>NW_028324207.1:5348500-5680000 GCF_054372755.1 Phalangium opilio
CTCGCACCATTTTTCGTCGATTCTCCAAGAAGAGACTTTAATATTACCCCTTTTTTTCAAACCTCGTGGTTCCCTATATGGTATGGGTTGTCCCGACTAAAGACTTTCTAAGTTAGCGGAAAAGAATAAGGAGTTTTGAGATGAAATTGTCGGTGTTTCTTGGCAGGCTAAGGAACGGTAAAAAATTGCTTGGTGTTGAAAATAACGGTTGAACGACGGGTATGGGGTCTTTAGAGGAAATGGATTATTTGTGACCTTTATAAAAAAAAATATTATTTTCGTTACTTAATAAAGGCTTTCCTAAAGGATGAGTCCAAGGTGAAATCCACGCTTTGCAATTTTTTTAAAAGGTGATGAAATAAAAGTGCAAGATAAATAACAAAATTAACATGGATTTCTTCTCGTATTGGTGCTTAAATTAAATGTAAATGCTTAAATAAGAATGTTAGAAACCAAAAAATTAACCTTTATGTGTAAAATTAAACAATTCTCTAAGGGAAGGATGGCGTTAAAATCTATAACACTTTTAATGTGTGTCTTTATTTAACAGTTTATCAAACTTGAAGGGTCAGAAGACTTTGGGGGTACTTATTTTTCTGTGTAAATAGGTCTTAGGCAATATAGACAAAACTTATAGAATTAACAATGCAATCGGTAAAGCCGACTTATAGGCGTTTAACTGCCCATGTTATTCCTACGAGCCCCTGTAGAAATGTTTACTGTATGGAGCACTGCTACCCAACGTGGAGCTCCCCACCAGGGTCCCGCTTTTCTGTTCTGTACCGGCATTTTAATTTGGCAATACCCGTTTTAGCTTAGTGTGTTCCTCTTATGATTAAATGTACATGTACATATGTTCATTAAAGTTATTCCTGGCCGATATATTACAGTAATTAGTATTAATGAATGTAACCAAACAATGAACGATAAAATGGTGGCGCAATATATTCCAAAAATAAATAATAATTAAAATACATAAATAAATGCAATAAAACATAATATATAATAAATATAAATAAAATAAATAAATAAATGTAATAAAACATAATATATAATAAATATAAATAAAATAAATAAATAAATAAATGCAATAGAACATAATATATAATAAATATAAATAAAATAAATGTAATAGAACATAATATATAATAAATATAAATAAAATAAATAATTAAATGTAATAAAACATAATATATAATAAATATAAATAAAATAAATAATTAAATGTAATAAAACATAATATATAATAAATGTAAATAAAAATATAAGTATAAATAAATAAATATTTTAAATTTAAATAAATAAATATATTAAATATAAATAAATAAATATATTAAATATAAATAAATAAATATGTTAAATATAAATAAATAAATATAATAAATTAATGTAATAAATACAAATTAAAACCCATAATTTCCTCGATTTTTTCCTTTAAAAAGAACTATGTGGATGCTTCGCAGCAAGCAAAGCGAGCATGCACCGAGATGGTGAGCAGGGCTCGTAAAAAATGAAAAAAAAAATAAAATAAAAAATAAATAAAAATTAAAAAAAACGAAAGAGAGAAGAAAAATGTTCAGTTAAAAAATACCGCTTAGACGACGCGTAAGGGAATCGATGGTCTTTTCTTTTTGGTAACTTACGATTCGGACAGGGTACTGGTCCGGGATGTAGTGGTTCTTTTATATATGGTCAGTAAAACAGAACCATCCTACCCACACCTACACTAAACTTAGGACTTGACCTATATGGACAAAAGAATCGCTTTTCAAAAAGAGAAAAAAATCAATTCAATCTAAAATTTTACATTTAAATAATAGGAAAACTAAAATATTATTAATAATGTAAATGAAATAAATCGTATTTCTATTGCTTATTCAGTGGAGTCTGTGCATAAAAATAGCTGATATTCGAGAAAAATGTTTGGGTTCAACTCATCGATCCTTATGTTTTTATAATACTAGCGACGAGAAAAAGAGGTATTACGAGTGTAACAACGAGGAAGAATTTTTACTATGGTTAAGATTGTAAATGGGAGTATTCTTTAGAAAATTCATGGAAAAAAGTCACTGTTCAAATTTAAACCTCATTAGAATGAGCAATACAAAGTCTAGACGTCACTTGGCTCATGCGCAGATATCCTCGAAATGAGATCCATCGGCACTTTTTAGGTGCAAGTCCTTACGTACACGTTCCATAGACCCAACAAGGAAGACTCATTGGCTTCATCTTCCCTATAAAAGAGAGTCCCTAATTGAACTCAGCTTTAACTTTGAGAAGTTCTATAAATTTGAACAACCGCACTTGATAAAATAGGGAAAATCTATGGAGCATGAATACGCAGTGTTAAATCGTATTGCAAAGGACATGGGTGTTTACGAAGCGTACCCATACGTGAGGATCTATTTTAATATTTGTAAAATCTATTTAAAACCCGATATTTTGGGCATATATAGGAGTGTTTCCTTATATAATTTCTCAAATATATATTTCAGAAATCATCTAATAATATTTAAAAGATTGATGAATCTCTAAATTTCGTTATTACATAATCATATTCGAAATGTGGGATATTGAACTTTGTTCTCGCTTTATCATTGTGTGGGGTTGAAGTTTTGCATATAACTCTTTCAAATTCCCAAAGAATATTTTTATCTTTTTCCAATTCACTAAAAGAGGTAAGGTATTCAAGCAAGGGAACAAGCACTACATTTAACTTTTTAAGTATTAGTGTGAAAATAATTCACTTTTAAACTATATACATATAATTTTATACAAAAATTCGTAGGTTCTTTACATTCAATACAATACTCAACTAACGAATGTAACACACACACCGTTTCCCAAAGTATCGTTTTTAAACTCAGCATGCTTTTTCTTATCGATTCGATTACCGAGTATTCGTCGATTATGTTCGAAATGAAACGAATTCCTTCCGCTCGGCCCGATTATATTATTAAATGACGAAATCTTGTCCTTTGCGGCTAACCATTTAGTGTCCAGTATTCAACGAATATTTTTCGAGTATTTATCGGATACAAACGAGGATTGGTATCGATACATGTACGAGTTACTCGATTTAAACGAATATTGATATCGATACCTGTATGAGTTACTCGATTTAAACGAATATTGATATCGATACTTGTACGAATTACTCGCTACAAACTAGGTCTCGTCTATGACTGAAATATACGTGTTAAATAATCACTCAGCTATACAAATGGTTTTGATTTTATGAGAAAAATGTACCAATTCAGATTTAAATGAAGGCAAATCGTGGACGAAATCGTGCAACTCATAACAGTTTTAACAAAGTTGGAAAAACAACGGTACTGTATACTATGTAGGTTTAAAAACCATAACTTTGAGATTGAAAACCGAGAAGCTCAAAAATTGCATAAAAGAAAGTAAAACAATTCCAACAATGAATTTTACTCGGATGAACTGGTCTTATTAAATTTTAGACAGGTCTATTCTCCCTTATAAGAATGACACGGATCACCAATTAGGCTAATTTCCACGTAGACGTCTATACCCTATATTTATTAATGATTTAAATATAGCTTCACCACTAAAAATTGTAGTGAAGAGCCCCTTTCTTTACAGTAAAAACCCAGAAAAGCAACGGGCGCTGAGAGATCGATAGTGGCTTCTCTAGTGAAACGTCTCTAATCGATCCCCCAGGCTTGAAAAAGCCACGTGAAAATTGATCGGTAATCGTGACATCTTCATTGACGCATCTCTGGAGAGGTCCGAAAATCTATCCGTCAAAGAGCGCCCGTAGTCAATGTTAGAAGAGTCAAGAAGGTAAAAGGGGAAGGGTAACCTAACCTCACCCGTACCCCGGAGAGAGCCGCGACCTTAAGAATAATAGCCATACCCACTTTTCTAAACGCCATTTCCTAAGCTAAACCACTCTAGAGAAAATCCTACACGAGAACAGCCTTACTTTTTCGGAATATCTTCACCAAGGGTCGATCTAAACCTAATTCAATGACCCTGAGAGTGGTCTTTTTTCTTTTGGGCAGGAAAGTCTTGAATTTACATTGCAAAGTATCGAAAAAGGTTAATTATCTTTAATAAAAGATAAGGAAAAGGCGCTGCGCTTAATGACGCCCCTGGTGATGACACCCTGGATATTTCCGTGTCCTATCGAATGATTAAGGTCTTGCGTTTTCGATGCAAGATAGTTATGTAAAAGACTTGGCCTAATATTTTATCGTCTCATTTATGATGGCTTCCAATGCGGATTAATAAATATCATAGCACTATTTGTTGTTCAAAAAGAGTTACATTACATATATTAACTTCTGCAAGATGTTAAACTTAAATTTCTATTGACAACTAGCACATTGTTAGATGTAGTCAAAATGTTTACGTGAGCTAATTAAATCTTTCGTAAGTTAAAATAAATTTTATGAAACATAAAATAATTTCTTTCATAAATGTTTTTCGAAAAATTATAATAAACTGTTTATTCGGGCTATTATAGGTAATAATAGAAATTGTAACTCTAGATGGAGTCATAGTTCCCTAAAAGCAGTGATGTTAGAGGTTTCTGGATGCTATCTTGCTCCACCTAGTGGCACATTTTGGCATTTCAATTATTACCTGTAAAAGCTGACGCAGGTGTCAGTATGCTATGTATTTTTTGGTTTATAAGGCAAAATGGTTACAAATATCGTAGAGGAAATTTCAGCACTGCAGATGTGTACTCGCTTAAAAACGATCTCCACTGTTCGAGACACCCTTTTTTAAGGAATGTTTGCTTTGGTTTGGACAGTAAATTCACGAAACAAATATATTCTAAATCTAAAACATCCTCATTAATATAAAAATAGAAACAATAATACTCAAAACTAAAGGTAGGAAAATATTTTACATGAGTATCGCAATTAACAAAGTATTGATTATGGGCCAACAATCAAAAGAATTGCGTTTAATTTTCATAAAGGTTGAAGGTAAAGTTTTGATGGCTAGCGCGATTGCACCTAGTACAGTTTCCGAAACGCTCCGTCGTGAAATTTGAAACTTCGTTATGAAATTTTCATATGAATTTTAAAATATGGTAAAAAGGATTCACAGACAAACTTCATTTAATTAATACCGTAAAAGTAAGTTCTAAGAGTATTACTACGTACTTTTTGACCTACATATGCCTTGTTTCCATGTTTAACAAAGGCTATATTTTCACAAAACATTTTGGTCATACAGGGCAAAGCCTAGTATCCTGGGAGAATGTTCCTCGGGCAGTTAAATCGCTCTTATGAAATTTTAAAGAAAATATTAACTCGATGCCAACGCTATAACCCTCACGCCCTCCCGTTTATCATCTAAATTATAAAAAAACCGTTTTTACAAACGGAAAAAACCTGATATATACTACATCGTTGATTTTGGGTCGCCACTCACTGTTCTTGTCACGGCTTCTAAGGGACAGATATTATTTATTCTAACCGTTTCATATAACACCACCATTTATTAAAGCGTTAACATTGCGTCATGACAATTAATATCACATGTCATGACAGCACCAACTATTAATGCGGTAATCTTAACACATTTTCTTTACTTTTTATTTCGGCTGACATTTTTTGAAGCTAAAAATAAATAATTTTTACCATAACAACGAAGTGTTATGTCCCTTCCATGAAAGGCTTGGTCTTACTGATAATGAAACGAATCGGAGAACGACAGAGATACGTGCATTGTAACTCAAAGAGAGTCCAAGTCTCAATAAACGAATCGAAGATACGTGCATTTTAACCTCAATGCCTTGGAGTTAGGAGAATTTTGAACTCAAGTACGTCGTTAAAAGATCCCCCACCATGATAAGAGATAGATAGAGCCTACCCTCGAGAAAAACCTACGCGACCTACGCGACTTACGCGACCTATACGCTCGTGGCAGCACAAGGGTTGAAAACGAATTGTCGTTTATTCGCGTGAAGTCGTAGGGTTGCCATTTCTGCACCTCAAAAATACTTACGCTGAGGGGTCCTGTTTGCAACACAACGGTTAAAAATGAATTGGCGTTTATTCGCTTGAAGCCATAGGCCTGCCATTTCTGGCGTCAAAATTATCTACTCTCCCGTTCCAAAAATTTGCCCGTACAAAGGCAGGAAACTCGAACGACCCGTATATATCAGCCAGTCTGTCGACTGGCTTAAATATGCCTGTAGCAGGGGATCATTTTAACATGATGCATCCCCCCTAGACTTATTATAGTTCACCGAAAAAAAAATTAAAAATAACGTGTAAAATGTGTTCTGGCAAAAGTTGAGACAAAACTAGGAAAAAATTTGTGAAAGGCCGAGTTAGTATTATGCAATAAACAATGCTTCGGTCATCTTGTTTTCGGTCATACACTGAAGGAGAAAGAAGTCTTATTGGGTCCGTGCGAAGAGCCAATATAGATTTTGTCATCAGAAGCAGCATTGTATGGCCTAATATCAGCAGTCCCTAAAACATTAATGAGCTGGGTTTTTTGGCACGAAGCCTTCGTCTTGGCGTGAAGGAAGAATCGAAAGAAGAGAAGAAAAAAAAAATAGGAAAAAATCCTGTCAGGGAGGGCGCGGCGGCCGATTTTACGTACTCTAGAAAAAAAGTGGGAAATAAATCCCCTTTGCCAGCGGTATATGATGGGACACTGGTACATTGAAAGAAGGAGAGAAAAGGGTCAGATATTCGATTCTGACAACCAGGGGGATCGGCACTTTTTTTCCATTTTTTTTCTTTCTCTCGCCCCTCTATGGTACCATTGGAAATGCAGTGAGATTCTAAATAATGCATGGGAAGCGTGCGTACGTACGGTTGGTTGTACCTGCAGGGTTTATCCATTAATACAGCCTCACTGGATCAGCCTTGGACAAATTTCTTGGCCCTCACAAGAGAGATTCTTCTCTAACACCTTTTTTTCTATATATCTAGCCAGAAGTTCGTAAAATATCCCCGCAGAAGTAGAACGTTGTGACGTTCTTATTTTAAAAGTTATTTGTGAAACCAAATTGGTAATTTTTTAATCGAAATTTACAATTTGATATAAAAATCTTGCACTATTGTAATGTTTTTGAGAAACAACAAATTGCTGTAAAGCGTGTGTCTGAATTTTCCAAAGTATTATGATCAGCGGCGCATCTAAGCAAACTCTTTTCAAACGTGCTGTACTTCTATTTTTCATTCTGGAATTTGCATTTCGTATTATTTGGCATTAATTACCATATTAATTAAGAATAGACTGATTTTGCATTAAGTATTTTTTTGGCATTTTGAATATCATTACATTTTTATTGAAAATTAAGTTTTTAAACAATGAGGTCTCATGATTGGGTTCGATTTGGGATGGTTTTTTGATATTGAATATTGTTCAAATGTCAAAATAGATTAAAGGGAAAAACAGAGGAAATTAAGTCTAGAGAATCATATTTAATAATGTGAAAGTCTTAATTACCACAATAGAAGTTATTGAAAATTTCAAAAGTGTTCAATGTGGGCAATTGCCAATCTAGCAAGGTCTCAACACACTTTAGTAAAATAATGTAGCGAATATATAGACGGACCTTAGTCCCGTAATAATATACTTCGAGCGATGTTTTTATCAACTCCCTATTTTGCTAAAACCATACAATTCGAAAATAAATCACAAATCACCCGGGCCTAGATCCGTCTTATTCGAGTTTTGATATAACGAAATACGCTATAAATATTTAATAGCAAACGCCTCGGTATTGCATAAGCTTACTAGAAGCGCAAAATCGTAATTCAAAGAACAAAATCGACAGGTTTATATTACCATTGATAAGAAGAATTGTGAATGAATAGAAAACATTATCTGTCCGTTCTCAATTTTTTTCAGAAGTTGCCTAATACAAGACAATGGAAAAATTGGATTGCAAATAAATACTGAGACAAAATGTGTCGTTCTTTCTCGAATTTTATCGAACGTGTTGTTAAAATGAGAAAAATAGCAATATTTCTGTCTGTCTGATTGTAGCGTTTAGTCCGTGAGTTGTCGGAATCTAGCGCATGTAGCGCGTATCTCAATTTCGCAGCCTAACATATTTCAGTTTTCTATATTGAAAAAAAAAGATGTTTCAAGTGTGGAAATAAGGATAGAATGTTAACTAAAGATGTTTCATCCGTGTTATGTTCGAATTCGTAGTGAGGTATTGAAAAATACTTATAATGATGTACAAACATTTATAATAAAAGAAAAAGATTTCGGATTTTATTTTTTTATAGTATCTAAGACCGTTAAATGTGTTTTCAAATTTATTCTATAGTCATAGAGCATATTTTGCTTCTTAAGGAGCTTTCTATTGACATTTCGTGATTTTAAATATTATCTTCAGTCGAATAGAAAACTTATTTTCGAAATTATAAACGAAATTTTAAAATTTTTGATCAGATAAAATGAGGGAAAAATTAAAATTTTGTAAGGTTATCTTTTCGAAAGCTAAAAAGAAAATAGCCCAGCTCAAAACTTAACAAAGAGTAAACTAATCACAGCATGAAGGAAAAGAATCACTGCACTTTTCGGAGAATTTCTTCGCTTCTTATTTTTTTTTAAATCTGAAACTAATGGTGTGCAAGGAAAGAAGTTTTCCTATGAAGAAACTTCTAAAACGCGGTAGGTTTGTAGTCTATACGTTAAATCATAAGGGATATAACAGAAATAATTAGCGTTGTGTTATTTTAAGGTACTTCCCTGAAAATATTGCGGCGATTTTTCTTCTCTTTAGGACTTTATCGGTGAAGTATTCGAAAACGGCGTACTCATTGGTGGAACTCCAAGCATTACACCGTACTCGACAGAAGAAATTCAAACAGAGTTTAGTGTTCGACGGAATAGGAGTCGAGACCTGAACGGAAAGTTTCGGTCTTGTTTACAGCGAGAGGACATCAAGCTTGTGAGTTTTGTGCTTTTGTTTCCTGGCATTTCTTTATTAACTAACGCTCCTTAGAGCGATAAATAAAAGACTGTTACACTCTAAGAAATCGAAGTGTTAAAAATGTGTTAAAAGGGTGTAAATTTAGAATACTCTTTTTTTTACACCGTAAAAACACCCAAAAGAGAGTTTTTATTACCTTGAGTTTTTGTGGCCAATTTAAGGTGTAAATACAGTGTAAAGTAACACTTTAAAAACACCCTTTGAAATTAAACATGGAAATTTATAATATGGCTGGTTTCTTAAATAAGGTCTTTTATTTCCATTAATGTTTGAATATTAGAGTAAAAAATTATTTGTTAAACATTTATTTAAAGATGATATTCATGAAAGAACATATCTTGCCTTTAAATAAAATAACTAAGAAATTGGTAATCAGGCGGTATTGTACCATTATAAAACACTGCTAAACGTGTTAAGCGACACTCTTACAGGTGTTAGGCGACACTCTTAACGGTGTTAGGCGACACTCTTAACGGTGTTAGGCGACACTCTTAACTTTGTTAGGCGACACTCTTAACGGTGTTAGGCGACACTCTTAACGGTGTTAGGCGAGAATCTTAATAGTGCTAGGCGAGAATCTTAATAGTGCTAGGCGACACTCTTAATAGTGTTAGGTGACACTCTTAACGGTGTTAGGCGACACTCGTGCTAGGCGACACTCTTAATAGTGTTAGGCGACACTCCTAATAGTGTTAGGCGACACTCCTAATAGTGTTAGGCGACACTCCTAAATAGTGTTAGGCGACACTCCTAATAGTGTTAGGCGACACTTTTAATAGTGTTTGGCGACACTCCTAATAGTGTTAGGCGACACTCTTAATAGTGCTAGGCGACACTCTTAATAGTGTTAGGCGACACTCTTAATAGTGTTAGGCGACACTCTTAATAGTGTTAGGCGACACTCTTAATAGTGTTAGGCGACACTCTTAATAGTGTTAGGCGACACTCTTAATAGTGTTAGGCGACACTCTTAATAGTGTTAGGCGACACTCTTAATAGTGTTAGGCGACACTCTTAATAGTGTTAGGCGACACTCTTAATAGTGTTAGGCGAGACTCCTAATAGTGTTAGGCGACACTCTTAATGAGATAAAATAAAAAACTTACTAGAAAAATTAAACGAATAGAAAGGGTTTTTTCATTCTTAAATTCCTTATTTTATATTTAGAAGTTACAACGATTCCATCCCTAAAAATCTAATAATTCTTGATGTTCTATTATCTAATCTCATCCCTCAGCCCTTTAAAAAAAGAATGACCATCGTCTACTATATGGATATTCACGCCAAGTTTTGCTGCGTTTCAAATTTCGCGGGAAATTTAGGTTCTAAAGCGTGCCCCTTGCGGACGCATTCGGCGAATTAAAGGGTACCGAAAAAAATTGTCGAAATAGGCCTGAATTAATAATGTTGGCGAAGTTACAAGGTCAGGTTTTCTGGTTGTTTAACGTTAAAGAGTTACCAATAATGAAAATATTTCTCTGATGGTCGTGTTTTTTCCCTACCCTTGAACAGAATTTACAATGGAAACCAACCTTGGGACGTACCATTTAACCGAACTCCCGCGCCTAGTTCGGCTTTACCAAAGTACGAAATAGCGTCAAAAGACGGCACTTACTGAGTGTGTATAATGCTAATATATCTCCGATAATAATAGAGTAGTAAAGAGATACCTTGTTTAACGATTTGCTAGCTTATCTATATATAAAAGAAAGGTGAAATAAGCCATAATCAATAACATATCCTTTGATATTATTGCAAAATGATGCTTAAAAGGATAAACTTATATTTAAATCGGGGAAAATAAACAATTTACAGTAAATTGTTGAGATTTTAATGGATTTTTAATGAAAGTTTTGTTTGTATTTCAAATTTATATCAGCAGAAGCAAGCAATTTTAGATCAGAGTAAATTTTGTTATTATTAGGGTTTTCTAAAAAATTTTTATTCGACCGAAGCCCAGCACTTTGAGCCTTTTAGGAAGAGTGTGGGCGCCGTGTACACTTAAAATTAAATTAACCTTCTTTGTTGCACCATCTATATTTAGTTCAGCTTTTGATGATTTTTTTATATTCATTTCCTTGGTTTTGAATAAATATAGACATAGTTCATTATTATTGGCATTAGGCAACACCAGACCAAGCCCCGGTCACTACACGCAAGCTACACGCGGAAGGCTGGCCAACTCCCACTGCCTCTAACGGTGCTTCTTGGTGTGAGGGAAACCACCTCCGATGGCAGCCCTGCCCTGTTGTGTTTGCTAATCTTATGGCAATAATCAAATGGTCTCTGATGGTCTCTAGGTTTTAAAACCACAACGCTAGTATTTTTATTCTAAAAAAATTAGGATTGAAGTGATATCATAAGTAGCGCCATGAACGCTGAATCTGTAAAGGGACTGGTAAACGGGATAGATTTTTCTCTATAGCACGTTTCCTTTGTAAAAAAATAAACCATAATACACCTAAATTTAAACTACTACTGGTATGATGTTTAAGTTTAAACCATGTAGAGACCATTTTCAGACCTCTAGTCTAGTGTTGACAGGCCAACTTGTGGGGCACTTGCTTTTTTGACATGTTTTATCATCATTTTGAGAAAAATTAGAGTACAAAAAGGGTTTTGCTTTTGTAAATGTTGTAGAGTAAATTAGATTAAACGCGTTTCTGGTGCTCGAAAAACTCTTAGTGAAAAGAGATTATTAAATTTAAGAAGAACGTCTAAATCTACTGCCTGAATATTATGGCCTCAAAAACCAATTTAATTTCCATTGCATTTGTACAAATCGCAAACTGTCTGCCTTTTTTCAGAAGGTTTAATACGGGAAAATTTACCGATTTTTCCATGCAATTTTACACTGCATTTTAAGATGATCAAATGGCTGACTTAATGCATATTAAGTTAGCCATTAGCACACTTCACTCCTGAAATACACTAACTTAAAGGGGTATAGTTCTGCACGTGAGAAATATTCCTCCTATGCGACACTCCGAGAGGTGTTAAACGACATTCTGAAAGGTGTTAAGCGACACTCTTAAAGGTGTTAAGCGACACTCTTAAAGATGTTAAGGGACACTCTTAAAGGTGTTAAGCGACACTCTTAAAGGTGTTAAGCGACACTCTTAGAGGTGTTATGCGACACTCTTAAAGGTGTTATGCGACACTCTTAAAGGTGTTATGCGACACTCTTAAAGGTGTTATGCGACACTCCGAGAGGTATTATGCGACAATCTTAAGGTGTTATGCGACACTCTGAAAGGTGTTAAGCGACACTCTGAAAGGTGTTAAGCGACACTCTGAAAGGTGTTAAGCGACACTCTGAAAGGTGTTAAGCGACACTCTTAAAGATGTTTTGCGACACTCTTAAAGGTGTTAAGCGACACTCTGAAAGATGTTATGCGACACTCTTAAATGTGTTATGCGACACTCTTAAATGTGTTATGCGACACTCTTAAGGGTGTTATGGAACACTCTTAAAGGTGTTATGCAACACTCTTAAAGGTGTTATGCAACACTCTTAAAGGTTTTATGCAACACTCTTAAAGGTTTTATGCAACACTCTTAAAGGTTTTATGCAACACTCTTAAAGGTGTTATGCAACACTCCGAGAGGTGTTAAGCGACAATCTTAAGGTGTTAAGCGACACTCTGAAAGGTGTTAAGCGACACTCTGAAAGGTGTTAAGCGACACTCTGAAAGGTGTTAAGCGACACTCTTAAAGATGTTTTGCGACACTCTTAAAGGTGTTAAGCGACACTCTTAAAGGTGTTAAGCGACACTCTGAAAGGTGTTAAGCGACACTCTTAAAGATGTTTTGCGACACTCTTAAAGGTGTTTTGCGACACTCTTAAAGGTGTTTTGCGACACTCTGAAAGGTGTTAAGCGACACTCTTAAAGGTATTATGCGACACTCTTAAAGGTGTTATGCGACACTCTTAAAGGTGTTATGCGACACTCTTAAAGGTGTTATGCGACACTCTTAAAGGTTTTATGCGACACTCTTAAAGGTTTTATGCGACACTCTTATCTTTGACACCCATTGCTTAAAAGTGTTATTAAATCCTTTCAGGGGTGTAAAGAAACAACTGAAACGGTGTCAAATTTCGATCCATATAAACTTATTTTAAAGGTGTTAAAGAACACCTTAGAGTGTGTAATTTAACACCCTTTGGGTTGTAAACCAACACTGGAAATGGTGTTGAATTTAGCACCATCAAAAAGAGTTAAAAAGGTGTAGACTTACACCTCTATTTCTTAGAGTGTAGTCTCAACAATGGGGCAAACTTATAAAAAGAACTCTAAAATGATAAATTTCTGTATTTCATTAAAACACAAGCACACAGGAGGCAACTCCAGATGGAGCCAAAGCTAAGTCTGAACGCTATTATCTCTCTGCTTGTAATATAAGGAGAAATTTTTTTCGTTTATGTTGAAAAATACTTGGTTGCAGAAATTAATTTTGTGCGTTCCCTTTTTCAATTAAAATAAGCAGACGCTTTAAAGTTTAAAGTAATTTAACTAAAAAGTTCTTCAGTATCCCATAAAAAGTGGGTTTGTAAATAGCATTTTTGAGCACTAGATAAAGTCAACGTCCGAAAAAATTGCTCTTGTTTCATATTTCAATTGATTGTAAACTATGATCTTTAAAGAATATTCTACTTTATTACTAATGTCGAATAAAAGGCAACAGATTTTATTACAAATGTCATGGCACAACATTTTTACTAAATAACATGTCGATGGCACCGCTTGTATTATTAAATGTCATCTAGATGGCACCGCTTGTCTTATTAAATTATCATGTAGATGGCACCGCTTGTCTTATTAAATGTCATGTAGATGGCACCACATTTCTTAGTAAATTCCATGTAGATGGCACCACATTTCTTACTAAATTCCATGTAGTTGGCACCACATTTCTTACTAAATTCCATGTAGATGGCACCACATTTCTTACTAAATTCCATGTAGATGGCACCACATTTCTTACTAAATTTCATATAGATGGCACCGCAATTCTTACTAAAAGACATGTAGATGGCGCCGCATTTCTTATTAAATACATGTAGATGTCACCACATTTCTTAGTAAATATCATGTAGATGTCACCACATTTCTTAGTAAATATCATCTAGATGGCACCGCATTTCTTTATATAAGTGGAAATTCCTTGAAGATACAAACTTTCTTTTATATTAACGCCAGGCAACCACTTCGTGTGTTTATCGAATTTTTTCTTATGCCTCCATGGACCATTCCTTTAGAATATACAGTGAATAGTAAATTTAGCTTCGCCATCGGCTCTTTCAAAACAACAGAAAATAAAATCCAAACACAAATTTTTTCGGACGTTTTCCGTTCCTTCTTCCTTTTCTGGAGAACAGAATCAGTTTGAATTGTTACCACGTACAAATATAGGATCCTGCTTATTTCATATACTATCTCTCCAATAGTATTACAGTGAGATTAGCATTGTGTACGCTATCAATTTAACTTGACGAAGCGCAAGTCCGCAGCTGATATTTGCTATATTCAATTCTTTTTTCTTACGTTTCCATTTTAGGTCACAAAAAGCGTAAAACAAAATTCTGCCGGAAATTCTAAAAATTCCCAACACGAAACGCATTAATATGGAAATGGATCTGAGAGTAACGACTTGGATTTTAATGCCGTTTAATTCAATTTAAAGAAAGTTAAATCGTACGTAAAACGCCTTATTTTTATGGGTTAAACTTTTAAAAATAAACTAATGAAAAAAAATGTCAATGCGTTTTAAATAGTACTAAACTACTTGATATAATTAAAATTGGGTGAATCAAATATACGAAATGTCGTAAGATTTGTAATTGAAATGTATAAATATAAAACTTCGAAATAATATAGCTATGCTAATTTTTATGGTTATAATTTTAATTTTTTTGAAAATCATCATTGGTAAAGTACCTACTGTTTTGACAGTTTTGTAAGGTGTTTTTCGTTATTTTTGCTCATCTGTTTCAGAGTCTCGCTGCGTAGTATGAATTTATATTTTAAAATCAGATTAAAACAGTCGTTTCACGCTTTTACAGAAAAAATCTTATAATTAATTTGTTATTGACCTATTCCATAAAAGTATAACATATGTCCCAACATTACATATATTTCGTAATGCTAGAGACTTACTGAGAGCTAGTTCCAAAACGACGCGAGGATTGACTACACAGTCTACGCTCGGTTTAACAGTCCATCTTCCTATTTAGTCTGCCCTAAGCTTTTGAGAGAGGTTCACCAGGCGTCGCTTTACGAGAGTCTATGACGTTTCACCTACGTCACTTCATAACAATCTCTAGTAACCAGTGACAAACTTATTGAACATACCTAATACATTTATGCAATTCTTCTAAAACTACGATTCTATAACTAATAATTCTCAGGATTTCTTTCAATTCCTCTAATTTTGAAGGATGATTTAGCAGTATTGCACGTTTTCGCGAAGTGTCTTGGGTCGAAGTAAAAGCTCTTATTCTTATTCTTCTTATTGACGATCGGAGCAGGAATACCGATATTCCTGAACGAAAAACAAAATAAAAGGGTGGCCAAGATAGAAATGCCAGGGAACACTCAACTTAAGAAATGTCATCTAAGGAAAGCTCGGTTGCGTACCGGTCATCGCGCTAGGTGAATAATAAGGGTAGAAATACTCCCGCAAGTTATCTCTTCACTGCATGGGTTACAAGGAGTTTTCCTCTGCTGCTGGTTTACGGTATTAGTTAGTATAGAGCGCTACCCCTTAGCAGTAGCATAGGGTCTAGACAACATCCCTCAATAAATTGAAAAGTCACTGCTTGGGTTCCGTGTGGTTCCACGCATGCCCATACCTATTAACCCTGTTAGGAATGACCTAATCTAAAGACGTAATGTTCTAGCTTTAACCACTAATTAGGGATAGGAATATTGTAATTTAAAGTTAACGAAAAGGTTCCCATAAACCACCCAAAGTCTATTTATAATTGATATAATTTCAAACCAGGCAACACCGAATAGCTTTGCATTCCCAAACAGGCTGCTTTCTATGTTAAATAAAGCGAATCTGCACAAAACAATGAAAAATAAACCCTTTATCTTTAGCATTATTGAACTCTCAGCCTTTCCTTTGTTTCAGCGTTCCCTGTAAAAGAACGGGTCGCTGGAAAGTAATAAAAACCTACAACGCATTTGCCGTATATTCGTTTTGGTCGACCTCCTAGGCGAGCTTCTCTTCTTTCCGCGTCTGTAAGCGCGAGCTGACCTCTTCTTCAAATTCGTCCACTCCGTTGAACAGCCGAGACTCGTCGTAAATCCGCCTTGTTTGTGTACCACCCTCCAACCCCCAACCAGAAAAGAGCGTCTCGCTCTGCTTTCTAAATATCGGGTCTCTTTTTAAATCTCCCTTTTCCAGCTCGAGCTTTCGCGTATTTAATTAATGGCCGTTCTTATTTGGCAAGACTTAATTTTTAATGCCCAATTCGCTTTTCTCATTTTTGGAACTGAATTTTCGATATTATATACGATAGTCTTTTCTAGGCGCATTTATTTATCTGTCTCGAATTCCATGGTTACAATTATTTTTAGAAGTCTCTCGGATTAATTCTTTTCATACGAGGTTGTTATTCAGTGAATACAAAAATTTTCTTCATTTTATGATTTTAGGCGTAAAGCTAAAACAAGCTGCCCCGGCAGAAAGAACACTCGTGCGGGATATGTAAGAGGGGCTAAAAAAGCGAGCATGAGATAAAAATTTCTTTACCATACCTCCAGTTCTGAGCGAGTCTGATAAATATTAACTGAACAGTAGAACTCGCAGCAGACAGCTTTCCTTCTAAAACTTAAGAAATTCTCTAGCGCCATGCCTAAACCACAGCACCAACGCTAAACCAAGGCACCATTGCGTGCTTCGGAGGAGGCGGAGTCTTTTTATCTTTTTTTCTGTCTTCAACTAGAGTTTGTTCTGGTGGAGTCACCAAATAAGTGCTTACTGTAAAAAATGGAAATCGGAATTATGGGGATGAAAAGCCCCGAACACACGGTATTCCTGTCGCCATTCATTGTCAAAGAAAGACCTTGGAAAGTCGGAACAATAGAGAGCTTTCAGTTGGAGGAGGAGCTGAGTCTCGTGACATAATTTACGCTGCCATATTGGTGGGTTTAAAACAGGAATGTAGCTGAGACCACCCAATATGGCTACCAGAACAGCGGTAACACTTGGGAGGGTGTGACGTACTACAACCCAATCTGAAAGCTCTCTATACTCGTGCGAGGGGGATTCTCCCCCGCACGAGTGAAAAGGAGATTCTATAAAATGAAGTTTTCTGAAATTCGAAAACAGTTCACGTGAAATGATTTGTCTTCTAAAGGGCACTAAATGTATCAAAAGTTAGAAAACTTTGGAAATCACTGCTATATGGCATATCAATTTTAACCATACTTTTAACTATACTTTAGTATAACTGTAACTTGGAACGCCAATTAAACACTTTCTGCAAGCGTTACTAACGGACAGATGCACAAAGTTGCGTGCTTAATGTTATGAAAATTATAAATGCAAGTTACCGAAACCATTAGTGGATAAATTTATCGTGTCTGGGAATTAACAATTTTTTTTATCGTGTGAATTAAAAGGGTATCAAAATTGCATGGACTTCTTCTCTTAATTAGCGTGAGTCAATGTTTAAAAAACTAGAATCTTTAAAGAGAATAAGTTTTGGGACTTTATTCGACTTACGTCATAACGATTTCCAGCGTATGATTTTTGGAATTTTCTAATACCTTTATATTTAAAAGGCTTATAAATAAGGAAGCGTAAAATTATTAGAATAATTTTGGGTAGCTCCCGCGATCTCAATTCAAGATAACGTAGTCTGTCTCCGAAATCCAAATACGGAGACTAATGGTCATCCGGTTTTGCAAAATGGAGCATAACTCGGCGCGCCAAAATATGACGTATAGCTGAGAGCGAAAGGTTCGCGCTCTGTTAAGTCCCGTACCCCTTTTACCCGGAATTTCGATAAATAACACTTACGCGAAAGAGAAACGCGTTGTCATGGTTACGACCTCTGGTATACTCGGGGTATTCCTATATTCCTGCCAAAAACCGATTTTCGTGTACCACCAAAAAGGGTCAAGTCTCACACGCTCTTTCTTCGTCGTTTTGCCCCTTTTTTAAGAACATTTTTAGACATCATGGGAAACTGGCAGATGCTCCGTTTCAATTTGTGTCGTTTAGTCCTTACTCTAATAGCTCTCCGTCTGTGGTATGTTTACTTCTTATACATACTGAAGCCTTGGGAAAAAGCGAGTCTAATCCCATCTCTAACAACCTCTTTCGGAAACTCTTACTAACCAAGTAATACATAGTTACGCTATGTAAATAGTTTTTCTTATATCAGAAACGAGGTCGAATGGTCTGGCTGTTTTTCAGGCTTGGCAACTTGTATTAAACAACCTAAGATTTTTAAAATCGAAGAGGGGTACCTACTCAAAATCCATCTGATTCCCAACTCTTATCTTGCACAAGGAATCTTGCTTTGGCACCATTTGGGAAGGGAATTCTACAGAAACCGTTACTTCAATTACCCACGTGACCAAACTCGTTCTAAAAGCACGTCATATTTCTTGGTGGTGAGTTTTTGGGCATCCATAAAACGTAGTATTTATACATATCAATCTTCAATGAGGAAACCCGGATTGAGCATCAGTAGGCCGCCACCGGAAGAGGTCTTTAATATTTAAACCCAGGTCCTAATGGAAAACTTCTGTGATATTTATGTTGTTATTCATATTCACAGGTATCGTAGACCGAATATTGAAAATAAAACCCTAGTGTTTTCATCTCCTTCCAGCTAATCTCGTCATGGTTCTTGCCGGCTTTCCGCTGGTGATACCATGTAAAACGAGATTGTTAATGGCATTTCCGTACAGCGTGCTACCAAAAACGGATTTTTGTAAGAAGAACGTTGAACGTAGCAAATTCCCTACTCATCATCGACTACTATGCATGTTTTGATGGGAGTGGCTTAGAATTTCAAAACTCGCGTTCGCCATCTATCGGCCTTATTCTCTTATATTGTGGGCTTTAAATATAGATACTGCATAAGGCAAGTAAATAATAATAACAATAACTTATAAATTTACTACAATAATAATTTTAGCACAAAGATAGAAAAATCTGATATTTAAGGAAACATCAATTAAATATATTCTTAACTTTTAAACTTAATTCCGCTAATTCGGGAGTTATATCGCATTGCTGTCCACTTTGCTTTTTTACTACTGGCGCAATTTCGGAAAAAATTATTTAACCACGAAAATAGAGATAAGAATGACATTTTCGATCACTAGAAGTCGCTATTTACAAAATTTTAGGGTGGAGTCAAAATATAAACAGACGAAGTTTCTGAATAAAGTATGCGAGGATGGTACCAGAGGTTAAAGCTATGATCCGACGTTCTTAGTACATAAATCCGTTTTTGGTGCCACCAACAAGTATTATTATAATATTTCACTTTATATACCATGCCAGATACCCTCAATTACGGCATCCAGAAATATAAACCTTGCCTTATTGACAAGTGTTTTTCAACCCCACTTGACTAACAACAATGGTTCACAACCATTTTCACGAAGGAACTCTTATACGTTTTCGGTAATAACAACATTAAACGCTACAGAGTTTACCATCATTTTCTTGGTTTCTTACTTAGCATCGACATATTAGGGTTCTACGACTAGTCTTGAAATAGCCAATATATTCGGAATAGCAACGATATATTTTCGCAGAGATGGGTTTTCTAAATTTCGCTTTTAGTTTGAATGAAAATTTTCACTCGCTTTAAAATATAAATAAAAACGTAGAGAATTCGGAAGATGTTTTCCCGTCCTAATGCGTTTCAGGGAAATTTTAAAGGGATAATATATTACAGAAATAGGCTATTTGAGGTTTGGTGAATTTTCAGAAAATAAAATGAATTTTAAATATTTTCTGAATATCGAGGGGAAATAGCCTAATTCTTACAGTTGCATCTGTATTATGAAGTAAATACTGCTATAAATATATGTTATGAAGGCGTGCCATGTTTGTACGGAGAAAGTTGTTTACCGATATTAATTAAAAATATAAATTTTACCAATTTTCCCACTCACACTATTTATTTCTAATTATATCAGCCCGGAGTTGTAATGTAAAGCTGTTTGAGCTGAGCCTTGAATATCAGTCAGTACTTTTACTGTAAACTATTTTAGTGTTTTATGTGGTCAGAAACTACATTTTAAATGTCAAGTTTTTGAAAAATAACGAAAAGTTATTTTTTCATATTCCGTAGTGCTAGAGACTTACTGAGAGGTAGTTCTAGAAAATATACGCCAGAATTGACTACCCTCGGTTAATTTTGCAGTCCATCTTCCTATTTAGTCTGTGCTAAGCCTTTGACAGCGCCTCACGAGAATCTATGACGTTTCACCAACGCCACTTCATAACAAGCTTTCAGAAACCAATGACAAACTTATCGAACATATCTTATGAACTTATTGCGCAACTCTTATTTAGATTTGGCAGTGTTTAACCGAGCAATAGAAATAATTTAAAAAGAGATCGGAAACCCGAAGTATTCTATTGATTTTTCATTCAAAAGCTTTAGAATCTATGATTAAAAACATTAGAAAAGACGGTGTAAACTGCAAACGGTGAAATATTTAAAATCTTCAGGAAAACTTTGGAATCAATATTTTAATATTTGAAATCCTTCGCTATCACTTTAAAATTTTAAGCTCCGAACTGAAGTACAGAAATTCGTAAATGTTCCCATCCGCGTTTCGTTTATTTATATAACCATATTTATTATTATAAAAGCCGTAGAATCCGAAAATGGTTAAATATACTTTATATTTAAAGAAAAATGAAGAGCTCTTCAATCTAAAATTTATCTAAACTTTAAACGGAGCATTGCGAACTATATTTTATGTCTAAAATCGGCGATAGTAAAAATGAAAACAACGCGGAAATTCTCAAAGACCCTTTCCTATTTGTTCCCATAAGTTTATCACGATAAGTACCCTTCCAGCGAAATCCAACAAGAGAAATGCATTCAAACTGCAGTTTTTTTTTGCTGAAAAAAAATGGTTTCCAATACTTCTGACTCAGTGTTTCCCAAAATTTTCAGAGTTGCAACACGTTTATAGGTGATTATAAATATATGACACATCTTGAACAATTTCTATTATTATCTTTGTCATTTACGACCAAAATGTTCGGTGAATATGTGATTTGATAATCTGTGTTACGTAAGGGCACTAGATTAGACACACGCCTCTAGAGTCAGTAAGATCCTTTATAGACCAATAATGACTTAATACTAACTTGTACCAAACATGTTTTTCGGTAAAAATATCAGTTTTGTCTGTGAAACATATATTTATAATTATTTTTACCAAAATATAAAATTTATCGGGCTGTCTCACACTACAGTAATGTTTGGAAAACACAGATCTGATTGATACTTAGCAGAGCTGTATTAAGTTTCATCAGAAGTGAGATGAGACCAGAAGTACTGAGCTAACCAAATTCTTCACTCGGCGAAAGTGAATATTCTTGATAACACACCAACGGTTGGCCCTCTGGTAGCGGTTTCTGAATTTTCCCTCCAAAACGTGAGACGCTTGAGGTGGTAGACGGCCGAACTAGATTCAAGGAGCCGGGTCCGTGTTCGGCCGCTTTAGGTTGAGGGGAAGGGGATAGGAAATTTTTTTGGAACTCGACCAATTTTTTTCTCAGTAGTGTAGGCGCGTGGGAAGCGACATAAAATCCTCAAATTTGTTCACTAGTGCCATGATCTATTACCAATGCTAGAGCCCTTCACTTCTAGTCTCATCTCACTTCTGGTTTCATGCAAAGTGATATACGCATTCAGCGTTTAAACTTATGGTCCTAAACGTATGACGTTACAAGATAGGAAAATAGGCTAAAGCCTTATTTTGATTCTTAAAGGCTAACCCTAAAAGCAAAGCAAAAAGATATTTACCGAACAAATATATTTTTCGAAGCTTTTTAAATCAATTTTCGTTTCTGTTTGGGTTCTACACAAGCCTCTTTAAACCGTCGCCATTCTCAAAGTTTCATTTCGTTCGTCCACTAGAGAATGTTTACAATTTTCTCGAAGGATTCTTTCTTGGTGGACTTTAGATTCGATGTCTAGTTGCTCTCTTTTTTTCGGCGCAATTGCTGGTTGCCAGCCAGACTCGAAATAGAAAAACCCAACTCAAATAAGGATATAGAATATCTTAGTGGGTGGCTTCAAAACTAGAAAATGTGTAGTAGGAAAATAGGAAAAAGTCCGTTTAGCTCAAGGAGAAGGAACGCTTGTCTGCCAACAAAATTTCAGCCGACAGGGTAACTTTTTTACTTTTGCGCTCTTTAGAGCAGCGAAAGTATTGTTCCGACCTCTGTTGGCTGGACGGCTGGCTGGATTTGGTGTAACCGCATAATAAGTTTCGTCATAAATAAACTTTTTGAATTTCAAATTTCCCGCGAATTTTTTACTCGAAATTCATCCGTAGTACACCTCACACCTCATAGGTGGCGTAACGTATTTAATTTCAATTGAAATTATTTTTCTGTCGGCGCCGGGCCTCGAACCCGCAATGTCCCAATCCATACGAGACGTCAGTGAAGAACGCCCGAGCGCGCGCCTTACCACGAAGCCACGCTTGCTTGTAATATAGAGTCAGATAATTTATAGTGAAGAGAAGAGAGAGGTACAACGATACGGACCCCCCCCCCCACCTCCCCGACGCCCGCCACGAGACGAGAGAGAGAGGACCCCCCCCCACCTCCCCGACGCCCGCCACTGGATGCTGTCGAATATATATTGTATCGCGCTAGAGGAGGAGAGATCCAAGAGACAGACAGACTTCGCACGCGCGCCAGACTGCCTTTAGCGCTGTGTTCCTTGCAATTTTTTTTGCTATTTAATAATTATTATATATCTTTTTAATCCTAGGCAAGATTAGATTTCTACTTGGGAACATAAACATTACAATTAATACTATCATATTAATCAAAAAAGAAATTAAAGTTCTCCCCGACTGAAGGCGCGATAAGCAGAGAGAGTTTTCTAATTTCACCAATGATATCGTTTTTGAAGAATCGTCTGCTTAAAAGTTAGGGAGGTTGATTTACTAAGATGATTGATGATTAGATAGTTTAATCAGGTGTTTAAATGTAACTTAATTCCGGCGATACCATTAATGACAAACGCAGTCAACATACTCATGGTTTAATTAAAGTTAATTAAATTGAATTGCTCAAAGATAATTATAAAATTAAATCAACAACTCAACTATCGGCTCAACGATAATTTGGCTAGTTTTTGTCAGTTTTGCTGTTTATTTTAACGTAATTAAACAATGGTTAAGTACTGCAGCGTGTATGGGTGTAGAAATAATGCCACAATGAGTGGTGTCCGCTTTCACCAATTTCCACGCGACGTTAAATTGTCGAAACAATGGGATATAGCTTTAAAAATGGGTAAACCACACACCAAGTCCATGGTTGTCTGCTCCCTTCATTTTAAAGAAGATTATTACCGACCTCAACCGAAATATGAACATTCAGGTATGTTTTAAGCGTATAATATTAATTTAAAACCAATTATAATTAGAGTTATTATTGTAGATAAGTTAAGTTACCCTCCCAGACCCTTGGCTGTTCCTTCCAAAAAACTGCCGTTAAGGAAACATGATCAACAAATATTGAATGCCACCTCCATAATTTCATTAACAGGATTACAAAGTAAGGGTCTATTTGATGCGATCATTAAAAATATTAACAGTAAATTCATACCCCTTTTTCATGGACAAATAAGGTAGAGAGGGCCAAGAATGGGGGAAACTACGAGTCTCGAGATAGGGTATTTTTGACACTCATGAAACTAAAACTTGGCATTTGATTTCATTCACCGCTCTATCAGCTTTGTTTGGAATAAGTAAAGTTCAGACCTCAAATCATTTTAAATTAACTCTTACGCAGTTCCCAAGCTTGTTAAAACCCGTGAAAAAAAATGCAAATAAATAATGCATTAAAAATAAATAAATTTATTTATTATTTATTAAATAATAAATTTTGAAAAACAATTTTATTTAATAAATTTGTAAGGTTCTATCACATTTTAATGAACTTAAAAATATCACTTCAGCCTTATTTGCGCCATTACATTCCGTCCTTTTTATTCCATTTCAAATAATTTGGAATGTAGTAATTAAAATAAGCAAAAAACCTTTTGAAAAAAGTAATTTGTAATCTTGGTAAAAGATTGTTAATAAATTTTTGGTCTTTTGGCACATCAATAACAAAACAGTCATCTTCCAGTTTAGAATAAATTCCAAAATGACAACTTTGAAGTCCTAAAAGTGCCAAACTAAGTTGCACTTGCCCATAATACATTTGTTTGGGTTTCAAAGAAAATGTTCCGTCCTTCTTGATTACGTAAGGAGTTTTCTTGAGGACTTTTCTAAGTTTCCTTTTTCACCAATGACTGGACACTTCATTTCGACCAAATTATCGTTGACTAGACCGTCAGGGGAACACCCCAAGAATGGATAAGAAGGGCTGACTTCGAAACCAATCCTCGTTACTTTTAAATTAGACTTTTTTTTCAAGCAACAAGAGTTTTTTTTTTGTTTATAATTCCATACTGTGTGAATTCATTTCCCTTAAAGTTTGACTGAAGAGCTTTTCGAATTTTTTCAGTAGTATCTTTTAGAAAATATGTGTAATACTTGTAGCAATTTTGACAAGAGAGAGAGAGCAACAGGTACTAAACAAAATGAAAACAGTATTACCAATTTTTATACTAATGTTATGACCAAGGCTTAAGAGTTTACATAACTAACTTGGTTAATATTAGGGTGATTAGGTTTTCAACACTTACCATTTTTGAAAATATTCTCTTCTGAAAATTGTGGTTCATTCATTGCAAGAAATTTCGAGAACTAATTTTCATTTGGCACTGAAATATCAGTTTAAACATCACATACACATTGCCGCTGATGCTGCTACAGGTGACAGGTCTCAGGCCTGCCATTATGGTTTCCCCTAGATCAAGCTTCGTGTTTTCTCCGCACGGTGGCACTAGTGAAACTTTTCGTTCTAGGCGCGGAATCTGGCAGCCCTGAACTAGGGAAATTTTGGTCCAAAAAGGGAAATTTTAAGGGTTAGAAAGGGAAATTTCATTTGTCCCACCTGGCATCACTGCTTTGAATTTCCTTTACTCTGGTTCTCTTGCGAACTCTGTGTTTAACGGCTGTGGAAGATTTCTTCTGCTTTTTGTGAATGCTAATTGAAAACTTATTGTTCGAAATAAGTATTTGTTTTGAATTTTGTTACCATAGTTCTCATTTTTTTTTTATTAGGCCTATTAATTTACCACTAATTATAGTTTATTTTCAGAATTAATTTCAAGTAAGTATTTATTTCAACGGGTAGTTTTGTTTTCTATCATTGTCATATTTTATTATTTGTTAGGCCTATTTACGCGTAAACCAAGATTGTTTTCAGGATATCGAACAAGTTATGAACTAAGTTAGGACATTTTCAACGGTGTGAAATCAAAATTGACCTTGTGCCGTTTTACTCGGCTGTTATACAAATACGAGAGAGTTCAGAAATGGCATCTAATGTGAAAGAAACAGCAGCGGAAAAGATGAGAAGGCTACGTTTGAATCCAGAATTCAGAGAAAGAGAAAAAAATCAAAGACGAGAGAGATATGCGGCAAAAAAGAAGCTAGAGAGGCAGTTGGTGTTAGAATCTCCTGCTAGTCAGGGCCCTTCTACCAGTGAAAGCTCTTTAACTCTGCAGAACCCATCAACTAGTCAAAGTTCTTCAACTCTGCAGAACCCATCAACTAGTCAAAGTTCTTCAACTCTGCCGGACCCATCGACTAGTCAGAGTTCTTCAACTCTGCCGGACCCATCAACTAGTCAGAGTTCTTCAACTCTGCCGGACCCATCGACTAGTCAGAGTTCTTCAACTCTGCCGGACCCATCGACTAGTCAGAGTTCTTCAACTCTGCCGGACCCATCGACTAGTCAGAGTTCTTTAACTCAGCAGGACCCATCAACTAGTGTGGGCTTTACTTGTCAGGACCCATCAGCTGGTCAGCATCCTTTAGCTTCAGTTGTGGATCAGAAAACTAATAACATGCAAAATTATCTTTTGAAACGGAGACAAAAGCGAGCAGATTCTAATTATGCTCAATCTGAGTTAGAAACGGATAATCTTTCTAGGAAGAAAAGAAGAGGAAATATGGATTATGCTAAGGCGGAAATCCAGAGAGATAATTCTACAAGGCAAATTAGGCGTGAAAATTCTGTGTACCGTGAAGCCGAAAACCAGAGAGATATTTTGTCAAGAATTGATCGGCGTCAAGATCCCAACTATAGAGAAGCTGAAATGCAGAGGGACAACGCTACAAGGCAGATTAGAAGACTTGATGAAAATTATGCTGAATTCGAGCTTATGACAGAGTATGCTAGGAGAACCGTTAGGAGACAACACTCACAATATTTCGAAAACGCCTATCTGCAAAATATATCATATGGTCCAGATTATAAATGCGAATGCTGTTCTGGACTATTTTTCCGTACTTCTGTTAAAAAAACAGAGTCGGTGAAATACTTGTCAGTTGAAGGAGTACATGAGAGAGTGCTTCCGTCACATATTTTGTTGTGTGGTTCTTGCCACAGCTACGTTTCTAGAAGGAAAGTACCACCACTCTCCAGAGAAAACGGCTATTTTTTCCTGATTTGCCCATGGAGTTGAAAGATCTTACAGAACTTGAATGTAGAATGATTTCTCCGCGATTACCGTTTATGCAAATAAGAAAACTAGGAGTTGATCAGCAAAGAGGCATTCGCGGTAATGTCGTAAATGTACCAGTTTCAATCGACTCTTCTGTTTCAATTCTGCCCAGAGGCCCCACTGACACTCAAGTTATTCAAATTAAACTCATGAGGAAGAAGGAATATCAACACCACTATATGTTTGAAACAGTTCGTCCCAGAAAAATACTGGATGCTTTAAAGATTCTAATAACAACTCCTTTGTATTTGAAACATGAAGTTACAGTTCCAGATGAAGTGGCTTTGGAGTTCAGCGAATCTAATAGTGTAAATTTCGTATCGAATGAGGAAGATATGCCAACTGAAGTAGAGCACACGCCCCCTGTTGGTACAGATCAACTAAATAATTTCGTATCGAATGAGGAAGATATGCCAACTGAAGTGGAGCACACGCCCCCTGTTGGTACAGATCAACCAAGTAATTTTGCTGTAGAACCTCAACAAGCACCTGACAGCGACCAGGAATGGGACGAAATTGATGAAGAAACAGCATTGAACAATGGCAACAGTGATACCCTTTTGCTTTCATCTGAAGATCTAATTACGCCCCAGATTGAGAGTATTGCTTATGCTCCTGGAGAAGGGCAGACACCACAATCAATTCTTTATGATGAGGACTCCGAATACCTTTCTTTCCCGAGTATTTACGCTGGCCAAGCTTTGAAGCTACCACCTAAGGCAACGTACACACAGCAAATAAAATGGGAGTTCAGATGCAGCGATAGGCGTTGTGCCTCTAGTATTCCAAAAATATTTTATTCCTATGTTAAATTAGTATCGTCAAAACTACGGAGCGCTACTAATATTTGCATGAGAAAAACCAAGTCCAAGGCTGGCCAAGCATACACAGCGGGAGCATTAACAGCGCCTGGAAGTTTGGATTCTTTGGTGAAACACGATGATGGTTACAAAGTTTTGGAAAGCGTCAGATCTTCCCCTGGCTATTTACAACAGCGTGAGAAAGATCTTCTGGCTATGGTTCGCCAACTTGGTAATCCTACGTGGTTCCTCACGCTGAGTGCCGCTGAGACGAAATGGGAAGAGCTTTTGGGGTCCTTGTGCGTCATTGCCGGGCACCCTCGAGAAACTGCGAAAGAATATGTAAAAACCTTGGGATTTATGGAGAGAGCTAAGCTTATCAACGAGGACCCTGTCACCTGCAGCCGATATTTTGATTATCGTTTGAGAGAATTTTTCAAGTTTCTGCGAAGCAAGGAGTCACCGATTGGAATCATTGATGATTACTACATTAGAATAGAGTTCCAAATGAGGGGATCACCACACGCCCATATTCTACTATGGAATAAAAACGCCCCACAATTGAGAACCGATAACTCCAATCTAGAAGAGGTTATCATATTCATTGATTCCAACATTACCTGCTCGAAAGGGGATGGAAGTGAAAAATGGAACAACTTGGTCAAGCTGCAAACTCACAAGCATTCCAAAACCTGTCGTAAGAAGAACGATAGTGGACAGTCATCGTGTCGTTTTGGCATACCTTTTCCGCCAATGGGAAGAACCCTTATTTACGACCCTTCTAAGCGTGATGAAAACGAAAACGTTGAAGAGGTTGAAGCCTTAAGCAAATTGGTGCGAAATGCTATCGAGAATTTGAAAGTCGAAACTGCACCGGAAACATTTGAAGAATTTTTGGAAACGCTGAACATAACGGAAGAGCAATATATTGCAGCTATAACTTATCCAATTAGAAGGCTCACTGTCCTTCTGAAAAGGTCGCCGCAGGAAATAAGAATTAATCCATACAACAAGAAGATTTTGGAGTTATGGAACGCTAATATGGATCTTCAATACGTCCTAGACCCGTACGCCTGCCTCATGTATATAGTTTCCTACATCGGCAAAGCCCAAAAGGGGATGTCACAGCTCTTGAGGGAGGCAATCAAGGAAGCGAAAAATAAAGGCAGTGGTATAAAAGAGAGATTAAAAGTTATTGCTAATAAGTTTATTCATTGTGAAGAAATTAGCGCCCAAGAATGCTGTTACATACTACTTTCCATTCCAATTTGCCGGAGCAGTCGTGCTCATATTTTCATAAACACTTCACCCCCTGAAGAAAGGGTACACATTTTGAAAAGACCATCTGAATTGGAATTATTGCCTGATGATAGTACTAACGTTTTTTCTGATGGAATCATCGAGCACTACATTGTGAGGCCCGATGAACTGGAAAATCTCAGTCTAGCCGCTTTCGCCTCATGGTATGAGTTTTCCCGAACCAAACGCAATAGGAGAACCCAAAATTTGAACGAAGATGAAGACCAAGAAATTGAAACGACTAATGTGGAAACGTCTCTTGAGCTGAAAGATTCTTCAGGATACGTCAGGAAAAGGATGCAGGCTAAAGTAATCAGATTCAAAAAGTACAGTATGGTGAAAGATCTCAAAAACTACTGTCGAGTGGAAATTATGTTATTTTTACCTTGGCGTTGTGAGGAAACCGAATTGCTAGAAGCTAACGTAGAAGAAATTTATGAAGCCCATAAGCAGGAAATATCTGAAGCTAGAAGGGAATTTATAAGTGAAGTTGATGACTTGGATCTGGACCAAATGATTCAAGAAGTAAGAGAAAACCAACACTCAAATGACGTTCAAAATATTCAACCTATGATTGAACATCAAAACGAGCGTGATAGAAGTTTCACATTGGATGACCCGGAATTTTTTGTCAACTCTCTTCAAGAAGCCGTTTGTGACGTAACTTCTGATATTCAACAGTCTAGCGCTGCCGACTTCACTCCAACAATTACTCTTGTCAACAATGAAGAATATTACAGCATGCTTCGAAAACTAAATTTAAAGCAGCGAGAAATTTTCTGCTACGTACTAAATCATTTCAAAACATCTCAAGAAGAACCTCTGAGGATTCTGATAACAGGCGGTGCTGGTGTTGGGAAAAGTCTCTTGATTCAAGCCATTTTTGAAGCCGTATCCAGGCATGAAAAGAATAAACCCGGTGCCGATCCATCACGATTATCTGTTCTAAGAACGGCATTCACCGGGAAAGCGGCTTTTAATATTGATGGTGTCACTCTTCACTCTGCCTTTAACTTGCCAACAAATCAATTTTCTGGCAAGATGAATCCTTTGGACAACGACACTTTGAACAGAAAAAGATGTTCACTTTTAGGCCTGAAACTTCTGATAATAGATGAAATATCTATGTGTGGAGCCAAAATCTTCAATTATATTAATGTAAGAGCCCAACAAATCTTCGGATCTCCAAAGCATTTTGGTGGTATTTCAGTTGTTCTCGTGGGAGACTTCAACCAGTTACCCCCTGTTGGGGATAATTACACATTTATGCCCTTAAAAGAAAAGAACAACCCCTATGCGGCCCTAATTGGAAGTCCACTGTGGGAGGAATTTAAGTTGTATGAGCTTGATGAAATTATGAGACAGAAAGATGACAAAATATTCGCTATGGCTTTAAATCGAATGTCCATGGGAGAGATGACACCCGCCGACGTTGACTTGTTTAGAAGCCTGGAAACATCTATTTCAAGGCCCCTACCTATGGAAGCCCTTCATTTGTTTGCAACAAATGATGAAGTAAATGCGTTCAATGAATCAAAGTTATGTTCACGGAATGCTGAAAAGATATGCTCTGTCGCATTTGACTCGGCTACGGGTGACGCTAGCAATGAAATCAAAACAAGAATTCTTGAAGCCGTAAAAACCTTGAAACCCCAAGAAACCAGCGGTTTACCAAGAGAATTAACCCTAATGGTTGGTATCAGGTACATGATCACCAATAATTTGAACACCGCCGATGGTCTAGTAAATGGTGCAACTGGAAGGTTAAGAAAAATACAGTATGGTCAAAATCAAAAAGGTGAACAAGTCCCCGTTCGAGTTTGGATTGAATTTAACGATAACAAGACTGGAAAAGAGACTAGAGCCCAGTCTCAAGGATTAATGATAGCCAATAATATTAATGAATTATGGACGCCTGTTGAGAAGGTTGTCAGAAGTTTCACTAGACGTTCAGGACAAAAAAACATCTACGTTTCAAGAAAGCAGTATCCTCTAGTAATTGCCGAAGCTATTACTGTACACAAGAGCCAAGGAGACACCTATTCCGAAGTAGTTGTTCATCTTAATCAAAAGCGAAAGATGAAAAGGCCTCAGTTATACGTCGCTTGTAGTAGAGCCAAAACTTCAAACGGTTTGTTCATCGTGGGAAAGTTCACGGCGCCTAACCCAGTGGTTAAAAGTAAAGACTCTGTTGCCTTAGAGATGGAGCGACTTCGAAAAGATTGCCCGTTGATGCTACCTATTTTGGATCAAAAAACGTCTATTTATGTGCATAACGTACAGTCTTTAAACTGTCATTTACAAGATGTAACCTCGGATCTCAAGATAATGGAATCGGATATGATATTTCTTGTGGAAACCTGGGCCAAAGAAACTGACAATTTTAAAATTCCTGGATTTTCGGAGCTAAATGGTATATGCCTTCCTCGTCAGTCTCGACGAAAACCATATGGAGTATCAGCTTATATCAAAGAAACTGTAACTCACACCAGAATTCGTATGTACACTTCCGAACCAACAACAACCTCTCATATTGAATGCTTGTGGCTGGATGGATCGTTAAATGATTTACGCCTTTCTGTACTAGCAGTTTACTCTTCCCCAGCTTGCAACATTCGCGACATAATATATGGTATTGGGAAATGCGTGGCGGAATATTATGATGAAGATATTCCCAGCGTCATTGTTGGTGACTTCAACATTAACCTTCTTGAGACATCATCTCTTGAAACCAAGAAGCTAATCGATTTCTTCTCTGATAATGGGTTTCAACTTTTACAAGGTCTTAACTTGAAGCAATCAACTGATGGTGGTACTCAACTGGATTTAGCATTTGGCGATGAGAAATTTTCCACCATTTTCAGCGCTAGTTATCGAGAATGTTACTATTCTTATCATAAAGGAATATGTTTACAGTTTAAATAACCTAGAATCTAAGACATCATCTGACTTCTCAAACCAATTTTTCAAATTTTCAATGATGAGCATTGTTCCGGATGAAACTAGAAGATCAACATTGATCTCGATGAAGCTACAAGATCAACAGTTGTCTGGATAAAACTACAGGTCAACAGTTGTCTGGATGAAACTACAGGTCAATGGTAGGCTTGGGAACCTAGTTAAAGAAAACCATATTAGGCTTGGAATCCTAGTTAAAGAAACCCATATTAGGCTTGGGATCCTAGTTAAAGAAACCCAAATTAGGCTTGTCGCCCTAGAGAAAGATGCTCTCACTCGCAATAAAACATGATCTAATGTTATAATCATATTTTTTTAAGTAATTAACAGAATTCCAGATGAATCTACAAGTGCTACTTGAAACTTCAAGATCTGCAGTAACAAGATGAAACTTCAAGATCTACATTAACAAGATGAAACTTCAACTACAAGGTCAATGGTGGGCTTGGGAACCTAGAGTAAGAAACCCAAATAAGGCTTGGGATCCTCGAGAAAGACACCCATATTAGGTTTAGGATCCTAAAAAATTAAGCCCACATATATGCTACAAGATGAAAGGTAGCCCAAATCGAAGTACTTGATCTACAATGTCCAGATTGAGCTACCTACAACTGTCAAGATCAACAGTGGGCTTGGGATCCCAGAAAAAGATACCCCTATTAGGCTTGGGAACCTAGAGTAAGAGACCCATATAAGGCTTGGGATCCTTGAGAAAGACACCCATATTAGGTTTAGGATCCTACAAAATGAAGTCCACATATATGCTACAAGTTGAACGGTACTATGGTAGCCCAAATAGAACTACTTGATCTACAATGTCCAGATTGAGCTACCTACAACTGTCAAGATCAACAGTGGGCTTGAGAACCCAGAAAAAGATACCCCTATTAGGCTTGGGATCCTTGAGGGAGACACCCATATAAGGCTTGGGATCCTTGACAAAGACACCCATATAAGGCTTGGGACCCTTGGCAAAGACACCCATATAAGGCTTGGGATCCTTGAGAAAGACACCCATTTACGTTTCAGATAATAGGATAAAAGAGGCCCTCCATATAAGCTGCAACAACAACATTAATCCAGATAAAACTAAGAAATCAGCACTGTTTCGAGATTGAAGTAAGTAAAACTACGAGGTCAAAAATACATTATACTTGTAATAGAGCCAACACTGCAAATTAATCTTTTTGTAAATAAGGGAATCAAGGCCCCCCAACGAGGGAAGCATTTCCAAACTGTACAACTACTAATTTTTCAATTTAATTTCAATTAGTAAGAAAGTAATCTAACAATTTTGATAAAGAAAGAAACCTACTAATGTATGATTCTTACTCATTAGACAGGCTATTTGTTTTCTCTGGTATCAAATTTCAGACAACATGACTGGGGGCTAATTCTAGGCAATGGTTGTATATTGGTATAATAGTACAAACATTGAATAATTTTAGCCATCAGTCATATATTATGCTACAAATGCTACTTTTGCATTAAGAAAAAGTCAAGAATTTGTTCATTGGACAGAAATTTGTTACTAATTTCATTAAACTGTAAACCAAAATCATACTAGATTGATTTTCTCATAATCGGAGTATTATTTTATATTTAAATTAACAAAACCAGGTTCCAGTTCACTCACAGAACAGATTTTGTTAATTACTTATTTAATTAAACTGTAAACCAAATTTTTACTAGATTGGTTTTATTCATAATCGGAATGCTATTTTATAAACGATGGGAAAAAAACCGGAAAATTTTAAATTTGCCGGGGTCATAATTCTACTCACTAGAGGGCGCGCAAAAGTGTAATCTGGCCGGGGCCATCTTGTTTTGTTTCTATTCGATTCGGGCGTAAAATTCTGTAATGTCATTCTGATAGCGAAGTTTTGTTTTACCAAAGAAACCCATTCCTTTCTATGTTTCACCATTTTAGTTTGGTTATATTTCTTACAAAGTTTCCTAAACAATCTTTGAGGTTAACGACATAAACTCTAGACTTAGAAATGACTTAATCTTTGCAGTTTCATGATTAGTTAAACTAATTATTTTTAACTCTTGAAAGTAAAATATGGACGTTATTTCTACTTCATTCCATTTTCGGAGTAATTTTTCGATGTAAATTATCACAATTTTCTATGCCTATTGTTAATTTTACCATTAATTACTTACATCAGAAGTAAGATAAGGGACTAGAAGTATCGAGGTAACCAAATTCTTCACTTGGCGAAAGTGAATATTCTTGATAACACACGAACAGTAGGCCCTCTGGTAGCGGTTTCTGAATTTTCCCTCCAAAACGTTAGACGCTCGCGGCGGTAGACGGCCGAACTAGATTCAAGCACCCGCGTCCGTGTTCCGCGGCTTTAGGTTGAGGGAAGGGGTTAGGAATTTTTTTGTAACTCGACCAATTTTTTTCTCTCTAATGTGGGCGCGATGGAAGCGGCATAAAATCCCCAAATTTGTTCACTAGTGCCAGGATCTATTACCAATGCTAGAGCACTTTACTTCTAGTCCCTTATCTTACTTCTGCTTACATTAGTATGATTCAGAAACCTTACATTGTGAATCTTTAAATAAATTGAACTTAAGACACTTCAAAGCTCGTTCTTATATACTTCTGTCCTTAAAGCTTGGAAGACACAGCCCCAAACCTTTATCTCTCTTAAGAATAAAATAAAAAGAATCCCAAAGATCTTTTAGGCTCGGTTCTGTCTCACCGTCATTGAAGAACATAACACCAATTCGCCAAACTGTTCTCTAGGGTGAAATTCTCTGTATGAACGACCGAAGGTAATCGAAGCCAAGAAGAGAAATACAACAACCAGTACATCGTTAATATATTCTCCAATCAGGGCTGGTTGTTTTTTGTCCTGTGAATGAAAAGTAGGGCTTCGTGTGATGAAGCTTGGTTTCATCCAAATTGATCCCTTGGTCTTCCATCGAACTTCTGGGAGTCTTAAATCGGAATTATACTCCGGACCAAAGCGTTCTTTTTTTCTTTCTCTACTCTCATTCTTTTGCATAGAGGAAAAAGATCGCATATTTTTTTCTAAAGACGGCCCAAATCGTTCTTTCCACCGAGTACGGAATTTTAGTGATGATATTCGGCTAACAATGAAGAAACAAATATTTACAATTGACAGTGCGTAGATGCTCTTGCGCAATATACAAATTTAGTTCTACATTATCTTCCTTGCGTTCGTAAGTGTGAAAGTTTGTACAGGAACTCCTGTTTTTGATATATCTGATTTGGAGAAAAAATTGGTGTTCAAGGAAAGGTTTCGATCTATGGTTGACACCAAAGCTATTGGTTTTTGGTAATAGGGGTCAGAGAAGGTTATAAAAATTTATTTTAATTGTCATAGTTAACTCCGATTTGGTCAAATGAGGTGACAAAATATCTATTCCCAAATATTTGTGTCTTGGACCGTGGTTAGAAAAGTATCAAAAACATGATGCTATTGATATTAAAATTGAATTCTTTTGAGTTTCATGACAATATTAAGACAGGGATAGATTTAATTTTAAAAGTAGGAATGGAGAACAGAGTAATGTGGGCGCGCGTCAAAGTCCCGGACCCCCTTCCATGGGACGGAGGGGGGAATGAAAGAAGAGGCGGGTCATAGCGACAGAGGTGAAAAGGAATTACGTATTTTCAAAGTTCCCGTCAGAGCCGAGGGAGGGGCTCTATACTGGGCTATGAGTCGGACTGAAGTAAGGCTAACCGTTTTCATTCCTACTTTTGAAATTTAATCTATCCCTGATTAAGATAAGCTAATAATTTTTTAAAATAATTAATGTTCCATATTCATGTCTTCAAACTGAAAACTTTTAATATCTGGGACATTTATTTATTAATTTATATTGACTAATGTTTTTAGTTATTCACACACGCGCATAACTATACATGATACATAATCATGAATTGTTAAACCTGACTCGCAACATTTACAGAAATTTATAAAAGCAACTGGCCTTTCAAATTTCGTCCTTTATCATTCCTCAGAATTCACATTTATATTTATCTTATAGTATTTAAACTGTGTTGATTTCATATCCGAAAACTATTTATTTTCCTCGTAATGCATCATTTCACCTCCATTATTTTTTCCTAACTAAAAAAAAGAACGTTCCTATGGGACCCACTTTAATATAGGGCATGAATTCGTGGTGCAGACAGGCGGCTTCGAAACTAAAGGGTTATTATGGCTCGGGCCCTATCTTGTAAATGAAAAAGAGCCACGAACGATTTTTCATGGTCTACCGCGTCTCACGCTACACTATAGGTGAATTGATTTTTTTTAAAACCCCTGTTTTCGATTCGCTTATTTAGCCTTTTTTAAGGCTGCTATCCTAAACCCTAAACGACTTCTACAGTCTCGTAGCCTATCATAACGTAGTCTTCTCAGTGCTCTCTTTAACCAAATTCCTACGCACACGAGGTTCTCCTATTTTTACCTAGGTGTTGCATAAGTTCATAAGATATGCTGCATAAGTTCATAAGCAATGCTGCAAAAGTTCATAAGCAATGCTGCAAAAGTTCATAAGAATGCTGCACAAGTTTATAAGATATGCTGCACAAGTTCATAAGATATGCTGCAGAAGTTCATAAGATATGCTGCATAAGTTCATAAGATATGCTGCACAAGTTCATAAGTTATGCTGCATAAGTTCATAAGTTATGTTGCACAAGTTCATAAGTTATGCGGCACAAATTCATAAGCATAGGCTGCACAAGTTCATAAGCATAGGCTGCACAAGTTCATAAGATATGATGCAAAAGTTTGTCACGGCTACTGAGAGCTTATCATGAAGTGACGTAGGTGAAACGTTATAGATTCTCGTAAAGCGACGTCTGGTGAGACGCTGTCAAAGGCTTAGTTCACATTAAATAGGAAGGTGGACTTCAAAACTGCGTGTAGTCAATTCTCTTGTCGTACTCGAACTAGCTCTCAGGAAGTCTCTAACGTTACGAAGTATAGGTAGTGTCATATTTATGGAACATATCTTTTAAACTTATGGTGCGGGTATGTGAAACAGATTGGAGAAGGAGAGATTTGAGTGGCGTTGCGTGTGCCTGTGGATACGGGATTCACGAATAGCAAGCTCTGCCAAGATTTACTTGGGAAAATATTCACTACCAGATTCAAGCTCTTATTGGTGAAGATAGAATTTATACAATTTATTAAACTTTTTGGGGCTTCGACCAATTGTTTGCTCAGTTTTAACAAAAAAATGCTTAAAATAAGATTCACTTTCAACTCTGAGTTTGTGTTGGTGAAAAAAAAAGACACTGGTACAATTAAAGGGTTTAATTCGGCTTTTGAGACGTCTCGCAACATTTGCCTAATTCCTCAAATCCTCCACTATCACCTCAGATATCTAAACCTTTAAAGAATATAACGCGACAACGTTATCTGACATTTAGCTGAAGGTGTTTGATCTTATGCTAGGCTTTGCTTCATACATTTAGCGGAAAAGTTGCATCAAATAATCTTCATTTTACTCCTCCGTATTTTTAGTGAAATTCCAAACAGGAGTAGCACTTTCATTTCTTTTTTTTTTTTAGTAGATATATGGTCAAGTTTATTGCATTTGTTAATTAACAGTAAACTAACAAAAACATTTTGGTTAATATATTATAAAAATTCTGGTATATTATCCCGTGAACGTGTTGAGTTAGTGAAGGCAGTGCTCTCGTAATGCCTCGTTTAGTTTTCTCCGTTACAAAACAAAAAATATTTTTCAAAATACACCTTTTTTTCGAAACTTTTTATCATGATTTTACGCTAGATTGAAAATTTTTGCTACTTTTAGTTGCTTTCCACTGGGAGGACGAATCACATGGGGAGGAAAACACACACTAGGAATCTGATGCGTCTTCACAGCGTTAACCCAGTACAATAGGCGGTCTACCACGTGACTTTGTAGACTAAGCGCGACTTGCGGGGTACGAAATTAAATGTTGCATCACATATTAGGACTGAAAAAACTGGAAACCAGGCAAACACTACTTTTGAAACTTTTTCATTCGTCCTTCAAAGCTTCCACGCAAAGCAAAGGGGTTTTTGGGTAAATTTAATAACAGGGGCTGTTAATATGTTAATATAACGTAGCGGTAAGTTTTGAACTTTTTATCGTTTTTAAAATTACTTTACCTCTTACAAATGAGCTTTAAAAAATAATTTACAAAATCGCTCACTCAGTAATTTATGATATGAAATGTCTATAAAATTTTCTTGTGGAAAAAAATGTTGTACGAATATTAATCTTCGTAACACGCGTCTAAATAAAAAAAGTGTGTTGAAATCTGAATGATCTTTTAGTAGTAGTTCGACATAAGATGAAGTTAAATAGCTTCGACAAAAATAGCAAATCATTGACCATGGTAACATAAGAATAAAAATGTATTACAAGTCGGTAAATTACAGCAGTATTTGGTAAACTTTCCATAACTTACGAAGATTAATTACCGACTCTCATCTCTATGATAGTACAAGCAGCGTAATTAATTATCACCATGTTATGGGAGTTCTAGAGGATTATACTGTAACGCAGGCGCACTTGATCAACACAACTTACTTCTTACAAATTTTATTATTAGGTATTCACACGACACAGCCTTTAAGTTCCATAGTAATCTTACTGGCCATATTTCCATAAATTAGGCCCATTAGATATTTTACGTTTGAAATACGTACGGAAAAAAACTGAAATGTCCTTTATTAATTGGGTCTTATAAACGAGGACTTGAGACCAGGTTGCCGACACGTACGCGTCGTTAAGACGATCATTTTCGAGTACATTTTCTTTTGTGGAAAACTCCACAGTGTGTTCCATTAATTAACGGAAACTTCGTTGAGGAAGCCCATTTCCTTTATAAAGCTCATTTTACCCCATCACATAAAAAATATCCAAACTCAATCTTTTGTCCTAAAAACTTCAAAAAGATGTAGAAATGTCAACGTTCCTTTGTGAATACACATTTTTAACTGGAAGTTTCCCCTGAAAGGACATAAAAGGGGTCATATATACTTCCTTTTTTGAAACCGTTACTATGAGTTTTTCATGTTAACCATGAATACGCAGTTGCAGTGAGAGACAACACTTGGAGCCCCAAAGTGGCTTTTACTTAATAAAGTTCTTTGCCTCTTTGGTGGAAAGGAGAAAAGCTATCTGAAGCCGCACTCATCGCAACTCTCCTTATAATTAATATCAGAAATTGACGATATAGCTTAAACTATTAGCACTTTTCCACCTGTAATTATTGTTTAAAAATTGAATTTTTTTAATAAATATGCCTATAAGTTTATCAATGTATAACGTATCTGTCTAATATTAAGGATTGGTGTTTTATACATTTATATTTTAACCTATCATTCTCCAAATGCCTTAATTTCCAAAATATTCTTAATTATAGTCTCTTTTGCAATTTATGCCGTTTTAGTTCAGGTTGCTGCTAAATCACACTACATGCATATAATATGTAAACAGCAGTCAAGACTCAATCCGCAGGTGCAGTTCATGAGCGGCATGCTTCATCGGGCAGGTGCCGGGTTCGAACCTTGGCAATGGTTAATAGAGCTGCTATTACTGGAGTTTTTAATGATGATTGAAATCTAAATACTTTAAAACGTAATATCATCCAAATACACAGAATATGCTAGTAACTGATTTCAAAGAAACACATTATTTCTGTAGCGGTAAAAGGTGTGTTCACATATTATGCACATAGTAACATTGGTTTTATTTGTTTCTCAAATTGTAATTTTTCCTGACTACAGAAAATTTGCAATACAAATATAGTTAAGCTGGTTTTCATGGTTGACACGAATAAATTCTTGCCTTCAATTATCTCTTCAGGGAAAAAGAAACATCTTGCAAACCGAGTAAACACAGAAGAACTCACCGGCCCCTTAATTAATTAAAGGCTTTTCTTTCTCGAGTGGGCGGTTTTCGTTCAAATTCTATAAGTACAATTCTCTAGGTATTGTGAAAATACACCGTAATGACGTCAGCAGGAGAGCGTCGTGCTTTACTTGAAGTCTCTATTGCATTTGAGAAAAAAATTTGGAAAATACTTCATTCTACCATTAAAAATGCAAAGGTGAAGAAGTACGTGTGTTTCACTGTATATGATTTTTTACACAAAACCAAGGGCTTCTGGCTATGACTAGAGATGTGAAATTACCGTAATTTTTGAAAATGGTAATTTACCGGGTAAATTACCGAAAGATTACCGATTGAAATTTTGGAATAACAAAAACTACCCTAATTTATGGTATTTTATACTTTCACAGGCTTATTACCGCGGTAATTTACGTAATTTAGCGGTAAATTACCATTTTAAAATTACGGTAAGATATAAATCGGTAATTTATGGTATTTTATACTTTCACATGCTTATTACCGCGGTAATTTACCGGTAAATTACCATTTTAAAATTACGGTAAGATATAAATCGGTAATTGACGCAGTATTCGGTAAATTACCGGTAATTTACGGACGGTAAATTACCGACTCACAACTCTAGCTATGACCTTTGGGCTATTTATTGTTAATCAGTTAGTATTTTTACTTATAAATGAAACAATTCCCACGTCAACTCACTATCTCGATCAAAAATGATACAATAGACTATTCCTGATATTACTTGTAAAGAAACAAACGCGCAGCTAGCCAAGAGGCAACGCTAGATGGCGCCAGATTTCACTACAAGCTAGAGGCTAGCTAACTTACACTGCCTCTAACGGTACTTCTTGAGGGACCCCTACACCCTGCAAAGTTCTCAACACCCATGTCCATAATGGAATGGTCTATAGTCTGAAAATATAAGCGCGGACCTTTCGGGACGAAACAAGAAAAATTCTGCATCGTGTCAAAAGTATCTAATGTAATTTACATCGGCCGCAACCACAAAAAAGGAAAGGCTAACATCTTAAAAATTACGAAGACTGTATACTTTAACCGTTCATCACGTTCTTATCTTTTGAGTTGTTCGGATGTTATACGAAAGAAGAAGCAGTTCAAGAGTCTTAAGGCGTGAAGAGACTCAAGAGTCTTGAAGCACGGAGATACGTGTTCCTACCCATACATTCTAATTTATAACGCTGTGTACGCGCCTCGTCTTTCCTAACATCGTATACAAACGTCGCGTTAACGCTAAGATTTATTCCAATACCTTGAAGTAACAGTTTAATCGTCTGCTATTTTTCACGACTGGTTTAGAAAGTGGCCCGATAGAATTTAACTTTCAATTTTATTCGAAAGTCCTTATAAAACCATTAGATTACGAACCATGTTTACAATATTTAAGAACACCCGATTTCTCCTGAGATGCATCGAACTTGACGCAAAGTAAAGACAAAGACTCATAATGCATTTTTCTTTACGCTCCTAGGTTTTGAAACTACCACAGGCCTAAAAAACTTGTACTGTCCAACTCTAATCCACATTTCTCGCTATTTCTAAGTTGCAATATGGTCACAATTTAACCTAATCAAAATTGTTTTCTTGATGAAAATTGAAGAAGCTCTACACTAGATCGAGGTATCAATTGAACTTGCTTGGTTAGCCCACTCAGAGTACGTATGACAACCGAGTACGTGGTATGAAATGGAGTGCAAATTATTTTCTATTCAGCATTACCAAAAATCCAGGACGAAAAAATGCGAAATCCATTTGCCTGTACCATTCCTACGAAAGACGTAGCAATTTATTTTCTTCTGATTTATTTAAGAAAAATCTCCGCTAGAACACACGGATAAATAAGAGAGTGGTCCACAGACTATGGAAAAACGAGATAGAATTCGCCCAATATTTACTCTTAAGGCGGGCTGTGTACTTTCTCGTTTATTGTTTTATTTATTCTGTCTCGAATTCTTTACTTTCTTTGCATCAATTGAGTATATGGGAACACGGTGGTATTTTCCATGTGCAAATGTGAAAACCCAGAGGGAAGATATTATATATCTGCTATAAAAGAGAAATAAAGTTATTTTGGCTAGAACATTAACGAATCTTGATGTCCACAGATCCACGAAATATCAATATAGAAATTTTTCGTTAAACATTAGAAACAGGTCTCAAGTCATTTCTGTAGAATACTTATAATCAAACTTACAAAACCTTTTTATTTGCTCGAATTTCTACCATATGTATTGTTATGACCCCTTAAGGCCTTATCCCATCTTTCGTTTTGCGAGCGGAAATCAACATTAGCATAGAAATTTTTTAGCATTAGGTGGCGTTGCGCGCAATTACTACTTATTTTTAAAAAAAATATTAAATTTTTGGTTTAGAAGCCGGGAAGCAATGTTGTTTCTTCGGAGTGAACAGAACCGTGCTATTTTAAGGCCCTTTCAGACGATACAACTTTTGATTCAACTAGATGGGTGAAAAAGTTGAGTGAGCAAAAATTGGTCAGCGACCACCTTTCAATATGGTGATTCAACTTGTCCAATTTCTGGTCACACGTTCGAACTAGTTTACTCAACTCAAGTTGACTCCTTTAAATGAGTCAAAAAGTTGTGTGGTCTGAAAAGGCCTTTAGTTTTTCTGTATATCGAGCTCTCTTCCTTGAGTGATTGTGCCACACTACGTCGTCAATGACAAGGATACAACTGTTGCATAACCAAGAATGGCCTGTGCAAAAGTAACATCTTGATTGAACACAGATTAGAGAGTTTGATGGGGAGGAAATCACTACGCATAACGTTGAATTCCTACCACACCAAAGGCCATGAAATCCGTCCAGTTTTTTCGGCGATTTGATAGGGTTGTACCGCCCCCTGTGTCTTAAAAAAGAAGCAAGTTCCTATACCAATAACACGGAAAACGGTTTCCAGAAATGCCGCTACACGTCCAAATCAAATTGCAAGATTTTGTGAGAGAGGTTTAGTGCACCACATGCTGCATTAACATTCTCCATTCAACTCTCTTATCTAAGGTTAAAACATTGGAAGGATTTGAATACCGATTTTATCGAGGAATTGAAACGAACCCATATGTTGTTATAAGATAAATAAGCATGATTGACACAAATTAAAGTACATAAATATGTAATGTGGTTTTATATAAAACTTTCATTATAAGCCACGAATTTGTGCTTATTGACAATTTTTAATTCATATTCCAGAAGTAAGATGAGACTAGAAGTGAAGGGCTTTAGCATTGGTAATAGATCCTGTCACTAGTGAACAAATTTGTGCAGATTTTATGCCGCTTCCATCGCGCCTACACTAGAGAGAGAAAAAAGTTGGTCGAGTTCCAAAAAAATTCCTACCCCAGTTCCCCTCATCCTAAAGCCGCGGAACACGGACGCCCCTGCTTGAATCTAGTTCGGCCGTCTACCGCCACGAGCGTCTCACGTTTTGGAGGGAAAATTCAGAAACCGCTTCTAGAGGGCCAACCGTTGCTGTGTTATCAAGAATATTCATTTTCGCCGAGTGAAGAATTTGGTTACCTCGATACTTCTAGTCTCATCCCACTGGTGATATTCGTACAGGAGAAGTTTCCGTGTTCCAGCGATTTTTTTAGAGAAGATTAGGAAAACCATACTTCTAGCAACCCTGCTGTAGACTAAAAATAGGTTTTATTGGATGCAACCCAGCATAGAATCGAGAAGGATATTTTTTTCATTTGCTCGAACCTTTTCCACCTTATTTCCCCTGAGAAAATATTACGAGATAAGCTAAGTTTTCTTTCTATATCCGAGTCTCGAATTCCTGGAAAAAATAGGTATATTTTTCACGGTGGATTTATCTGTCCCTATATCCTATACAGTTTGATCTAATAAAATGCCCGTTTTTATTAGGATTTAAAAGATGGAAAAGAATCTATCGTTGAAATGAAAATTTTTGGGTCGCGTATTTATTGCTTAGTTCAAGCTCTTACAATGTTAAATCTGATATCGCAAAGCTGTAGCGGTTTTAGGTGCAACGACCTACTATGAGTTTAGAAATAAAGCTTTAAAGGTTATCACTAGACGTTCGAACAAGGTGACCCCAAGCTAGTTCATTCTTAATACTCGACACGTTAATGTAATTCTACTCATTCAAGGAATTCACTTTGGATAAAAACTATTTACGTTATTTGCCTTACATTTGGAGAAATACTACCAATTTTGATCCGTTTTTATTTGAGACAAATTAATTTTTATGAAAAATGTTTATACTTCTGTTCATTGATTTTGAAAATAAAAATATTTGTACTTCAATGATTTAAATTAACAGACAACAATTTTTACTCTTATTTACGTTTCAAGAAAACTATTTTACTTTCTTTTATTTTTGCTTTTCATTAGATATATTTATATTTCAATTATTTTGTTTGAAGAAAAATATTTCTACTTCAATTAATTTACTTTGAAGAAGAAATATTTATACTTCAATTAATTTCCTTCGAAGAAAAATATTTATAATTCAATTAAATTACTTTGAAGAAAAAATATTTATACTTCAATTAATACACTTTGAAGAAAAAATATTTATACTTCAATTAATTTAATTTGATGAAAAAATATTTATACTTCAATAAATTCACTATGAAGAAAAAATATTTCTACTTCAATAAATTTACTTTGATGAAAACGTTTTCTACTTCAATAAATTTACTTTGAAGAAAAAATATTTCTACTTCAATAAATTTACTTTGAAGAAAAAATATTTCTACTGCAATTAATTTACTTTGGAGAAAAAAGATATACTTTAATTAATGTGCTTCGAAGAAAAATTATTTATGCTTCATTTAATTAAGGTAACCTCACTTAAAATTGAATAATACGACACCAAGTTTCTACCGCAATAGGCGGTTCAATAATTAAGGTGGAGCGAGCCTAGAAGTACGTTCTATTCAGTAATTTTATTCTCACGAAGCCACCTTTCTAACCTCGTGATTTCACAGTGCGATAAACACATAAAAATTAATTGCAAAATGCAGTTCCTTCGAACTATTGCGTGCATTTATACTTTTATTTCTATTTATTCATAAGATAAAAAAGAAGTTTCTTCCATTTGCCCGCACCTCCGTCCTTTCCTGGGTTTAGGTTTATTCGGAGATTATTTTTTCTCTTTGAATGCATTTGCATAGTTCATGGCTGGCTCTCTTTTTACTCGTTTCGACTCTTTTTCATTCTGGACGATTCCCAAATAAATAGCCATCCGAGACTATCCTTCAAAATCCTAATAAATCATTCTCTGAGGAATTTTTCTCGACATTGGCTTTCCTCTTTCATTTCCCTTTTCGTACTCGGCTATCGAAAAGGCTAAGACGAACTTAAGGTCCATTTTCAAAATACTTTTCACTAATGTCCAAGAATATTAAAATTTGAACGAGAAAGAGAGTTTCCGTCGCTCATTAATTACAGGGGTATGTGATGTTAAAATAAACATGTAAAAAACGAAGATTGTCACATGACGTACAAGTTACTAGTAAAATAATATTTGAAACTGCAGTGTAGTATTTAGGGTAATGTTTGACATATTAGCGTAGCGGTTAGCGCTGTCGCCTCGCAGCAAGAGGATCCCGGGTTCGATCCCGGACTGTGGCACCGGGTGAAAAATCTGGGAAGAAATCCTTCTGCGTAGAGTTTGCAAGTTCTCTCCCCGCTTGAAAAAGGAGTTTTCCTCCGCGGTCTAACCCGGTTTCTCCTTTCCATCAAAACTTGAAGAGGTTAACGGTAATAGTTAGTATAGGGCGCTGTCGGTTAGCTGTGGCATAGGGGCTAGCCACCACCCCTCTATGCATTGTAAAGGCGTTAGATAAGTGGCAATAAGTCGCAAGATGACTTGGTCCAATTAGCTAGCTGAACTTATATTTCTGAAAGTTATTTGTTTCTTTGTATGGCTGTTCTTTGTGCTCAGTTGAAACTCGTGCTTAATGTTAGTAGCACTAGAAGAAATTTTTAGAAGTGGTTTGCGTTTGAAAAAGTTGAGCAGCGAAAACCCAGACACTAAGGCCTGATTAGAACATTCTATTCTAGACTCTTAACATTTAAATTTATGATTAACTCCAAATGATGCTTCGTTTTATGCAAAAGATCAGTTTCCTAAAACAAAATATTTTCACTCTCTATTAGACAAGAGGCAACGCCTAGTGAGCTAACTGGAAAAATAAAATTTTAAACTAAAATGTGCATTTATCGTCAATATTTTAGGTTATACCACCACATAGTATCGCACACAACTTTATATTGGTTTTTTCCTTTGGACTTAATCCAGCCCGCATAAATGTTCGAATGAAAAGGGACCTTTATAGTAGTCGATCTCGAAGGCGTACAGTGGGACTGTGAGAAAGAAAGAAGGAAGGTACGTCATATTAAACCGATTATGCCGGAATTGCTACTCCGCGTCTCTCTTTTCTGGGCTCGTTTCTTATTTCATTCGCTCTGCGGTTTTTTTACGATCCTTTTTCCCAATTTTTTTTTTATCCTCTTTCGCCCTCATATTCCTTGTCAGCGAAACTTCTCTCTTCGTTGGTTCGGAACGACCATGGGTGGCAATATTCGTGTTCTTAAGTCAGTAATTGATTCCTCTCCAGTCGCCTCGCCTTCCACCTTTACCCATATCGGCGCCTGCTTCGAGTGCTGAGCTATATGGCCGCCGCCACCCGCGATAGGTCTCTTCGAAATCCATTCTTTTCTCGCATATTGAAAGCGGTCGAGCGATTCCCGAACGCCATCGTGCAAGGTTGCGTTTTTTCGGGGGTCCCCCTTCCGTGGCGTGGTCGTCGGTACCTTATAGTCCCATACTCTATCTCCAATAAATGACCCGAAATTTTTCGTGGATGAAAAAATTTCGTGGGTATTTTTAAACCGTCGAAAAATTGTATTTTTGGCTTTCTTGTGTTGACGGTTGATCGAAAAATAATGTAACGCAGCAATGGTAGGGTGGAAATTCGATTAGCGTCAGGTTATAATTTCACGAATGTTTAATGAAAGCCAGGTCATCGTTGGACAAATCTTTATTATTTTATTATTGATCATCTTTAGAGATCAGATTCAAAAGTAGCAATTTTGAATGATTGTCGTATTTGTGGATTTTTCTAAATGATGCATTTCAATTGTCAAAATGTATCTTTTTTGCGGGATCAATTTGGAAACTTGGGGAGAAAACTATGTGTTACTTCGTATTTTTGTGCCCTGAGAGTTGAAACATTTTAGAAATTACTAATAACGTACTTTAAAGGAGATAAACAGGCTAGATTTAATTTTTTTAGCTCTCTGTTTCGGGTAGTAGTAGTTTCTGGCAGCATCTTTACTAAAGATAAATTGAAAGGTGTTGTTAGAATTCATCCCTGATATGTTTCTGAATATTTTGAACTACAGTTTGAAGACGGGCTTAAGAAAAAAAATGTGAAAAGGGAGTATTAGCGTTCACGGAAGCAGAATTCGAATAGTTTCTTTCAACGCAGTAGTTGCTCAAAGCCGAATTTAACTGCAACATTTGTCATCATTTAAAAAGGTCAAACATAACTATTATTATACACGGGTGTGAAGTAATTTAGAAAATTAAAGAAATTTACGGAGATAAACCACGTGTAATTAGAGTTAAATAATAATTTATTTAAAACATCCAAATTAAAAATGAGACGTTTCGAGCCGCGGCTCGAAATTATTATTTAACTCTAATTACACGTGGTTTATCTCCGTAAATTTCTTTAATTTTCTAAATTTGTCATCATCTTCTGTTTTGTTTTCACTCCATTTCTTATTCTTCTAAAAAACGTTTCCAGTTCTTCTACGGAAGTGGTTTGAATGGCAAAGTTTTGGAGAAGTTGGTCTACTTAGCACAACTCTATATCTACGGATCTCGAGATTAAACCTTGGATAGATCTTCCCGTTTCGTATCTCCCTTCACTTGTCGAGCGATCAGCTAGGTATGATGAATGAGGTAATAAGAACTGTACGGGCGGAAAAAAAATGGTCCTTCTTTCGGTTGGTATGCATAAGGATGGGTATAGAAGCTAGGGACGTTTGATCATCCCCTTGTCAATCGGGCGTTTTCATTCCTTTCGGTGGTGCTTGTTGGAAAGCCCAGAAACGCGCTTTCGCGAGATCGAGCAAAAGACAAACACTCGCTCACCGAGATTTTCCTCTTATTGACCCCGCTTGAACGAAAGAACCAAGTTTTTTCGACCCGCGATGTAAGCAATGATTTACAATGGAAAAACCTAATATCTCACAAAGTTTCGTGTCATTTATATGGTAAATGGGACCTATTTAAACATATTATCATGCATTGTTCATAATGAATTAGTTTTAATTTTAACGTATGGTTTTAGTTGTAACAATTACAAGTTTATATTTTCAATAGAAAACATACTGCTTATTTTCCTGATGACAAATAATTTAATATTTCATTAAAAGCAAATTAAAGCATATCTTATCAATGTCTATTTTTAGTTTATATTTAATGGTGATCAAACCGTGTTTGACTGATACCAAAAAATATCTTATTTTTGTTGGATAACATCATAACAGCATATGTCGAGATAAATTCTTTTTCATTAGAGAGCATTATTTTCTAAATAATACAAATACAAATACAAATACTATATCAGCTAGCTAGCTAATTGGACCAAGTCATCTTGCGACTTATTGCCACTTATCTAACGAGATTTTTTCATGTTTTTGTCAAAATTGAAAATATTACACTGTATATTAGTTACTGTATGTCGAATCGTAATATATTGTTGCAATTTCAATGAAAAAAAAACACATTTATTATAGTATTATTCGACGTTTCAACAAATCATATGAAAATTCAAACTTTTTGTGCAAAATTATGATATTTTCATACGAAAACACTATTTTAACGCCGAGTAATCTTAATATCCGTCTATTAAATTTTTTACAGGTGGAAGACAATCTCTAAACCAAATTATGTTATATATACCTCCATACATGCCTCATGGGCAGATAATGAAAAGTTTCTTAGTATATTCTTTTAAATGCACTGTGGAAATGATATTTTCCAGTTGATAGTGTGATATATGGTAAATAATGACATCGTAAAAAATTCGAAATATGGCTATTACATTAAACATGAAAAATATATAGTACTCTTTTATTTTTAAAATATAAACTTTATCAATTATTTACCGTATTTATTCCAAAAAATGAAACTTAATCAAAATTTAAAAATTTGAAATCTGAAATATTTTCTTTTATTATGTATACAGGCCCGTTTTCAATCAACTTTTTCCAAGCTTTTCGCTGTGGCTTTTTTTGGGAACTTTTGACGGGCTTTCGAAGATAAAAAATCTTCAAAAAAAAATAAAACGGAAAAGCTGAAACTCGTATCGTTTTCAAACAAGCTTCAAATGAATAAAAAATTACAAGTGGGCGTGTTTTCATGTGTGTAGACGTCATTTTCTTTTCAAAAAAAGTCCTAAACCCGTAGCAAAACTGAACGCGCCAAAACTGTTTGAGCAGCAAAAGCTTAAAGAAAATGAGAAGCAAATATCAAACTCATTTAGATATCTGCTTCTCGAAGGTTTAAAGCCTGAAAAGACGAAAAGCTGAATTTGAAGCTTGTTTGAAAACACCAAGATTTTTTGATTCGGCTTTTCGCTGCTACTTTTGAAGCAAAAGCTTAATTTTTGTTCAAAAAAATCTTGATTGAAAACGCGCCTTACTGCTCGAAATTATGATAAGTACGTTTTACTGTGGTAGATAAATTAACAGTTTACATATTAGTGTTTAATATCGACAAACATTGAGTTGTGATATGGAGAAAACATGATTTATTATCGTTCAAAAATCTTTCCAAAAATAGGCCTGCAAAATAAATCGATCCTAAATAGCAAATTTCGGATCATTTACTATATTCGCCATTTTTTTCTCAGCTGATAGCATCAGTTCGATTTTACTTTCTTATATCTTTTATAAGAAAGTTCCAGTCATCGATCCCAGAACTTTCGTTTTTGGATTCAGGCTAACCTTTTCCAAATATTAGTCAAACGTTAGGCTTTCTTCTAATCCACCCGACTAGAAATAAAGCAAAGACGTTGCCAAGGATTACTTGAAAAAATTGTTAGAGCCATTCATTCTAAAGAATACGAATCTTCAAGGAATTTGAATTATCATCTGTTTTAAATTTTAAAAAATTCAAAAAAAATTAGGTTGTTGGGATATCATTCGTATTTAACTAATTTCCAAATACTCCCGAAATTATCATTCGCACAGAGTAACAAACAAAAATATAATTTTTATTGACTGGTGTAAAAAGGTACAACTTATTTCGCCTATCCTTCGAATCTAACTGATTTTTCTTAACAAAATCCCCCTTTTCGCTGGTGCAAAGGAGAGAGTTGTTTTTCAATTTCAACCCCTCTTCCAAAGCCCCCCACGAAAGGGGCATTACCCAGGTAAGCTTGTGCGCCACCGCGACTCCTAAGCTGTCAAACGCTCTCGTCGATGACACACAAACTCTCCCCTATTGACCACCCAAGAGCGCGTTTCTTGCTAACTCCAAAACTTTCCACTATTTCTTAGAAACAGTTTCAACATAGGTAATATTTGGATGAAAGTTCAAGAATAGATAGAGTCATCAAAATTTTATCAAGGTTAGAGTGTAACCTGGTCATAATTGCAACAAAATTCCATCCATTCCATCGAATTTGGAAGAATTTTTAGTTAAAATTTCATAAAAAATATGATAAGAGTCTGGTCATAGTTAGAACAAACTCTAACGAATCTGGTCATAATTCAAAAAATATTTGATTAATGATAGAAATGGGATGAAACTTTGGTCATAATTTTATCCATAGTCTAATCGTAATTCAATCAAAATATTATTTTAATTTAATCGTAATTAGACGAAAAATATAACAAATGTTAATCATATTTGGATCATAATAATTACATACTCTAATCGTATTTGGGTCAAATATAGAACAAAGCTTGGCTAAAATTTTATTGAAATGGTATTAAAAAACTGGTCATATTTTTACAGAACTTTTACAGTTTTCTATTTATAGTCTTAAAAAACGAAGTTCCTAATAATTTCTTTTCAAGTAGCAATGGTAAAGGTTATATCGACTTTCAAAGAGACTTTTTGATCTTTTGATGAGATGTTTTAGAAATTTCAGAAAAAAAGTATCTTTGTGTCTCAGTCTAGACAGAGCAGACTTTGAAATGATTTAATAATGAAGATTCTTATAAATTTTAAAGATACGTATGGATAACTTTTAAGAAATTTAATTTAAATTTTAAATTTACGTAATTCTCTAAAAACCTTCGGTTACATTTCAGTCCACGTTTGTTTGTTTTTTTAAACATTTGTTCTAAGAAGCTTAATCAATCTCTATTCTTTCTCAGTAAACAAGAAACGAAAATCCTCCTCTAAAAAAGTAAGAAAATAAAGGAAAATGTACTTCTCAAGGAGTCTATCAATTCTAGCTATACCCCGAAATATATCGAATTGTTGAAGAAGACCGATATAGGGTGAAAGCCGGGTTAAGGGTTGATCCAAAGACAATAGAGGTTATACGCTAGGTAGACCGCTACGATTTCATGTTCGAAAAATGTGGTGAGGAGATAAAAAAATTACCTTTAATTTATTAAGCTGCAACAATTTTTCAGAAACGATAAGATTGGTTTCAATGAAATTTTCAGTAGCACCGGATCTAATCACTTTTTATTCCCATAAAACAATAAAGTTGTTACAATAAAACTCAATTGCGTATTATTAACATATTATCCGTTCATTTTTAGGCCCTAGTTATTTCAATAGACCTAACCAAAAAATAAACAAGTTGGCTTGGTCTTAAGGGATATGATCACGTGACTAACAAAGTCGACTGTAGTACCATCTGTTGTTGAGCGACTATAATAAACCTCTTATTTTCTCATTGGATTTTAGAGTCTGACTCTTGGGGCGAAACAGGTTCTGCGCATGGCAAATTCAAGCCAATCAGGTTATCCCTTTCTCGCCTCAAAACACCAGAACGAGATGTGAGCCGTTATAAAAATTCAAAACATTTGTTGGTTCGGTCTATTTCCCGTAGCTGGTTGAAATGTCTGGTTTGAAGGGGATTACTATTTTGAAAAACTAAAATTTTAAGCGATTTACGTTTGATATGCGGTCAAGTTTATATATAAAAAGAAAGAAATGATTGAAATTGATTTTAATTTCACTCTTGAGTTATAGTAATTGCTCACGTGTATTTCAAACAAATGTTTCGGGAGTTTCAACTAATAGAATATTAAGTGTATTTACCATGGTGAATTATAATGAACACAATTTCGAACGAAGTAGACACATGGGCGATTAGAATAATACGTTTATTGGTGTAAATTGCCATCGAAATTAACGTTAGCTTTCGACTCGTGGGTCTTTATCAAACTAAAGTATATAAATGCAATATTCAACTTTATAAAATTTAAAAATTAAAGCTGTAAAATCAGTGGGTACAAAATTTTTTTTTATCAAACCCACCCCATCATTTTTCTAAGTGAATTCTTATAAATCGATAATCAGCTGCTTAGTTTTATAAATGTTTTTTAAATAAATGGTTAACTATTTAAACATTAGTTACTCTTCTATCTTTAAAATTAAGGGTTCAGTTGATTTTCTAATAATTTAAAAAGTTAGATAAGTTAAATTACTGGCTAAAAATAAAATCAGGAAATCAAACACATGAAAATACTGTATTAACATCACATACTTTGTATGTTTGCAAAGTTTCATCTCGATCTGATTCGAAGTGTTTCATATTTGGTGTGTTTACAACTGAACTAAACTTCGTTTGTTCGCGAAGACCTAAACCCACATAGCGTTAGTGTTCTATTGTCTTTGACTCGGATTGAAAGGAGGCGAGTAGGAGGTACCAGAAGTGCGCCTAGCGACAAGCGTTATAGATGGTCCGACTGTTAAAATTCTTCCAGACTCATCAAGAGCCCGCGATCGATTCTTAGGTAAAGACCGGCGTGGTTGTTTTGCCCTTGCTTTCTCTGCTCTTTGTTTTTTCTTTTTAAGGTTTGTTTCTTTTCTCTTTGCCATGTTGTTTTTTTTCGTTTTATCTCTTTCGAAAGCCTAGTGTTCACTTACCATGAGTAAATCAAAAGGAGTACAACGCCCATCATTTCCCTACGTAGAAATGTCGTCTGATTTAGTACGGTGCGCTTGAATATTGTGCACTAGTACATAAGCGCCAACGACGGGACGTTTTTTGGGCGATTGTATTTCAATAGACCCAACCAACAGATAAAGTAATAAACAAGTTGGCTTGGTCTCGTCTCCACCTAAGGGATAGTATCACGTGACTAACAAAGTTGACTGTAGTACCATCTGTCGTTGAGCGACGAAAATAAACCTCTTAATTTTCTGATTGGCTTAGAGTCTGACTCTTGGGGTAAAACATCTTCTGCGCATGGCAAAATCAACCCAATCAGGTTATCCCTTTCTCGCCTCAAAACCCGAGAACGAGATCTGAGAAGTTATAAAAATTCAAAAGATTTGTTGGTTGGGTCTATTGCTTGATCTTCCTTGGGACTACTAGGATTTTGCGGCAGGAGAGAGATTTGATTTTGTCAAGCTCAGTGCAAATCTTTGTCGAGACCAATATTTTTTTCAACGCCTTCCAGTAAGTTCTTATAATTGTAAATCTAACTGCTTACAAGACTGTATCAGGTACCTATGTGATTTTAGAAGAGGTAATGGAGAACGGTTAGCCTTCCCTTCAACATGTAACGTAACGAAAAATTTAAATTTTCTTTTTGGCTCACTTAAACTACATTTTGATGACGTTGCTGACGGGGACGGCGAAAAATACGTAGTTCTATTTTACTTCTGTCGCTATGACCTGCCCCTTCTTACGTGCCCCTTGTTCCGGGGCTTCTACGTTACAAGATTTTTAAAGGGAGGGTGAAGTATAAAATCAAGTGATTTATAAGAGGGTTTTGTTTATAATTCTTCTCAAAATTAATCATTTTTATTATAAAATTTCTTCGAAGTCCGTAATAGGCAAACTACAGCTGTAATTTATTGATTTCCATTTACATGTTCCTACGAATGCAAATTTACTAAATATTTTAAATAATTTCCTTTGTTTTGCAATATCCACTAATGTTCATTTATAATCATCTCTGTTACCATATCTTTCATTCATATCGTAAATGGATTTTAGAATAAAACTAAATTTACTTTAAATTTAAATTCTTATTTCTTTATAAGTTCGTTTCATTCATATTAATGAATGACTTGTTTAAAATTAAAACATACGTATTTGTAAGTACTTCTACGTTAGATGATTTTTAAAGGGAGGGTGAAGTATAAAATCAAGTGATTTATAAGAGGATTTTGTTAATAAAAAGGCAGGGTTATATGAGATTTGTTGGAGGTCCTTTAAAATTATCCATGAAATTTCAAACTCTTTAGAGTTTTAAAATAATTCGAAGGTATTTCTTGTATGTTTCACTATGCAGACTGGTCTTATAATTAGTAGAAAAATCGATATAAATCACTTGATTTTCTATTTCACCCTCCCTTTAGTTATTGCTACATGTTTTTTCTTAAAATAAAAATTCAATTTATGTTAATCTCGCAATATAATAATACAACTTCGTGGGACCATCTCCTTTTTTCACCTTAGATTCTAGTTCTGAAAGTTTTGACGTGAAGCTTGCGTAGATATCCATTGAAGATTAACCGAGAAAATAAGGATAATTTCTAAAAATAAACCACGATCTAACATTGATGCTCTGTAGGTTTAGGAATGAATTTAATAAACTATACTAAGGGGTATGGAAATTTTGAAATGTACGGAATCATATTGACACTAAGCTACGCGTCTAGTACTCACTATTATTAAAATATCCTTTTTTAAAACTAAAAAGAGGGAGACAAGGCCTCAGATCTCCGAGACAGACGTTCTACTGAGAGAACCCTATATGTACATGCGAGATGAGACGTTCTACTGAGAGAACCCTATATGTACATGCGAGATGAGACGTTCTACTGAGAGAACCCTATTTGTACATGCGAGATGAGACGTTCTACTGAGAGAACCCTATATGTACATGCGAGATGAGACGTTCTACTGAGAGAACCCTATATGTACATGCGAGATAAGACGTTCTACTGAGAGAACCCTATATGTACATGCGAGATGAGACGTTCTACCGAGAGAACCCTATATGTACATGCGAGATGAGACGTTCTACTGAGAAAACCCTATATGTCTTTGCGAGCTGAGACGTTCTACTGAGAGAACCCTATATGTACATGCGAGATGAGACGTTCTACCGAGAGAACCCTATATGTACATGCGAGATGAGACGTTCTACTGAGAAAACCCTATATGTCTTTGCGAGCTGAGACGTTCTACTGAGAGAACCCTATATGTACATGCGAGATGAGACGTTCTACCGAGAGAACCCTATATGTACATGCGAGATGAGACGTTCTACTGAGAAAACCCTATATGTCTTTGCGAGCTGAGACGTTCTACTGAGAGAACCCTATATCTACATGCGCGATGAGACGTTCCACTGAGAGAAGCCTATATGTACATGCGAGCTGAGACGTTCTACTGAGTGAGCCCTATAGGTACATGCGAGATAAGACGTTCTACTGAGAAAACCCTATATGTACATGCGAGCTGTGACGTTCCACTGAGAGAACCCTACGCATACAACCATCGGCTGTATCAGTTGGTACCTTGGAGTTGTATAGTGATGAAAGTTAAATAATTATTTGTCGGTAAAAGTGATTTTTATACACAGTAATTTTACACTCATGGCCCCATGTTTCTTGTTCCATATACTCTCGCGCTTGATTTACCCTTCGCGTTTCTTTCGTAGGCTATTTTCTTTAGCCGAAGATACTTTGATGGCGCGGTGCGTACGGTGTTGTCAGTTCCCCCTATACAGACGTGTCACTATTCTCGTCTTCGTATAATTTGAGAGCAATTGGGTGAAATTCCATCGAAGAGACGCCTCCAAAAATTTTCGGTTCCTGAATTTTTCTCTTTCCCAACTCGTATTCGTGATGTAGGTCGTATAAAAAACTATAGAGCAAAGCGAGTCAGGAGGAACGCGGGAAAGAAGATCGATCAGGAAGAAGATTTCACTCGATCATCGCGCAAAAAGAGAGGGAAGGGGCTGCGTTGCTGCTATACAACCCAACTTTTTCCAGGGCCTAGTTGAAGCTTAGCAGTTTTATAAGGGATCTTTCGTGAACGCGTATCGACTCTCCCCCTCTTCCTTTGGCGAGGGGAGAGCCACTTCACAAATTTTAGTTACAATTGCCTTCTGAATTAAAATACATTTTACAATAAGTTGTCCTTTTGGACTACATGTTAACCACATATTTCTAATTTTCTACGTTAATAATTCTCCGTAAATAATATAAAATTATAAGATTGGATCTTTGTCATCTAGATTTCATGATAATTCGCGGTTTTATACTGTGGTTTACTATATTGGAATTCAAAGTAATTCTTCGGGATTATTTCCTCAATTTTTCTTTAATTTCGAAAGTTTTACTTAATATGAAGCGAGTGAAGTGACATGAAAAAAAATAAAACTCCAATAATTTCAGATATTTATTAACTATTTTTCCATATTGTCAAATAAATGCCAACTAATCAGCATTAATTTCAAATGGCTGACAGCTAACCACCCCTGATTTGGAATGGCTACCAGTAAATCTCCCCTGATTTGAAATGGATATTTCTATACGATTACCAAATTATTTGATTTCATTTTAAATGAATTCCAATTAATTTTCTTAAATTTTTAATGACAACCAAATATTCTCCTCAGCTTTGGAAAGACTACGAGCTAATCTCATGTATTTTCAAATGAAACCCGACTAATTATGCTTATTTTCAAAAGTATCCACCCAATCTCCCTGAATTTCAAATGTTTACCACATAATATTCCTTATTTGTAAATCTTTTCGAACTAATATTCCTTATTTGTAAATCTTTACGAACTAATATTCCTTATTTGTAAATGTTTACGAACTAATATTCCTGCATTTCAAATAACAATCAACCTATCAACTGTAACTTCAAGAGAAAACAAACTAATCTCTAATTTCAAAAGACAATCAACTAATCTCCCTTATTTAAAATTTCCGTTTTTTAAACATATCCCACTGACTGAAAATATGTTGAAATACATCTCCTTCTGTTTACAAGTTAACTCCATTACTAAAGTTTCTATCCCCTCGCCACTTCATCTCGTCTTTTTTTCGTTCCACCGTTCTTTCATAGATAAAGGGTTAAAAAAACAAGGAAAAACTTCTTCCTCTCCACCACTTGAAAAACTTTGTCTAAGTCTTCGACGAACACACCGAAAAAATACTAACGTCAATACCCGAGCTTTTTAATTTTACACGTAATTTTAATTACGGTAAAATTTAAGAAACGGCACCAAAACCCCTGTCCCTGTCCCTGTCCCGGACGCGTCCGCGAAACGAACGCTTACGATGAGAGAGAGAGGGAAACCGGTCGCGTCCGCGAAACGTACGCTTACGATGAGAGAGAGAGATCGCTAGCGTACGCGGTGGCGATACGAAGCTCCGCGTAGAGAGAGAACTGCCTGCCTGGTATATTAGTGAGAGGGGGAAGAGGGAGAGGGGGCATCCCGCTCGGAGAGAGAGGAAAGAAAGGTAGTTTAAATCTCGCGGGAAACAAGATGATAATTTTCGTGCACTACTGCACTTTGTGCGCGTGATACATCAGAGATTATGCTGGATGGTTAGGTTAGGTTTCGTAAAATAGAGGGGACGCTTTACGGTCATAGTGATTTCTGGTTTAGGGGATGCAGGATTTTGTTTAAATACATTATTTGATTCGTATGGTTTTTAAAAATTATACTTTAGTGGGGTGCACAATTTAGTTTCATTAATATTATTTGAAATGTGACGTTATTAGAAATTAAAGGGATACGCGATTGTGTTTCAGAAATGTTTTTAGTTGTACGATTTATTGGAAATCAACTATACGGGGGGTCACGTGAGCCGTGTATTAGTGAGAGGGGGAAGAGGGAGAGGGGGCATCCCGCTCGGAGAGAGAGGAAAGAAAGGTAGTTTAAATCTCGCGGGCTTTTTTGAGTGAAGGGAAACAAGATGATAATTTTCGTGCACTACTGCACTTTGTGCGCGTGATACATCAGAGATTATGCTGGATGGTTAGGTTAGGTTTCGTAAAATAGAGGGGACGCCTTACGGTCATAGTGATTTCTGGTTTAGGGGATCCAGGATTTTGTTTAAATACATTATTTGATTCGTATGGTTTTTAAAAATTATACTTTAGTGGGGTGCACAATTTAGTTTCATTAATATTATTTGAAATGTGACGTTATTAGAAATTAAAGGGATACACGATTGTGTTTCAGAAATGTTTTTAGTTGTCAACTATACGGGGGGTCACGTGAGCCGTGTAAAATTACTATTAAGGCCCAGCCCTTGGGCCATCTTGTTTTTCTTTTTTTGGTTCGACTTGAGTATTTTCTATTCGTGAGAAGAGAAACGAAAAACTTAAAAGAAAAGCCAAAAAATTTCCTCTGAAAACTCAGGACGGTGTTGAGCTATTTTTGATTGGGCCGGAGTATAAATTCATAAGACAAGTAGGCTATAAATAATCCAGTCTGAGCAGTCACGGCTGGGTGCGAAAAATATCCACTTTTTCAGCCCGCATCTGCAGCTTTTATTTCTTCCTTAAGATGGAGAAAATGGCTTCCTTTTGTTTCACTCAGATTGTTATAAAAATTCAGAATAATAGGAAAAGGACGGTAAGAAATACGCGCGCGGCCATCCTGGGAGGTGGAAGGCATTAAAGGGTTAGAGACACTATTATAACGGAGCTTCTTACGACTTTATTTCTTTGCAATGATCAAGACAATCTCATCATCCGAACGCAAAATTAGTTTCAAAATACTGAAGTTTAAAACAATAGTAAATAGTTGTATTCAAGTCTTTCATAAAATATGAACAGCAACGGTAGCAAAATGGCTGTACTCTACATCGACGGACCTAATTCTAACCATGAAAAAAATAGTGAACAATCCTGGACATGATTTAACGAAACAAACCGTCCACTATGTGAGTCAAGCTGCTAATATTGCCCATGTTGAGAAAAATTGGCGTTAGAGGAACTACGTTATTTTAGGGACTGAATTGAAGGTCACGTGAGAGGATGCCTCAAATTTGACTCCTTGCTATCACTGTTATAGTTTGGAAACACAATGTGCTTTTCTACCCATTTTACTTAAATAACGACAAAATTGCAATGATTTGAAGAAAAATGAACCGGTGCTAACGTTTTGCACCATAAGTCATCAAAAGCTCGGATAGTATGCTTGTTCACAAGTAGATGCGTTAGCAAAACCAGCAATAACTGCTTCAATTTGTCCCCAATTTCTTATCTCTCTCAAACTATTATCCCTCCGCTTATCTTTCCTACCACTAGTGGATGTCTCGGTTTGTACGTGCAAAGGTCCTGGATTCTTCAATATTTAGTTCATTTTCCAACAAACAACGTCACAAATAGTATCATTGCTAACTCTGTTTAACCCAAATTTTCCTTGACATGAGCAAGGAAGCGCTATAAGGAAAACCACCAAAAATCCCCCATGTCCATAACCCTTTGATATGCGAAGGGTTGCGAGATGAGTAGCGGGTTGGTGTTGGGAAAGGATCCCGGGCCCGACTCGATTTATCTTTGAATTTGTCGCGGATGCTTATTTCAGCGTCGCACACTCGTTTCTTAATTCGCCTTTCATTGTTTCCGCCGCGCTTTTTAAGTTGCCAGAAAATACGAATTGGAAATGGTGGATGAAAGAACTCGGAAGACATTGTTCGCTCGCGGAAACGGGTGGAGTATCTGGGCTTGTAGGCGCGCTGCATTTCATTTTTTAAACATCTTTCCCCAACCGCGAAGAATCTATTGTTCCTAACAATAGCGAGACCGAGATACCGTCCTCGTTCTTATCAAAAAAAAAGAAGTGCTTAGAAACTGAGGGGAAAAATGAACAAAAATCCCTCTGTTTCTAACTTAACGTGGATGGAGGCTTACCTTTTTTTATTATTGAAGTTATACAATGCTATTCCTTAGTCTTTTGGGGGCTTAATAGGAAACAATATTCAAGTACAAGTGAAGGTTTTTTTGTAGAGTTTATTGTCTTTTCCAGCTCCTAAAATACTATAATGAGAAAAGAAAGAAAGTAACTTTTGTGTTTTCATGAATCCCACTGGTGCGAGTGAAAAAAAAACCCCACAGTGAAACAATAGTTGAGAATCACGTAGATTGTGTTAACCATCCCTGTTTTACTAGCTGCAACGCTGAAGGACGGTAAGAACCTTTGACGCTTTAACATGTTTTTAAATCAATGTGAAAATTTTGGGTCTGAAAAATGTTGGAAAACGAACAATGTTGAAATCGGCGTAAAATATGTTAAAAGCACATGGGTTATTCCATGTAATATGAGCCAAGTCGTTAACCATGGTTCGGCGGATTTAGATGAAATTTGGCACAAATGATCCTGTGGCTATTAGAAAAGAGAAACCGGAATAGTTTTTTTAAAAACTTCAGCGGTTTAATATTTACTACAAAATTTGTAACACCCCAGAAAAACGGTGTTTCTCAAAAGTCATTTGGTACCTTTTAAGGAAGTCTGCAATAACTTTCTAGTTTTCTGTGCGAATTCAATCAGATTTGCATACAATACGTAATATTGATTAAGCCACTCAAAATTAGCTTATCTAGTTTCGTTCACGAGTTACAAATGCATTTTTGAGAAAAAATAAATTTTCGGGGGGTCTCGTTTTTGGGCCTTTGGAGAAAAACGTCCAACTCGAAAAAAATTGTAAAATATCCTGAATTATAGAGATGGAAGAGGCCATTCTAACGGTGTATTTGATTCCTTACAGCCAAAATTTATAATTTAAATGTATTTGAAAAAGGTCTTTCGCGGATAATATATCTGTTTATCGCCACAAGTCGCCAGGAAATTCACAGACGAAATTCAAATTTGAGCTGAATCTATTCGAGTTGAAATGCAAACTTGTCAATTGAAGTTAATTAACTTATTCCTTTCGCTAATTAGACGGCTAAATAAATAGCTCTTCATAGTTAAATTTAGCATTAAACCCGGCATAGATAATTTTTCACGGATACTCCATAATTGAGTGACTTCTAAAATTGTTATTCCTAATTCCTATTTCGAACTATAAAGAGCAATGTATTTAACAAGCCTTAGTTAGGATTACGTGTCTTATCCCTTCGCTAACCACAGAAACTCAAAGCTGAAAAACGTGGCAACGTTTATCACCCAGTGCAGCAGATTCCAAAATGTCAGAGCCGGGATCAGAGCATCTTGTTTCTGCCTCTTCCCCTCTTTCTAATTCCCAAATTTAAAAGACAAAATTCACCGCACCGTGAATGCGGAAAAATCCCCGTATTACTTTCTTTCACGACCGAGGGGTTCGCCCCCCCCCCTCCTTCTCCAATTGAGTTGTTTGTTTTAAAACATTTTTCCTATTCCGCCTGTGCACTATAGAAGTCGGGCAGATAAAATATAAGAGAAATGATGTAGAGGCTTTTGGCGTTGTGTGGAAATAAAAGTGGCGAAAAAACATATTCGCGTTCAAAAATCTCCCGGTCGACGTGTTGTATACGTTGACAGTGCAAGAGTTAAGGCTCTTTCAGACGATCCAACCTTTTGACTCAGCTTGATGGGTCAACTCGAGTTGAATCAACTAGTTGGATCGTGTGAATAGACGCTTGATGAATTGAGTCACCAAAAACGTTGGCTAGGAAAAATTGGATCAGTGAACGATCCAATTTTTGCTGACTCAATTTTTAAGTTCATTTCTCCAGCCAATCAAAATGAATTACAAAAACAGCCTTTTTCGCGGGTTATTTCGTAAGTGTCAAGGTAGGTGGCGCTTAAAAAGTTCCATTTGGCGACGTGTTGTATACGTTGACAGTGTAAGAGTTAAGGCTCTTTCAGATGATCCAACTTTTTGCCTCAGCTTGATGGGTCAACTCGAGTTGAATCAACTAGTTGGATCGTGTGAATAGACGCTGGATGAGTTGAGTCACCAAAAAGTTGGCTAGGAAAAATTGGATCAGTGTATGATCCAATTTTTTCTGACTCAACTTTTTAAGTTCATTTCTCTAGCCAATCGGGTTATTATTTCGTAAGTGCCAAGGTAGAGGGCGCTTAAAAAGTTCCAATTGGCGGTAAAAGTTTAATCGTGTGAATCGGAAGGATTTATTTCACTTTTCCCTTCAAAAGTTGCTGGGCAAGTTGATACAACTCTTTGACCCATCGAGCTGAGTCAAAAAATTGGATCGTCTGAAAGAGCCTTGACAGAGTATGGTTAAGCCGGAGGGAACCCGTTGAGCCGCGATAGAACTGTCCCTTCCTTCTTGTTTTTTTGCTTTGGTTCCTCTTTTGGAGTGGAGAGCTTTTAAGAGCTGCACCGTTGAAAAGAGGAAATGGCTCTTTTAAGACCCATTAGGCCTTGGTATATTCGCGCGAGATGGTTTCATTGAAAGATTCAAAGCCGTATTCGCTATGCTCTTCTTCTTCTACTCGATCTATTTTGGTTTCATTGGGTTCTTGTGCGTTTCCGCATTTCTCGCTCTTCACCAGAAAATGATGAAACTTGAAAAAGAAAAAGGGAACTAACCGAGAGTTATAGCTATACGTCTAAAACAAAATGTTTTAGTTTCATTGAGAAAAGAATTTTAGCCATTAGTTTGCCGTAATGGAAGTTTTAATGACACGTACTTCGGAACGGATTCTTTCGAGTAACATACAGCTATTGATTCGACCAATGACAGTCCGTCTTATAGAACTCTTTAACAGTTGGTGATGTCACGGCTAAATCATATGACGACTACACTAATTTGTATCAGGATCAGTAAAAACACCGTGTGTTACAAACGTACCAAGTTTATAGTTTAAAAGATTTCATCTCGCAATGGTTTCTTGTACATATTATTGTTAGCTCACATTAGAAAATGTGGTGGTTTATTTCCAAAATCGAAGCAGTTGATCAACACCAAGACGGAAGACCAACAACTAAACTTGAACACGCACAAAACTTTGCTCTTATCAGTTTCCATGTTTTAAGAAAAGTATTTCATAGAATAAACGGCAGTGTAACAGACTCCATCTATATACACAAGTAACCTCTTAGATTGCAAATATATGCTTTGAACTTCTCTCGCTGTTGCCTTGATGCAGTGCTATACCAAACGCCACGAGTATGTAACCGCTCTCCAAAGGCTTTTTATTAAACTCTTCATTAAATAATTATGGTATAATGTATAGTGGCATATAAGGAAAATAGTATAATAAAGAAAAATAATTTATATAAGAAGGTAATACATTAGTCATTGAAGGGAAAAAGTGAAAATTTCGAAAAAAGAGAACTTTAATAGAAATATTGAAGGCGTTTAATTAAGAGAGAGTAACACATTCGAAATTTTATTTTTTAAATGTCATGTTACGGAAAGTAGCAGGAAAGGCGTATTGGATTCAGGAAACGGAAGAGTGGAAACGGGTCTAACACACTTTCAAGTCGTCAACGGGTCAACCGGAAAATATAGACTTAATTATTTCATAAATGATTTAACTTTTATTTTTTTTTTAAAAAATATGATTCGGGGTAATTAAGTTGGCATATTTTCAAGAAAAACCAATTTCCATAATTGAAATAAAATACAAATCAAGATAATTCCCATATCTAGAATTTACAAATTTTTTGTTTCAGGGTGGGGACATTTTCAAGGCTTATATAAAAGGGAACTTTAACATCATTAACAAACCATTAACAATCCTCACATATCAGAAATAGGTTTTAAATAAAAATCCTAATGTATTTTTAAATTACAGCCCATTTTTGAAATATTCTAATTTAACATCATTCTAATAAATGCTATATTTTTTAAACATAATTTATTTGGCGCAAGTGTGGTTAATTTAATAATAATAGTAATCTAGCTTTATTTCGTGTCCATAACACCCAGTGGGCTAAATTTCAATGGGTCACGATTTCAATGCATATGGAGGTGGTGGCTAGCCCTTATGTATCAGCTAACCGACAGCGTCTACTAACTATTACAATTAACATCGGCAAGTTTTTTGATGGAAAGGAGAAACCGGGTTAGACCGCGGAGGAAAACTCCTTTAACAAGCGGGGAGAGAACTTGCAAACTCTACGCAGAAGGGTTTGTTCCCAGGTTTTTCACCCGGAGCCACAGTCCGGGATCGAACCTAAGACCCTCTTGCTGCGAGCCGAAAGTGCTAACCATATCACTACCCCACCATGCGAGAAGTAGAAGCTTAACTCAAAATTACTAACAGAACCAGGAGTCTTAATGTGACGAGAGGTTCAACATTTGTTCCCTCACATTCATAGCCGGTCACACGCCCTAGTTTTAAGACCGTTCCGCTAGTGCAAAAATTATTTAAACACGGTCGCGTGCGGTGTGATAACACCTTGTGAACAAGCCTTATCGTACGAAGAAGCATGATGATTCTCTATTATGGTACAGGTAACTTCATGCACATCTCCATTTAAAGAGAAAACGCACAAAGTGTGAAAATTCTCTTGCTAAATTTTAAACACAGCACTCTAATGATCAGAAATAAGCGCAAAAATGTAAGGCCTTTCTAAATTAAGTAGCTAGGGGGAGCCAGCTACATACATATTCCTCTCTCTCTATCTAAGACTCTCTCTGACAGCAGGCTCTCTTCAGGTTAAATATTTTCGTTCCTACTAACATAGTGCCATCTGCTATAACCTGAACAAGCGTTTCTTGTACATAAACTCTCAGTTCCTGTTTACAGTTTGGCTGATTCTATTGCGAATTCAACCAGCCTTTCAAGGGTAAGGCTCGATCTACACTAAAAGTATTCAAAAAACCATTAAATCTTTCTTCTGTTGGAGGAGAAGGAATATGGTATAAATATTCTTAAACACGCAATTACGCCTTACTCTAGTATTTTTTCGGTTGGGGAAACTATACTTTAATCCCCCCTCTTAGAATTTTGAGTACAATTTACATAAGCCTTTTCCGAACCTTTGAAGTTCCCGGCCTATATACGTTTCGCTTCGTCTAAATTACCTTTCGACTATTAGATAGGGGCCGAGACGAAAAATCGTTTCCTATTTTAACGATCCCCATAGCGCTAACTTCTATTTTTACATTTCTTCAAGGAAATGATTGCCGCTTAAAACTTAGATGTATAAGTCTCCTCCTTAGCATCAGTCTTAGGTTTTCCCCTCGTACCTTTGCTTTAGTTTTTCATTTATATTTTTCCCTGGTCTTAGACCTGTACATTTCTAGGCTACTATAGTTTTAAACAAGCGGTTCTGATGAAAAGAGTTTCAATCGAATATGAAAACGTTAGGACCAGTGTTTCGTAAAGTTGCTTGTGCACATCTTTGGCTGTTTATAAATATATGACACATTTTTGAAGTCGATTTACAGGGAAAGTTAGGTTAGGTTAGCGAATGATGAATTTGTTAAGCTTAATAGGTATGGTAAACTGTAGGGTTAAGAATTGTTCAAAACTCAAAATAACAAGATGGCCCAAGGGCTGGGCCTTAATAGTAGCCACATCGTTATCTATTTAATTAGCACATAAATAAAAAGAAAATGAATATAAAAACCCCAAACATACAAATTCGAAAGTATCCGACCCCACAGATAAAAATTCAAAAGTATCCGACCCCACAGATTAAGAGGTACCCCACCCCACATCACCCCGACATTTTTTGAGATAAAACTAAACGATAAAACCTCGGGGTTTCTGTCAAGTCTCTGTGGCTCAGTGGTAAAATGTCTGACTACTGCGATCTGAAAAAATTTTAATTAAAATTAAATCTCTAACCGAGCCCAGTTACCCCTATGGGTGGGTTGTGGTAATATAGAGTTCCTTTTAAGCTAAAAAATAACGATAACGAAAGCGAAAATCCGGTCACAACTACTACTACTACTACGACTACTACTACTACTACGACTACTACTACTATTATTACGACGACTACTACTATTATTACGACGACTACTACTACTATTACGACTACTACTACTACTATTACGGCTCGGATCAAATTAAGAGCATCATCGTATGTGGATAATAACTACTATTTCCCAAAACTGCAGCCGCTATGGGAACTGCTCATACAAGTTACAACCGCTAAACAAGGTCTCTAAACTCCTAGAGACTGGAAATATTTGTTTGTCAATAATGACCTAAAATTAAAAATTAAAATTATCACATTCCATTCACTCTTTAAGTTCTGGTAACGCAGTATATGTCGCGTCACAGCGTTTGGGAAAAACTGATCGAAGTCCAACGTACATCAAAATAAACCCATTAGTGCAGTGAAATGGCCACTGGGCTTTTCGATAACCATTTTACGTTGAGTTTCGGAATGAGGGCGCGAGTACGTTAGAGGGAGTCTGGGATATATTTTAAACGGATGGAAAGATGGCGGAAATCCCATCGTAGCTCCCGACGTGTGATGCCTCTTTGCGCCGGGAAAACGAGATCTCTTCGTGGGCCCCCGGGGCCGTTCTACTTCCGCAAATCATCTAGGAGCGGAGTACCAAGTAAAATCAAAATCGCTAGACTATTTCGGTTTTCTCGCAGGATTCCTGCTGCTTCAAGAATCTATAGTCAGGTTCAAGTGTAAAGTGCGCCAGTGCCAGAGGTGCCGCGGATTGTTACCTGCTGTAAACGCCTTAACAAAAATCACAGTCCCTGCGCACTCTCAAGGTGGAATAGACTATATATTTAGTTTTCGAATAGGAAATTTCTATCCTATCCCTTATAGAATATTCGGTAAGATCTCGCCCCCAAAATAGAGTTTTTTCATCTTCTCGATTCGCTTTCTTTTGCAAATCTTTTTGTTCGAAAACCGTTTTTTTTTACTTTGCTTGATTTTGGTTTTACTACGTAGCCTCTGAAAATGGACAAAAAAGAATAATTCTAAAAACCTTTCTGCTAATATAAAAATAACAAAATATATTTTGAAAGAAAATTATTTTATTAGAAAGAGCGTTCATAAAATAATCGATGGTAATTGAAAATAATTACTCATTTTAATATTGGGAATAATTACAAATAACTACTGATTTATATATTGGGAATAATAACAAATAATTACCCATTGAAATATTGGAAATAATTAAATAACATTATCCAATATTAGAAATAATTAAATAATATATTCAAGTTTTGGAAATATTTAAAATAATTTTTTCAAATACTGGAAAAAATCAAAAAATAAAATAATTAAATTACCTATTCAAATATTGTAAATAACTAAATTACCAATTCTATTATTGGAAATAATTAAATTATCTATTCAAATATTATAAATAATTAAATTGTTTAGTTGGTTAATTAACAGTTGCACTGCTAAAACCCTCTGAGCTCAAAATTACGAACCGTAAATGGCTATCTCGTATCTCAAGAAAAGTACAGGATAATTACACTCAAACAGAGACATTTTATTCCTCCAAGCTTCTCCACACTATCCAATCAATATTTTCACTACCTTATGCTACTAGCACTTTAATAGCACCCAATTTTCAAAATTTCCCAAGCCCTATAATCAAAGTTTCTGCACATGCTGTTGAACTCTGAGATTAGCCATTCGCTCTCACGTCGTAGTTAGCCTTCACCCTTTATAGTTAACGCGGCACGCGCTCTCCACTCACTCTAGTACGCCTTTAGCATCTCTTTGCTCATCATTTAGAAGCGTTGCAACACCTAGATTGAAAGCATTAAACTTCCGTTAGCTCCAACTCACCCGTCCAAGTTTTCGCACAACTAATTTTAAAATGGAGAAGGTCCGACAGGGGCGAAAGAACACGTACGTTCCCCTAACGCGTATTACGACCTAAGCCTTGTACATCATCTAGCCAAAACGGAGGTGGCTAGATATGCGCAGGCTCACGACACCCGTTTCTCGTAATAAGGTTACTTGCTATACATATTGGAATGGTGTTAGTATGTGGGTTTCTGTGTCCGAATGCAATTTTTCACTAGGAAGTATAGTGGTTCGTTAAAAGAGTGGTGAAAGTATGTAATTGAGCAAAGTACATAGTTTTTACGCCAAAAACTATATACACAATAATTCACCCTTTCTGGTAATCAACTTTAGGTAGTTTTGAGTTATATTCTGGGACTACTTAAACCAGAGATATGGTTTGCTCACGAACAAGTTAAGGATATTGGGTATGCAATAGGGACCAGATACTATCAAGCCTGCTTTAATAGTCTACCTAAACTTAACGAAGCTTCGAAAGAGTAATTTTTATTAAATCCAACAAATGTTTATTATAAGTGCTAAAATAGATTTTCAAAACTGGTAATCGTTGTACAGAGACTCTTAGTTTGATTGGCTCTTCAATTTGTCTCTCACACTGGCACTCCGAAAACTGTTTTGTATCTTATTTCAACAATAGTTTCAGAAATTAAACGGAAAACGAGTATGAGATTGTGTGATGCTACAGTCGTTTTCGTTTACTTTATTAAGTCTCAGAGTACCATGGTAGAATTTTCAGTATCATTTTACCCTATTTTTGGCTTGTTTAAGAATTAATATGGGTTTTGGAGTATTAGGCATATATCTAACCTAACTGTCTGAGGTCTCGTCAGTCGTCCTTGTATGCTTATGTCCCAAAGATTTTATTTTCATCGCATACGCGGTTCGTTAGAGTTAAGTATAAGGTTAGGCTATACAAATGAAAAATTCAAGAAACAGGGGCTAGTTCAGAAAAGAAGAAGTAGGGTTTACGTTAAGTTAGGTATTAAAGTCAGCACGCTTTATACATTCCATAGAATATTACTTTTTGTTCATGTTCATTTTTCTCTTCTTATTGGACAAGATGAAAAGATGCAAGTCTAATATTAAGATAATATTTGGGAATTTATGTACACACTTCTCTTTATTGCATCGCGCTAAAACCATTTTTTTAATTTTATATAATCGGTAGGCAAGTTTTTCACTCTCTTTCAGTATTTTCTAACTGCTTTATCCTTCGAGAAAAGAACTGGTAACTCTACCGAAAGAAGGGCTTCATTCATGCATTATTTCAAAGATGCGTATGGCGATAAAAAATAAAGAAGAAAAAATATATCTTTCGCAAATAAGTGAATGAATAGTGATGAGAAAGTCGGTTTTCTATTCCAATTTAGTCGGTTTCACTACTGCATATATCAAAAAATGAACAGAAAACAGAAGAAACGTTCCTTTGGGGCAATTTCCAAGAATGCACTTAATGCATTTCAAAGATATAAATAGCGCGAATTGAAGAAATTAAAATTAGACACGATCAAAAAATTATGCAAATGTCTCATTAATTTTTCCAATTAGGGCTCCAGATCTAAGCAGTTGTGCATGCCTGGATCGTCCAAGAGCCTTTTGAAAAATACCATGCTCCTATCCGAGGCTAAGAGGGAGTGTTGAAAAGTACCTTTGAGCTAAAGATTCACCGTGGACAAAGCAATACTAAAGGACGACTGGCAGCCCATAGAGCCCCATACTGAGCGAGTAAACAACCAATACTGAGTCAAATCTAGGAAAAACCTTGCGCCATCTATACAAAATAACACGTTAGCTACTTCTCTCTTTAGAACGTTGATTCCGCCATATGGTTTGCTACTATCTGCCGCTAGAGGGCGAATTAACAAGTATTTTTCAAACTTTCTCCCTCTGCCATTCGTCCTTCAGTAACTATTTTGTCTATGGATTCACTCCCGCCAAAAATACTGTTTGTGGTGCCATCTAACACAGACTATGGGCATTAGTCAATCACAAAATCCAAGTTTTTAAACCATCTCTACACAAACCTAGCTTTTATCTCACAAGGACTCTCTCAGAAACATTTCAATATTCATTGGATTTTTATTCACATGCAAAAAAGTAATACCTTCGTATTTTTCTCAAGTGTTTTGTTTTAAAGTAGAATCTATTGAAAAGAAAAGAGAGTAAAAAATCATTTTCATAAGGACTCTCATCCTTCTTGAGACTTTTCAAGACATAGATTTTTTTCTAAACTTTTGGATGGAAATATTTCAATATCGATCCGCTTAGAGCTGGTGAGTTTTAGAGCAGACTAATTTTAAAAAATTAAATTTAAAGTTATGGAGCAGAAGTCAATTAAATGTTTGATGCAAAAAAACTCGCGGTAAGGATCTGCCTTGAAATATTTGTTAACTTTAATTTACATCTGTTAAATATGTTGTCAAAATTTGTTTTCGAACTTTAGACTACCTCTTCATTAATAATTCAATCTGACAAAATCGCTACTCGCGTTAAGTAGTCACAGAGTTGGTAGTTTCTTCATAGTTATACTCGCGACGCTGTGTGTCCTGTCCATGACCAATTGTAGACGTTTGCAATTGTCGTAGATTTTTTGCCTTTATTTTTTACACAATTTCAATTGCTTTGTATATTTTTACATTTGAAATCATTATATAAATTTTAATGTCGCAATCTGCTAGTATATATTGTTTCAGATGCATGTATACGTTTATAGGTAAACATTTGCTGAAAGAAGCTGAAATTTTCATTTCAAAAACTTCTAGTTCTTTATAACAAAAAAGATCCGAACTGCGACTGACGGGCCATATTTAATGGAGGTAGGGCGATTAACTACAAATAATCGAAAACTATTCAGAAGTTTATTCGTTTAAACAATACAACAATTTTAGATGATATTTTTTGAGATTGAATAATCTTAGTAAGATTTTAACCGAAAAATGTATTCAAGCGACAAAATTTTCCGAAAAAAATTAAGTCGAAAAAAGGGTCGTACTCTATGTTCGGTTAAATTAAAAAATTTCTATTATAAAATCCACTTGCTTTGAAGTCTAACTTTTATCGTAATATTTTGTAATTAAAGCTTTGTAAAAAAATATCCAAATCATTTTTTTGAAGTAGACTTCCATCTGGAATATTGTCACTATTATTTTTTATTAGAATTTAACATGTATACACCTTTTCTCCGTATCAGTTATTTATGATCAGATCGCCAAACTCACTTATTGTTACAATCTTTTCGATAAAACCCAATTCCAAAAAGTCATAGTTATAACGTTAGTGGACTCTATAGCAAAATACTTTCCTCCAAGCACCAAAAGCGTATATCTGTGATATTTTCCCCATAGGGATCTCGCGATACCGCTTACCATACCGTCGAAATGGCGATAAAAGCAATAACAATTAATGTGTAACATCAGAAGGGGATAATGGATAATGCTAGCTTTAATTCGAAAATGGATGCGTTCGATTCTTGGTGCGAAACCCATCCTTATTATCTCAACATAAACGCCCTAGACTCGAACAAAGATGGGTTAGTGTTATATAAAAGGGTTAAGGTAAAAAGGGGAAGTGAAATAATATCACCAACATACCTAGATATGCAATCATTTCTCTTTATTGATAAACAATTGCAGCAGTAATAACAAAACACAGACAGACACGTCAGGTACAAAGCCTGTCTCTCAGGAGAAGTAAAAATCCACTCGTCCCTACCGCCTACTATATTTCAGAGAGTCAGACTTGAAACATATTTTGATCATATACTTGAAAACGACTTCTCTATTCCGTTTTTTATTAACTAACGATATCAATACTCATCCTATATTAACTTTGGAAAGAGTTTCATGGTACAGTGGAGTAAAGTCTCAATATCTCGCTTTATACAAACTATTAAATGTATCTAGTCTATCGACTTCATACCCAATCTTCGTTACTCGTCGTTTATAAACTTTGACTACAGATTTTTCAGTTCAGAAAGGTTTTTCTCAAATAATTTATCAAAATTATATGATATAAATTATTTTTATCTGATGTTACTTATTATTCTTTTAGTTGTATCGTTCTAAGAGACGTTTTTCCTAGAGTATGCCTCTTTCGCGAGTGTTTGAAAGACCTTAAAATGGTGTAGTTAGATTGGTGATGACAGTTAACAGAATAGTGGTCAGTAGAGTTTTTCAGATATCCGTCAACTGTGAATACGATCCGGATTAGGAAACTGCGAACGCGATTCCCTGGGGTTGTGACAGCAGGCAGACAGACACACAAACACACAGGCAGATGGATACGTCAAGAACGGAACGTTTCCAAAACAATCATCACTCGGTGAAATAAAAAATCTAGCCTCTATATTGGCCTCATATGAGTCCAATATTGTTCGACAATTGTCCAACGTCAGTTTGTGTTGCACAAATATGAGCCCGATATCGGTTAGATATTAGTTCAATATGGGCTTGATATTAGAACGATATAGCTAAGAAATTTGTCCAATGTGGGCTTGATTGTTGTATGGATAATTTCCTGCCCATTTCTGGGTTAAAACTGATCCCTTAAAAGATGATTCTGGATCCCATTTTGGATGAGACTCCAAATCTGGCTTATCATTCGACCCTCCCTTTTTGGACACTAGTTACGTTATCCAAAAATAGATGAAAAACTGTGCTGTCTCAGAGTCAGCCGTTTGGATCCATTTACATCCAATTTGGGCAACATTTTTTAACAGTGCACGCCTTGGGAAACAGTCAAGCGCTAATAGAAAAAATGTTCTATTTATCGCGTATGTGATTCATTTTAGTTTGTTTTTTATGATCTCATGTTACCACGCTTTGTGGTACACTTCTCTCGAAGAGAAGTATTATATACTTCTGAAAATATTGACTGTCCCAATGTTTTTATTGATAGTTCATACCATTATCAGGTTTTTAAATACTATTATTTGTCAATGATTAAAACTCTGCGTTTTTTCGTTAATATAGACCTTAAAAAATTTAAAAAAGATTAAAGTTTATCGTGAAAAAATAATAGTGTCGGTTACTCGTCCAAATACTAATCGATAAAAGAAACCGAAACCGCATTTGTATCATGAAACGTATGGATCATATCTTTTAATTCGGAATCGAATAAAACGTATCGCAATAAAAGTTTTTTGAGTAAAATTCTTCTGATTATGTTCAAAATTTCAGTTTTTCGGAAAAAATACTTACGATTAATAATTGCATCACTCTACCTTTTTCCAAATAAATCGAGACGAAATACTTTGATATAATCTCCGTTTAACAAATTTTGGAATGTTAATATGTTTGAATAATAGTTAACCGATCCCCGAGCCCTAAATGGAGGTCCACAAATCGGAAAATGTAAGGTTAAAATAAACAAGTTGGGAAACCAAATTAAACCTCTCCGAGTCGAAACGCAATAAATATTAAATAATTGTAATTGAAATTAATTATTTTAATCGTCATTAATTTACCTTAATTTTAGTTAATTCCTAGAAGTATTTTAAACATACATATTGCTGCGGTTTGAATTCAACCGTTAGTCTCTTTAACAATTTTTGGAAATTTAGGGTATTCACAATAAATTATAAGAAAACCATCAATTGCTAGACGTTTCTCGTAACCCTAGCTATCCTGAGTAATTCTTAGTCCTAACGATTTGAGTAGAAGCCAAAAATTGCTTTCTGAGAACTAGTTTGCTCCAAGCGATTTGCTATCTGCTAACGCGGTGACAGACACACAGACACGACCAGTGTAATACCTCTCAGTGACGTCATCGTCACTTGGAGAGGTAAAAACAGTATCTGTAGGAAATTGCCGGTTACATATTCAAATGTATGTTTTATTTATTTGGAGTAATTTTGGTTTGAGATCTTCTGTTTACTTGATTCATTTATGGTTGTGCTATTTAAAAATCTATTCGTGAAAAATAATTACTACTCATCGCTAAATTTGAATTAAAATTTTTTCCCTCCGGCGACTTCACCAATTCTAAAGAAATGTAATTTGGTATAAAACAAGTTAATTCAGAGACTCATTATTAGACCTTTGGCTAATTAGGAGGCTAGTTAAATTTTATGTTTTTCATTCCATTTTTTATCTCAAGAAAAAGGTCTTTCAATTGGTGTTTTTAAAATACCAGAGAAGTACCAGGGGCTTCTTTTATTTCATTTCTATTTAAATTCTGAAGATTTCCCTAGCGGCTTAATCAAGGTTTGTGCAAGGTGGTTTGAAAAACTTCTTTTCAACGGTCCACTAATATAGGCCAGAGTTTCTTAAACTGGGATCCTTGAAGCTATATCCTGGGTTCCACCAAGGTTTGTGTAAAGATGGTTGTTATAAAATAATTTGCTTCCTTGCTAGAACTTTGATGTTTTGTATATACCAGCTTGCTAACCACTTGATAATGTTATTGATAAACACTTGATAATGTTATTGATAAACACTGGATAATGTTATTGATAAACACTGGATAATGTTTTCGTGTCGAAAGATTTTTAACAAAATTTTAAATTTCTAGTTAAAACATATGTACATAATTTTCAAAAACCAAACTGACATAATATATTATCAACAAATGTGTATGCCTCGTGGTAATTTGAAGCTATTATTGGACTACAAAAATACCCAACGTCTTCAGAAATCTATTGCTGAACATGGGTGATAAAATCACATTTTCACGAAAGGTTTGGGTGTATATGCAGAGCCTAATATAGATTTCAAGGGCTAGTCATTTGCCAAAACTTTGTACACCTGATTTTTGGATTATTATGTGATTTCCGTTGATTACTGAATGAATTCCTTGACTTCCGTGATTACGATTTTTTTAAAGTGATTTCGATAATCTTTACACTGATTTCCCGTTATTGCCGCAGATTACTTGTGATTTCTGTTTGAATTCCGATAATTTTTGGTGAATACCGTGATTACCACGGGATTCTTCGTGAATTTCGATGAATGCAGTGATTATTTCTATTTCAACTGATTACGATTTTTATTTTTTGGATTTTCGAATTCCTGGATTGATTATGTGTGATTATTTCACGAAATGTGTGATTACCGAGGTGATTACGAAAGATTACTTGTTAATCATGTGAGTATTTCTGATTTTCTCAAGATTTCACGTGATTTCCAGTGATTATCGGAGATTTGATTACCTTTGATTACACAAAAAAATGAATGTGATAACTGATTATTTTCTAAGAATTCAGAAATCAAGTAATCGGTGTCTGCGGTTTTGTACACCTGATTATTCAAGTTTGTTGAAAATATAGTTCGTTTACATATATTCTGGCTAAAGATATGTGGCAACTTCTAAAACTTAGAGAAACGCTGATCTAAATATATCCAAAATATGCAATTGCCAAATTTCTCTCCAGAGAATTATTGTTAAATTTTGATACATCTCGTCGTCACGCATTTTTAATTTAGTCTAAAAGAGCTCATTGAGGATCAAGTTTTCATTAAAACATCTTGATTCGTTTTAGAAACGAAACCCTTAAAAGAATGTTGAATTCCAAAGAGCCTCTTTCCGGTCACTGGAAGATCTTAGACGCGAGTTACATCCGCCGAGTTGTTATGAAATACTCAGAGTTTACTTGAAAGCAACACACTATTATATCTTCGTGTAATACGATTCAAATATAATACGTCCTCTTTGTAAATAGTTAATGCGAAATGTAAACGATTCGCTTCAGAGACCAGCAACTTCAAGGGATATTGAATAGTTTATCGAGTTATTAAAGACCTGGCAGTCAACCAAATAAATAAAAATTTCTTAGAATGTTAACATCTTGAAATATTTTTCGGATAACGTTTTGCGTTACATATATGAAAGGTAAAGAGAAATTAACTGAGGCAACAGACTGGATGAAATCTTTAAGTTCTGTGCTGTTTGACGTTTACGATGCGAGGTCTCGCCAGGCGACGAAGTAAATATCTTCATAAGTGGATCATATAAGAGCTCCCTAGGTAACTCTAATATGATCCACTTATGATAAAATTTAAAATATATTTTGTGACATAAATATCATGCAATTTTGTCGAAAAATGTCTATTCTTAAGTGTTTATCAAAAGTTAAGAGGAATTGTGAAAGAATTTCGTAGTGGACAGAATAATGTTTACGATATTAAGTCTTACTTTCTGTCTAATTTCTAGGGTTTAATATTTTCCAATTTTCGTTGAAAATAGTTCCGTTTTCAATGCGTAAGGGGTTTTACAACATTTTTTGTTCTCGTTGATCTTAGTTTTCGTAATGGATACAAAACTGGTAATTGTAATTTGGTTGGACCTCACCTTTAAGACTTCAACACATTCCCATATTGAACTTCAAAATATTTTTAAAATTTTTTCTCTTGCGTAGTTTTATCAACATTTTACCAAGGTAGTTGAAGATTAAGAAAAGAAACTGCAAATCCCCAGTATTATTTCTAAAAACATTTTTACTTTCTTTGTCTGTTTATAACTATCTGTTGAATCTATTATCTGTACTTAAAAAATATTTTTCTCATAATTGGTAATCTTCAGGTATTGAAGCATAAAATGTATTAATACGGCTTCTATTATTGGAGGATTTTTGGAGTATTCACTCCCTTGAGCACTTGAGTTAATAAATCCTTTAAAATGTCTCGAGAGGAAAGAACTATAAATCTTAAAAAATATAAGTAACGTTAAGCAATACTTTTATTTGGAATTTCCCTCAAACCTTTGAAAAAAATATTAAATAAACTAATGAAATATCAAGCAAATCCACATTTGATCAAAACTTACTGTTTCAACAAAATAATTTCACAAGCACAAACACGAAACAAAATATTTTCCTATACTTCATTATCCCTTTTATATGGTGTAAAGTAGAGTAAATATTTGTTTAAACTAAACTACATTAGTTTTCAAATACGCCACGGAACGTTTCGCGTTTCGATACGCCAGATTTCAAAGATAAACTCAATTTAATACTTTTATTTACAAAATTTATAACTTTTATAGTTCCTCAAAGCGGGATAGATATTTCCAATAGAAAGTTTATAGCACGTGAAATTTAGGATTTTTGTAGTATTCAAATTATAAAGAAAGTAAATATTAAAAAAAAATGTGTTTGTTTTGCTAAAGCTTTCGAAATATCTCAAGTTAGATTTTCTTCATTTGTTCTTTGACGCACGCACTGACAGACCAATCATCGAAACTGTAAGGTTTGTGATTTAGGTAGTATTTAATTTTTAAGGAAGGAAAAACTAAAAAAAATGTGAAATTTCCATAAAATGGTTTCATAGTTCTGACTTTAAAACTAGATAACCGAAATTTTTCGAAAAAACATTAGGGCGTAACGCGATTGGTCGGAGATGCGATATTCAAACACCTACGAAATCTTAAATTATTTCAATTTAAAATAACACTGAGATATTTCCTGGATGTTTTACTGGATTAGTGGAAGAATCGCTAAAAATCACTTCATTTTCCTTTCCATCTGCAACACTTTTGATTTTCTACTTATCTTTTGAAACACCCTACTTAAATTTACCGTTTAATTTAAAAAAATACGATATTTGACTTAAGTATTGATGTTTTTCGTAATATATTTGACTGAATTTTTAATTGAAGTATAATATTATGAAAACTTAATTGCCATTTAGTTAAACTAACATTGACATTATGTTCGCGAGTTTGACAAGATAAACCTTCTACAGGGGTTCATAGAAATAACGTGGGCTTTCACACCCCTAAAAGTCGACTTCTCATTGGAGTTTGCAATTCTTAATGCTTGTTACTTTTTCATTATAAGGCTGTTATTAATAATCTTTTGATGTTTTTCTTAGCTTTTAAACTACAAAATAACGAAATACGTTGAAATATATTTGTAACCCTTCGAAGTTTAGCTTGTTGGGGTAAAATTGGGTGGTGTTGATGTTATTGGTCGTATTTTCAGGATATTTTTAGCTCTATAAAATAATTTTTTTTTTTCGAATGGTGTTGATATTTTTTTAAAAAGAGTCGTATCTGTGCTTTGAATCTCTGATATTTTTCTTCGACATGTCGCGTACCATGGTAAGAATTGTATTGCCTGAGGACTAAGTGTCCTCGATTTGAAAGTTTTCCTCTCTGCGCGCGCGCATTTTTTTCTGTCCGTTTTAGTAAGAAAATTTAACAAATAATAAAAAAGTAAAGCGAGAACTCCCAAAATTATTTACCAGAGCTGTTACCTTCAACTCCTCCTCTTTATACCATCTTTGATGAAACTAGCGCAATGGCCCAGATCTTGAAGCTATATTAGTCGGCTGACCTTTAATCTGTTAAGTTCAGACGAAATGTCAGGAACTGCAAAACATCAAACGATTAAACGCGCAAGTCTATCGCGTTAGTAGTTCAAAGATGAAAGGTCATCTCTTAATAGTCTGGCCTTTGACTGTGAACCCGAGTGTTGACTCCGCTGTAGGTTTCCGTTAGAGCCTGGTGTTAATGTACTATAAAACGCAACTTTAATCTCTTTACGACACTGCGTATATGTCAATACGTCAATATGCTAGTCTGACGCTTGATTTATACCGGTAGTGTAGGCTGCAGCTCCAGAATATGTCGGTATCTTTATAGTAAATACATACATTTATGGCCCTAAGTTGATATCCAGTATAACACTAAAGCTGTAGTGTCGCAACACTTCACTAAAACAGAAAAAGAATATATTTTTTTAAATATTTCCTTCGATATTTGGTACTTCATTCTTTCCAAAATGTAATGGTGGATAGTTTTCCCCTTAATCTACTGCCGTCCATGTGGGTCTTCTCCACCAGAAAAGGACATCATTTGCTTAGACTTGGGTTTCGTGAACTCTAACTTTCAAGCAGTTTATTGATTAGTGGAATAATAATAAGTTGAACTTGGTAAATGCATCATTAATATAGTTCTTTATTTTTTCAATATAAAAAATATCAGTTTTGAACCGAACTGAATTATTAGGTCACGAACTTAATGATTTTATAAAGCCCTATTTTTGCAATTAGCTTGGTGAATTTGAGTGGGAAAGGCTGGGATCGTTTAATAAACAAGAAACTAAGCTTTCATCAACATAAGGATGTCTGCCTTAAGGTTGTGGCTCTTTTAAAATGCATAGAGAGGTGGTGGCTAGCCCCTATGCTACAGCAAAGCGACAGTGCCCTATACGAACTATTGCTGTTACCCTCGGAAAGTCTACAAGAAATTCTGCAAAAAGGGGATGTGGTTGGTGAATGGAGGGTAGGACCTAAGACTTATGATCATAAACGTATGACGGTACTAGTGTGTAATGAATATTTCATCTCTTCCATTAAGAATCCTCTTTGAATTCCCTCTCTCTCTCCCTCTCTCTCTCTCTCTCTCTCTCTCTGATTAATTCGGAACCTTTGCTCAGGAAGTTCTGAAGAGTCTAACGACGAGTTACGAGGAATTCGGGCACAATAAGAATGGAAGAGTTAGAATAACTGTCTAACTTTTCCCGGTCTTTCTAATAAAAGTCTTCTTAGCGTTCAGGTGAGCGAAGGTTAATGAGTTAGATGAAATATTTCGCGCCTCTACTTTTATAACTGGGGATTAAAACGAATAATTGTTCCAGAGTAAGTTCTTTGTAAATTAAAATATTTAGAAAATAATTTTGGAAAATACCAATAAAGTTTAATGTTATATTTTAAATTCTACAGGAATTAATATTAAAGGGTTAAGGGACAGATTAATTTTAAGAATTGAAATAAGAATTTAAAAGGCTGTTTGTAATACACGCGAAGTAATTCGCCTAAATCGATTTTTTTCACAAAAGTTGCGAAACGTTTGTCGCAATTTCCAATAATATTTAATTCAAATTTCATTCTCAAAGGGATATGTAGCGATTAATTCCAAACTCTAGAGTACTTTAAAACGTGAAATTAGACATAATAAGGGATTTTTAACGTCGACAAAAACTGGAAGATGAAGTTCAAATAATATTTTCTTTGGAAAAGATCTGTAGATCCTTATAGAGGCCCCTCTCGCTACGCGGAAGCTACAGCTACAGGGCGACATAATAACGATGTCATTAAGACTCATTATCTTCGTCAAGATATCGCAATTTTTTGTTTAAAGCCTAAATTTTATAGGATATTTTCTTTACAGCTATCTTATTTTTATTCTATTCAAATAAAGTGTTTGGAGCTAATCTATGCGCTACTATCCCTTTAATTTCTAAAACTGCTGCTGTTAAGCTATTACCACCTAGCTTTTATACTGAGTCTTTAAGAAACAATAAACTGGCGAAACTTCAAAGGGATGCTCTTTACTAATTCAACATATCCTGCTTTAATCTTAACTTTCATAACTAAGTTTTAAGTGTAAATAACTTTCTGAGCTTCCAAGTATCCAAGTTCTATTCTTAACTATTCTAAGTTCTATTCTAAGAAATTAATAGTTTTCATAGTTTAAAACCCCTTGTTGGGTTGCCATGTCGTGACCTATTTATATCATTGTTTTTCATCAACGTTGGCTGAACAGTTTCCTTAAAGTTCATTCAGAACCGTTGAATAATTTGAAGTTATGCGAGGGAAAGGTTTTAGCAACCACGGTTTTAGGCCCCTGTTTGTAATCTAATTCGGTTTTATATTACATGTTTTAGTTCATTCAAGTATTTTATATCTTGTGCCATGTTTCAAATAGTGTCTAATAATTCAAACGTCTCGATAAGATGGTTCAATTAAATTCCCTGAAGCTATTACCGTTGAGTGTGTTGACATTGAAGAGTGAAATGTACAGTCTTTACTGAGGTCAAGGCTGAGTTCTTAAACAGTGCAATGTTGCATGCCAAGCTTGGCGTGCAACAAAGTGGGCATAAAATATTCCACCAGAGTTTCTCAGACCTTTTATAAAATACTACCGACTTTCGCCGAGTAACAGCGTTAAAAACTGAAATTATGTTTATGGTTTTGCAGCAAGGATATACAATATTATACAACTTGAAATAAGATCAAACATTTTTTGGATTATTTTCAAAATTCAAGAAAAAGTTTGAAATATGTTTTTACCAGGTTTAAGGCGACCAGAAACCTCGTGTATAGCGTCCAATGTAAACGTTTATCTGACCGTATTTCGATGCATAAACATCTTCACCTTCCCCCGGGAGAGGGGCCGGGTGGCGTGAGTTTGGCCCGTAATCCCCATAGCGACAGATTTGATCTTACCAAAATCTCGCGGTTTAGAAACGGATTTCTGCTTGTCAGCCATCCAGCTTCTGAAGTTTTTCCTATCCTTTTTTCTCTCCATCCGCTCGATCTTTGCTTCTCTCTGGGTTCTTCGTGTACCACGCTTCGTTTCCTGGGAACTTAGAGGGTCGTGTCTGACCAATGACAGCTGGCACATTGGGGTCTCGTGATTCGACGAAAATCCCCCCGGTTGATGGCGTTACGCTCTTTTTCGTCCACCACGGGTATTTACCTGGGTTAAAAAGCCTAGTGATTCATGGCTTCCGATCGCCCCCTCTCTCTTAAAGGTCTTTTCAGAGATAAGGAAATTTCCAACAGTCGAAATGTTCACGTAAACCGGGGCAAGCGCCGCTTTAGAAAAATGCAATGTACAGCATGGTACTTGATTATTTCTTATTTTGGCTAGCTCATAGGGTGGTGTTTAAGGCTGACACGTGAGCTATTGTAATTTTTTTAATACGCTAGTTTCAGGTCTAAATTTAATCTTTTTTTTTGGAGGTCTATGGTTTATGAATATACCTCACCTTGCATTTTAGGAAATTGTTGTCTGTTCGTATTGACTTTTAATACTACGCTATTTTTGAACTTAGTCGTTAATTTATGTTTTGATATGAATCTGAATAAATAGAACCCTTTATTTAGAAACTATCAACGGGACTTCAATTGCTTACAAGTTTCCGTTTGACACTAAATGAAAACAACTGTAATTCTAAATTGAACGTTCAAATTTAACTATTGCCAGTTGAAAATTATTTACGTCATCCAAAACATATCTTCACTAAAACATTAAACTAAACATAGTGAAGTGACTTCATTCGCCATTTCTAAACCGCATTTCCATATCATTGGTTCCGCAACAAATACTGATGAAATTTATCACTTTGAATCGAAAAGTTAGCCTAAACAACATAGTGAAATGTAGTCAGGTGACAACAAAGAGCTATTTCGTTTCGACAATGTGCTTTTCCCAATTATGTCTTATATGAAATTTTAAAGTGAGACTTGCGCGTGTTTAGGCGTGCTGGTCTAGAGCAACAACGCATGACGTAAATGTGTTAATTTCTTAGCTCTCAACCACATAAGCCCATAAAATATTTCTTGAAATCAAGGATATACGAGGTTGATAATTGGCTTAACGTCGTCGTGTCACTGAATCATTCATCAAACTAAAATTCGGGATCAACATCGAAGGAAGAATCCTTTTTATTTTTTGATACCTCAAAGCGTAAATCTTATTTCACGAGGACGCCCAACACCTTCCGATTTGTTTATCGCATTTTCCGCACCCGCAAACGAAATAATCCCCGTTTTAAATTTTTCCATCTTGGCATCTGAAGATTTTTTTTCCACACTCTCACCCACCATACCGTCCTTATTTCTCCAGTCCAAACGTTACCCAGAACGTATGCGCTTATTTGGTTACGTCCAAAAGCCAAGAGCAGCTAGCTCCCCACGCGTCCGAAGAAGGTGCCTCGACGTTTCCCAGTGGGATTTCGCGTCATTCAAAACACCCTCTTACCTCTTCTTACCCGCATCCTCCTTTCGGAAAAATTCCATACCAGCAATATAAGGAATATTTTTCTTGTCGCTTTTTGAAAAGGGAGGTGGAAGATTGGATAAAAGGCTCATCCCTTGGCCTGTCCGTTTTTGTTTTTGCTTCGACCTCATACCCTCTTCTATTGCTCTTTCGGGGCTTTTATGCCCCCAAACTGGTACGTGTACACGAGAATCTTTTTTACGATGTTCAGTACGGTGCTTTCCTTTGCCTTCTTGGATGTATCAGAAACAAATAATACTTCGATTGGAAGTATGTATCTCTAATGCGCACAATGTAAGTCATTCCTGATAGATTGAACGCTCTTTCTGTATTCGAGCTGTCACTGTTAGAAGCTGTCTGTAGATCATTTTTAGTAATCGGTTTCTAGCCACACTTTTTTTTCGTGTACACAAACAATCAAACATACAAAACAGCATCGCAAAAGCTAGGTATATTTATTAAGAGATACAAGTTGGTAATTTAACGTCCGTAACTTATCGGTTATTAGTCAAACACTACCGTAAATTACCGATTTATATCGTACCATAATTTTACAGTGGTAATTTAGAAGTAAATTATCAGTCTCCAAAAGTTTTACGCATAAATTCAAAACCTTTTTGAATAAAACTAATTGTACTACACTGCCCGAGACTTTTAGAATTTGTTTATTTTACTTCGGAGTAATGTTTTTCCTCAATTTGCCTTTAGTTCGCACTGTTTAAAACACCTATAATAGGTATAAAGTGCTCACAATTCAACGTGGTTTATTAGACCCGTGAAAATAATAAATTAGTGAGAGACCGGTAATATTATTTCTCCGAAAATTTGGATTTACAGTAATATAAGATCCCTATATTTTTTACATAGCGAAATATAGCTAGAAATTCGTTGAATTCCCTCTTGAGCTTAGACAAGGAACGCGTTACCTTTAACTCAAAAGTTGGGAAATTAAATATTTGAAATTTTGAGAATAACATTAAATCATTTGAACCATTTCGTAATTCATTTACGGTCATATTGCTCCTGTTTAGGAGGGGTAGGCAGGGGTTTCCAAATGCCAAGGGTGTTAATCCGACACTAATGAAGGAATGGTCTCAAATAAGAAGTGAGGAATTTACATCTAAGGTAAAAAATTGTTAGCTTCTGAACTGAGCTGCTTAGAAAGTGGCCAAAATTCGCTTAAGATGGGTTTAAAAAATTTTCTCTGGAGGATAATATTGGTTGGCTCTTTAGTGAAAGGCAAGGGAGCCTTGGGCGTTTTTGCTTCTCCTTGAGCCTCTTTTCTCTTGGAATTAGCCCATCAGACACTTTTGCAACGAGACGTTAATTAGATTTTTGTTGGTCTTTTTCTCATTAACTAATACGTTTTTATCGCTTTTCGCCCGCCAGACCCTTCCCACGATCAAAAAGTCTACAAAATTAGGCTAACAAAATGGTATAACATAAAAAGCCCGTGATACTTCAGGGAAATGAAGATTGGATAAGTACAGTGGCCAGGCTTCTATAGACTGACCATTGTGTTACTGACATATTTGATGTTATATCACTTAAGTTTTAGCTAATTATTTCGTGTAAGATCCGCAAAAAACAATTCCCTTCTTAATTGGGATTTATTGGCCTATTGGGAGCGTGCAAACTTCACTGGCTAACTATCCAACTTCTAATTATAATTAAAATTTTATGAATATAATTGGTTTTTCGACTGAGTAAGCCAACGAGTGTACATAGTCTGCTTTACAGTTAAGGCGAACCAAGAAGAAACGCAATAAGTAGAAAGGACTCTTCCAGAGGTGAATTCGCTAGCCTCTAACTAGTTTCCATCTCGAGGGGCAAATTAGGAGGATTCAAAAGTCTAGGAAGTTTTATTCCTTTCCTTTATAGGCTTACTAAGGCCTGCTTAAAATGAAACTGAACAATATTCATATACCCACTAGTTGTACGCTCACGATTATATATGGGACCATGTCGGGAAACTAAATTGTAATATAACCATATTGATTCTTTGAAATGGCGGTATAATATCCGCCTTACGCCATTTTTTGACCTCTGTGTTTTAATCTATATCTAAATAAATAAAATTTCTGACTGACAGACAGACTTATAATCAACGCCAAGCTTAAACCACTTTTTGCTCAGCTGACATTTTGCAGGGGCCTTACTAAGTAGTAGTTATTCTCTCGGAAATACTTTCGAATTCTCTGAATGAGATTCATAAAATCTTCCTGGAGTAACTTCAGCACTTTTCAAAGGATTTCATTAACACTTAGAATTCTGGTTCGTTGGGGTTTGAAGGCAAATGTCGCTGTAGGAAATTCCTGGTATATTTGTTGATAGTAACCATATAAAACCCTGGAAATATACTTATTTTCCATCAACAGTTAAAATTAAATATATTAATATCTGTTACTTCAACCAATTTATTTTGTCCACTTTCCTTCTTTGTGAGTCTAAAGCTTTGTTTACATTGAGCTGGCCCTCGCGTGGTCGCGACATCGTCTATTCACATATTCGTAACTGATCACAGAAATCATTTGCGCTAATATTTTGCTTTTCCTATTCTGAGAGCCAAATAAAATTGAGTAATTGACCATACTTATTGATAGTGAATCGGCTGAGTCATTGATCTGCACGCCGTTTCGCCATTGTGAAGAAGTGACAAAAACGAATCTATTCGACGCTTGATTGGTGCTTTTCTCGCTATGGCGCGAAATTCTTGGCCTAATCACGAAAAATTTGTATCTTCGCGTAGTGTGGACGCAATGTAGCAAAAACCTAGTTATATTGCGTGAAAAATGTGTCAGTCTGGTCTAGCCTTTTGACTACAAAGACAGATTTTAGTAATTTTATTTGGATTTAGTGCTGTTAAGCACCCGAACACTTCTTGCACTGTTTATTCAAGAAGTGCATATTATAAAACGCTGAATAAATAATCAGGTGTTCGCTTAGTTTTATCTACAACCACGAACAATCCATAGACTTAGCCACGAAAGTTACTGCGTTGTAAGTCTTAAAACAGTCTTTAGATATGCCCCGTTTGATTCACTTACAGTGTCTGCGGCCATAGAAAGAAACGATCGAATTTAAACCCGGAACAAAAATAACTTTTTATCAGCGATAAAGTCGGCGGGGGCCTCAAAGAACGCCATCTTTACGACATTCTGACCCGTCTTAAGAAAAGCTCTAGTCGGACATTTCTTTACTGCGTAAAAAAAGCCAGGGAGAGAGCTATCTTCAAGAAGCTTGGAGGAATTATAAGGGGAGTGGTCCTTTTATTACAAAGTCTTAGAGCTCGGCGTTTTCTATCCATTATCCAGAAATTGGTGGATAACCGATTATTAAAAAACAAAATTGTAGAGATGGGCTGATACCAGATTAAACCGATACCGATATATCGGTTTGGCCAAATATCAGTACCGGATCAGCCCATCTCTGGAAAATTGTTGACCTAATACGTTTTAACATGCAAGTTCTGTGGATAATTTTTGAGTAAGGATAAAGATATAATGACGTGGATAATTGATAGATAATGCTGAGCTCTAGTAAGTCTATTGCAGGTGAGATGTCGTCCATTTAGTTAAAAGATAAGATGTCGTTAAGTAAAATTAAATAAAAAAGGTTCTTATTAATGTCTTATTAATTAAAAGGTTAAAAAAATGGTTCTTCTCTCGTATAGACAGTCATGTAAAAACGACGCAAGACGCTGCTCTAATATCCGATACACCGAATAGGACACGCGGAATTAATTAGCCATTGTATCATGCTGATGATTAGAAGCTGGTACTTCAGCGTAGTTGCCTCATAACATCTGTTGTTTGGAGCATGAGTTACGTTTCATGTTTACTATCAAACGCTAATTCACGCGATAAGTTTCAAATGAAACACATTATGTGTGTGACACTTATTCAACTGGCATTATCAAAAATGTGCCACTTTACCAAAATATAGTTAAAGGTTTTGTGGGTAAAAGGTGCGTTGCCACTTTACTTCAACTCCTTGAAATCTTGCGGCAACCAACCCCACCAAAGTTGCTCGCGCAGAATATGAAACCAAAAACCAATCTCAAAGCCAGTAACTTACGTTGTTGCACCGAACCCGGAAATGTTTTGCGATAGGTCTGTTAGGCAAGTTTGGTAATATGGCAGAAAAAACATAGCAGAATAATTTTTAATTCCGATAAAAACACTCAAGGTGATCGTACAAATCTGAAAATGGCTCTTCTTCATAGTGCAGTGTTAAATTCCATAGGACGCTACTCCTTAAATCATTTCTCTAAGAAGTAGGCAAGAACTAGAGAAGAGAATTTGTAGAAGCCTTTTAAGACGTTCGTGGCGCAGTCCTTTGATCGTCGAATAAAAGTTTCATTCCCTTAGTTTCTAGGCTTCCTCGAGCGATTACGACTAGAGCGAGCCCCGGGAATGCTAGCGAATGCTGGCTGCACTATACGCTTAAATGACGCGGAATTAGCAAAAGCGGGATTCAGTGTAGCCTGAGCGGACCCTATCCCGCTTTTACCATTCCTCCGTCATTACTAGAGCTTTTGGAACTGGCCACGCCGATATCCCAAGGGTTTGAAGTTATTCGCGCGACTCACGACACGATTTAGGCGAAAGAGTCGCCCGAGAATCAATATTTGGGTGGTGGTGTTAAAGGCACGACTTCAGGTACCTATAACATCTTTCCGTAAAGGAAATGAACGATCTTAACACGACGCTTAGCTTCTAATGAGTATATTGTAATAATGTATGTATGTACATTTCTCCCCCTCTCTTGTCTATGAAGAGATTAAGCGAAATGTGATATTGTAAAGTAAGTAGGCCTAAACGACGTAGATTCAAAATTTAGTACCGGTTCATAACGAGCAAGTCAAAATTGTTCTTTTCAAATAATAAATAGAAAATAATAAAGGTTAATTGTAATTACGAGCATAATTTTAATTAAATAGGGACATGCAAGAGAATAAAATAATTGAGATTTCTGAGCACATCTGAAACATCAACAAAACCCATTTAAGTAATAGCTAATTTAAAATTAGTAAAAAATATTATGGATAAAATGCGAATTTGTAAATCATCTTGCGAAAAATATGGGTGATTTTTGAAATAATTTTTTCAACTCTCACAAATTTTAGCATGCATTTTAGAGTAAAGATAAGTTAATATCAACTAAAGCACAATCTTGATTTATTGCATGTCTGTATTTCAGTGAATCTTGATTTCAATGCATAGAGGGGTGATGGCTAGGCCCTATGCCACAGCTAACCGACAGCGCCCTATACTAACAATTGTCATTAACCTAAGAATGTTTAAATACAAATAAGAAGTCAGACATGTCTAACACCGTGGAGGAACCCTTCATCTAACAAAAGCGTATGGTTAAAAATTGCAGCCACAACGCCGAAGGGTTTGTTCCAAGTACCACTGTCCAGTGTAGAACTTATTGTATTAGTCACGAAATACATTGCTCCCTTAACTTAAATTTAACCAAAAAAATATTAATATTCCACAGAAGTTGAGTTAAATAATTTTGATCATATTTAGTGCTATGCGTGAAATTTTTCAATTGAAAAGTTAAAGTCATGGTGGAGAAATGGAAATACCTTGGGGATATCGACAGTGCCTTAGATGCTTGCGCTATGCTGAATGGACATTTTTTTAACTTACCCCAAAACATTTATACGTTCCACGAAGACGTGAACTCCAAAAATGTTTTAGTAAAAATATCCAATCTATGGTTAATGGGGGTTTTATCTAGTTGGTTTGGCGTACGTGTGTTCGTTCGGTTGCCAACTAAAAGTAATTAGGTGTATGGAATCTAATCTAGCTTTAATGTCATGTCCAATTAGTTTCGACTTGAAACAAATTTATACTATAAGAATGACGGAAGAGTGTTATGTGCATATGAAAAGCGATGAAAGCTTTGGCTGTTTCTAAAGAGCGATGTCGTAAATTCCTCGGTGGTGAGATAGCTCAGGCCGACCTCCTTAACGCTCGGCTTCCTATTCTCTAAATGGGAGCGGATGTTGGCAGGGCCTTCGTCGTTTTTCGTGGAGGCCAGCCATTCCTAGATCCTAGTTTATTATTCCGAGACGCTCTATTTGCCCCTTTTTCCGCCAACATACCATAGTCGAAGAGTGGCTCGAGACTGACTGTTGCCTACGCTATGCACTTGATTCAAGCCAAAAACAGAAAAAAGTTTCACCATAGGTGTATTTCTGTAAGTATACATTAGAAACGTGCACTTTTAATGCACTATTTAATCTGTGATTATTGTAAAGCCTATTGGCCAAAAATAGTTGAATAAATTTTACACTCCACGCATAGTCTTAATTCCTTCTACGCTTACCATTCTACACATACTATTTATACCGAGTGCAAAAAGTGCACTGCTTTTTCACTGTCAAAACGCTACTAATGCAACGTCTGCAATCGGTTTACCCATGCATAATGTAGTTTCAAGGCTAAAGTCAAACACCTATTATAAAATTCAACTGAATAAATAATATTTGATCCAACTAGGCTTTCTTATCATTTGGTTCCTTTAAACATTCAAATTTATTCCGAAAGAACTAAATGAATACAATCTCAACACTATATCCAAAGGGTTTTTGTAAAGTTTCACTCTACTCTAACGTTATGTTTAAGGTAATCCTAACACAAAAGGTGGAGACTTACTTTCATAAGTCTATAGTTTCACCAAGACTAAATATACGCCGTCTATACCAGTTTAGCGTCAGCACAGCACCGGATCTCATAGTATTACGTATAGTCCAGTGCTGCGTTGACGATCCGGAGTTGGTATTTCCATTATTTATAACTGTGAAGCCCTTTTCCTTCGAGAGATTAGTAGATGTATACAATACAACGTACATTTTCTACTCTATAAGATCAGATGCCGTGATGCGAGGGCCGACGAGACCTTTTAGGTTCTGAACGGTCCAAGTGGTCAGGAGCGAATGCGGCGAGACATGACAGTCTTATAAAAAGAGCCCGGAGGACATACACACGCTAGCCTTAAATGTATATTGCTTTCGTTATACGAACCTAGATAGTTCGTACGTGGTCTTATACTGAAGCCAGGGTTTCTTGAGCTACCGGTTTGGGTGATCTTCTTTTAAACGCGCTGAAGGGCTTTTATTCTACTCCACACTTATTGTGAAGAGACAGTTAATAGTAGATTTTTTTGGCTTTTATATTGTACATTTTAAATTAAGTAGTCCAGAGATTAATAAGGCTATAAAACATCTCTATGGTAAACAAAACATAAAAAATAGTGACCGTTGGGAGTATTTGTAGGCTTTACATCGATTAGCTTAGACTTCCTCAGACATTTATGTAATTTCGCAGTTCTGTAGACTTAAATTCTACAGGGCCGGTAGGCCCTTGTAGATATGACTTGATACTCTTTGTAACTTTAAAGCAAATATTTATATTTGTATTAGTTGAAAGTTTTATGTGCTTTCATTATGCAAAAACATCGTTATTGAAATTGACAAAACTGCACAGCTGATATTTGTAGCACTAGGATAAGATTTAAGAAGTGGTTTTGTTGAGTTGTTCAAGGTTGGAACGGTGGTAGACCCCTAACCCTCAAGACTGTTAAGAACGCCATATTCAAGACCAGTAACGTTCTTGCTTTATGATTAACCACCACTAAGCATTGTTTCATTGAAATTGGAAGTTGTAAATCAGGCAAGTTTCTTTAGAAAACATCCCCTAGTAGATTACGGGTCCTCATTCACCACAGTTTTGTTTCCACATACATGGGAAACAGTTCCATAATAAAAACCGTGGGACGCCATGTAGCTTAGCTAGTAATCACTTGGTAAGTACTTCCCACTTTTTAGCACTAGTTGGTTAACCATAACGTTAAATAACCCTATAGGTCCTGATACTACACGTATTCGTGTATTCCTTTCTGATCCCTTTGACGCAGCGTTTCCGGGTGGATTTTATTTTATCTTTTTGAACGATCTTATCCTTTTGAAGTCGCGTGTGCCAGGATTATCGTGCGAGACCTAATTCTTCTTCCTTTCTTTCTTTTCAAACCGTCTGCCAGACGTCCGAACTTTTCATATTATTTTTCTACCTAAATATACAGGTAAAGGTCAGATTTAATTTGTTAATGGCTGATTGAACCCAGGCCGGCTGGCTGTATGGTTCGTTTTGGTTTTCGTGTTTGATGCCAGAAATAATTCCCAAATCCAATAAAGTAATGTCTGGCGATTTTTATTGTATTTGTGCGCAAGTTCCCTCGCAATCTTGATTTAGTTACAGCGTATGAATCTTTGATGTTGAATCTTATAGAACAGAAAATAGTGTTCATCAAGTGCTATGGAACTCGAGTTTTCCTATTTCTGTAAAAAAGTAGAGAATATTCGTGCCAAACTGCGAAACACAATATTTTTGTGCCAACCAAGTAAATTGCTTTGCTGAAATTCAGACGAATCGAAAAATATTACTTGTGAATTTAACTCTGTCTGTCTATAACGTTCCCCCTGTACACCCCTGAACTGATTTGATGAAATTTCGCAAGAAGGTATAGCTTGGACCCTGGAGAAGAAGGTAGGCAACCATGTTTTTAAAAATCACCACCTTAGAGCGAAGTTAACCTGAAAATGATGATTAGAGATCTGTGATATACTCCTTTAGTAAATTGTGTATTATTACTTATAAGCTTATCGTTTCTAATAACATTTAGAAAATAAATACTTCTTTTCAACATAGAACTGCCCCCAACAAGAAATTTGTAAAAGGTCGAATCATTAGGTCAACCATTTCCAGATTTAGCTGGTTGAACTAGATGGGCGGGGCGTAAAAACAATTTTTATTCACGCGTGTTTGCTTGATTCACGTGGCTGGCAATCTTCGAAGCGAATCAAAACCGGTAAAATAGAAATTCGCAAGGAAAAAAGTTGCATTAAGGTTTACGTTTATAACGTCTCCTTTGATTCTACTACATATATTAATATGGAAATGAAAGCAAACTTAATGATTCTAAATCCGCATTTTATGAATTCCCAAGTCAAACAAACAGGTTAGAATATTGATTTTCTTGTGTTTGTGGTTGTAATGGAAATGTGTTTAGTTTAGGCCCAGACTATCAATAACCTTGACAAGAACAAACATCTAACGCAGAACAATTAATTCCTATTTCGATTTGGGTCAACATTATTGCAGTTATACAAACATTTAGTTTAAAATATTTCATGAACTAACAATTTTATTTTTAAGTCCACGAACGCCTTTTGTCTAGATTTTACGACTTATTTGGGTTACAGAATATGTTCTTTAGCGAGACATTCCTTAGACAATACGAAAGTTATGACTTAAAAATTAAACTTCTGAAGCACAATTGAATTTCTTTCATCATTTCCAAAAGAGGTACATTCGACTCTTTTAAGAACGTCATCTTTTTCTTGTTTGAATTGTGCGACACTGCCCAATTAAAATCCGAAGTTAATCTACGGGATCATTAAGCCTAAAAGAGGCTCGCGACTTTCTATTCAAAACAAGCGCGAAGGTCATCAGCGAAAGGCTAGACATTCCTCCTAATTAATGGCCTAGCTGTATCTTTGATTATATTCGAGAGTATCACGTGACCAAAAATACTTTCTTTCGTTTAAGATTCAACATTGCATATCCATACGCTTCATTTTCAACAACTTTTATCAAATTCGCTTGAACAACCTGATTTACAATCATGAAGGGCTAATTCAAATACTATTCCTACTCATCATGTCTTTAATAATTCAAACATTATTTTGTATCTATTCTTAATCATTTACACAAATTTAGTCATTCATCTTGATTTCTGTACCTTGTCATTGCACTCCCATCTTTTAGGATGGAGGTGTAATGGAGTAGTAACCGTCATACACATAACTTAGCCTCTGTAACTCATCTACGGCAACGAAATCCTCCCAGCCTTCTTGGCGTTTTTGTGTACTGTATACGAAAACCTTGGCAATGCACAGTAAATTTAAAAAGAGAAGCTAATTCACGAGAACTATTTTCTTTTTTTAAATGACGCTACGCAACAGCACTTAACATTTCTTTACCAAAGGTTATGACTTGCGCAAGGTACTCTGGGGCACTTCCATTGCTGCACATGGCCCACGAACATTCTTCTCCATCTCTGATTCTCACCTCATCCCTCCAAGCTCCCATCTTCCATACCTTTTGCTTTTTTATATTTTTCCAACTGAAACTACTTTAAAGCACGTTAGAGAGATAAGCGAGATCTAGTTCAACTTATTTTTCATTTATTTCCACAGCATTCTCAATCCTCATTAATTTTTAAGCTTTATCCATGCTCAGCCATTCTTCACATACATTATTATTACAAATAAAATATTTAGCGTTACTAACAGATAGACGAAGTTGGGTGTTCCTCGTTATAATAGGGGGATCAAACAGCAAGAAACACGGGCTATTAGGTCTTATCGAAAAACGAGCCTGCCTGTTGGATTTTCTTTTGCGGATTACGGTTTGGTTTGGGGCCCATCGTAAGTTGGCAAGATCGGCTATAATTCTTTTCCAAATGGGACTCTAAAGGCGTCTTTAAACACAATCGATTAGGAAGATTTATTTAGTCGACGAGCTAGGGATTACTTCTCGCGTCTCGTTTCGAGACTTTTTTGTGGTCGGATCCTTCGGGATTTTATCATGGAAAAGGGGCGAATTCTCGTAGAATGAAGAAGGGACGCGTAGGCGAACGGAACGGTCTGAAATTTTACTGGTTAAACGAAGACGATGGTGCTCCGTTAACCCTTGCCCATATCTCCACGAAAAAGAGAGCGGCTCATTAAATTTAAAGGCCGGAACCTTTTACCGAACAGGGCTTAATGGTTTTTGTATATCGTTTAGAAGTTAAGAGAGACTGAAGGGAGGGGACGTCCCAAAAAAGGGACTGGATACTTGCGAGTGATGCACGAATTTCAGGTATGAATCTAGACAATTACAAAATAGAAATTAGATAGAAAATTATTTTGAACTCGTGGAATTTGTGGTTATAACTTTCAGTATGGTATTTTTCAGAAATTGCAAATTTTACCACTTTTAGGAAATTATTAAATTAATGACTTATCATTTTCGATTTTTTTAAATCTAGCACATATTTTGGGAATTAATGTTAAATCTTGCAAATATTTTGGGAATTATTTTTAAATCTTGCACATATTTTGGGAATTGTTTTTAAATCTCGCACATATTTTGGGAATTATTTTTAAATCTTGCAAATATTTTGGGAATTATTTTTAAATCTTGCACATATTTTGGGAATTATTTTAAATCAAGCACATATTTTGGGAATTATTATTAAATCTAGCACATATTTTGGGAATTATTATTAAATCTAGCACATATTTTGGGAATTATTTTTATATATAGCACATATTTTGGGAATTTTTTTTAAATCTAGCAGCTATTTTACGAATTATTTTTATGCCTGGCACATATTTTGGGAATTATTTGAAATATTTTTATTTTTATTTATTGTTATATAATCGAGATTATGTTAATGTTTTGGAAAATATTTGGCAATTTGGCTAATATTTTGGGGAAAATCAAGAAACTAGGTTAGAATTTAGGGAAATTGGCTGAAATTTGGGATTTTTCAGAAAAAGTGGAAAACTATTTCAGAATATTTTAAAGATATCTGAAAGGCCGGAAATTTATTTTATATAATTTACTTTTGATCTGAAAAAGCACACCTGAAATTTGAGAAGTAGATTAATACTCACAGTGATCCTGAATATTTATAAACGCAGTTATCAACCATTGTATCACCGAATTCAAAGCAGTTTAATGACCCAAAGAACGATTAAAAAAATAAAATTCAGGGAATCTTAAGGAATAAATGAATGTGAGTAAGAAGCTCAGGATTTGATAAGTGTCCATCCCCACACATTTAAGGAGTACTTGATGGAAGTCTGGCCGAAACCACTAGCCAGTCAGTTAGCTTGTGTTACTTGTGGACGGTATTTTGAGCAGATGGGACAAGGGCGACGAAGATAAAAACAGACGCCCCGGATTAATTAACGCCCTAACGTATCGTTAAGGAATAACGGAAATTAAAACAATCTCCATAAAAGACTAAATTATCGCATTTTTTACGGGGAACCACCCACCCTTTATATTATAAGCACTTTTCAAAATATTTCCCTTAACGATGCCCTGAAAATCTATTTAGGATCACCTGGCTCTTTCTCTCTCTCGTCCTTGTTGTTCCTCAACACGTGACCAAAATACGAAAGGAAAACATGGTACGTGGCGTATCCTTAACACTGTCTTGATTTCATGCAAAGCTTTATTATCACCGGCCTAAGCTTATTAACAGCTCCTAGTAAATAAGCCTTTATTAAAATATGGTAATTTTGAAGAGGGATTGCATCTTTAAAGTATTTTGTTAGAGTAATATGATAAAGTCCGATATAGTAGTGTTCGAGATCTGTGGGTAAATTACGGGATGTTAAAGAGTACGAATTCAGGGCCCCAGAGGTCCTATAATTTCTATAAAATCCTATAATTTTGGAAAAATCGTCAAAATTCAATAATTTTGAAATTTGTACGAATTTTAAGCAACCCATCGGTTAAACCTGGATTCGGGTCTAAAAATTTCATAAAATGGGGATGGTTTCCCCAGTATTGTTGCAGAACTAGTTAGAAATGCTGAACATTAAGTGCGTTAGCTTTGTATTGAGGCAGCTAATAGGGAATCTTTTAATTGTCATTTGCTAGATCAAAAAAGGTGGGAATTAATTTTTGTTCGCAGTACTGGTTTAAAATAAAAGAACTAAATTAATATTTTAGTGTCCCTTATAATCTTTTAATTTTTCAAAAAGTCCTATCAAATCCAATGTTTTCACGAAAAATACCTATAATTGCTATAAATATTTTTTAAATTCGGATAGGGGCCCTGTGAATATAGTAATTAATCTACTGTACTATTTAAATGTTTTTAGCATTGTCTGTTAAATCTTTGGTCGTAACGCAAAAATCTGCCTTTTTCTGACTTACCAATGTAGACAACTGCTCATTTTACGTTCTGAAAATATGTAGCCTGTAGCGTTTCTCCTAAACAATTATAATGCCGTCAATTTTACTCTAATTTGTTGGAAAATGGGTGAAACTAACTTTGCAATTTCAATTAACTGTAGGAAATTAATGGAAATGCCTACAGAGGTGTTAAGTTGTGGTAAAATGAGTTTCATTTACTAAAATATGTTTTGTTAAGAAACACTTTCATTATCAATCCCCTTCCGTTGTAACATTGAGTAACACTTCCTAAAAACCTGTAACCTCCTTTAATAATTTGTGACCAGTTCCTAATTATGTTAGTTATCCAACTCACATCGCTACGTTTTCTTAGACAATGTCATAAAGTGAATGTATTTCTAATGTTTGAAGCATTTTTGAATATTTTTTAAAAGTGAATTTTTGTAGAAACAAGTCCAATAAGAGCAATGCATTAAGTTAGAATAGGACTTAACATTTCTTTAAAGGGAGGGTGAAGTAGAAAATCAAGTGATTTATCGATTCTTCTACAAATTATAAGACCAGTCTGTGTAGTGAAACATTCAGGAAATGATTTTAAAATTCAAATTAGGTTCAGATTTTAAGGATAATTTTAAAGAAGGACCTTCGACCAATCTCGTAACGTCCTGCCATTTTATTAACAAAATTCTCCTGGCACGCTCCATGTCGAATGAAATTTATCAAGGGATTTGATAAAATTTGCGCGAGACGTGACAATCGTGGCGCGAGACATGGAACGTGCCACGAGAATTTTGTTAACAAAATGGCAAGGCGTTACGCGATTGGTCGGAGGTCCTTCTTTAAAATTATCCTTAAAATCTGAACCTAATTTGAATTTTAAAATCATTCGGAAGTATTTCCTGAATGTTTCATTACGCAGAGGGGGCTTATAATTAGTAGAAGAATCAATAAAAAATCACTTGCTTTTCTACTTCACCCTCCCTTTAAACTCGTAGAAACTGAGTAAGCGGCAACATATTGTAAAATCAAATATAAAACAAAAATTAAGTTAACACCCGAACAAAATTCAATACTTCACAGAATTCATTATTAACTTTGCCGAGTGAAATTAAATAAAATGAAAAAAAAAAACATTCAGCATTATTATACTATTCTTAAAATGTTTGACATTAGCTACATTATATCATTTTTATATTTACACAAATGCTCTCGTATTTTCTTACTTATGTAACGTTAATAATGAAAAACCTTCACCTTTGTTGCGCCGAATTACAATGGAATAATAGTAAACCAAGGGCAACCTTTTGTTATAAAGCCCAGCAAACATCGAAACACACGCACAAGAAAATTCAGCTTCTAGGTTTATTAACAAAAGAAGTGTGCATCCGTTTATGTACATACATTAAGAATGTCTGTTTACATTTTACTTTCATTTGTTTATCGTACATTGAACTTGCACGGTTTTCAATTCGCTTTTGTGAAAAAAGAAAAAAACTGTACCGTTATTCTAATTCGAATAACACAAAAGCCTTCCTAAACACTACGACTGATTTTCATTTTAGCCACACCGTCGGTCAGGTTTACGAGTTACATGCGGTTGTAGTGTTTGTCGTGCAAAAAAAACCGTGGGTTTTATAGACCCTGCTGGGAACCTGGTAAAAGGAAGCTTTGTCGATACAAAAATATTCAGTAGAGACAAAGAAATGTTATGAGCTGTAATGTTTCTGGTATCTTAAGGTTATGGAATACCGTTTATTATTTTATATCTATTCCTACCTAACGTGTAATAACGCCATAAGATTGTACAACATTTTAAATGAAAATGTAAGCAGCTTACACGAGTGATTTAAATGTATTTCGTTATATTTCTTGATGGAATTTAGGTGAAAAAATTAAAAAGTTAAGTCCTGCTGCATCACGACATCAAAATTATTCATTCTGGTAACTATTAATTGAAATTCTCTTGAAATTACTGGGAAAACACTTTAGGATTATATCATATTTTCGTGGATAATAAGTAATCTATGACGCTTTTGCTTGACATGAAACTTATTATTCAGTGTTCATACAACTTTTGGAAAACAAATTTCCCTGAGATTTCCTGGTTTTTTTCCCCATATACTTCCCTGAATTTTCCAGGTTTACCCGTATATGGAGTACCCTATGGAGCAAATGTTAAGGTAGGAGGGGGGGACAAATATGACTATAACATTTGCTCAAAGGACATCCCCGTATCTCTAGTAGAACCAGAGTTATGAGCCTCCAAAGTATAGTGTAATGTTAATCCTATGGAGGAGATGTTTATGAACATTTTGCTTAATTACTCGACCCCTGTTCGACGCAAATTTCCCTGATTTCCCTGAATTTTACTAAAAATTCGAAATTTCCCTGAGTTTTCCCTGAGGCTTTTGCCAATTATTTATTTCCCTGTTTTCCAGGTTTGTATGAACCCTGTTATTGTTATCTAAAAGTGTGTTCTTCCTCCAATTAATTTTAAAATTAATAAAAAGGGGATTAATTTAAATAATCTTAACTCATTCGCAATCATCTACTAGTTAGGATTAAACCAATGAAATCCTTCGATAGTTCAAATGGGAAATGAGAACATGGATACTATAAAGAAAGGTAACGGTGTGCGGCTTCAATTTGGGCTTGACCACCGTCTTTATTTCACTCACTCTGTTTGCCTTGAGTACGAAATTCTAGGAAGGAAGCCCGGCCACTAGGTGCTTGGAAAGGGATCCGTGTAATAGGCAACGTTTCCCTACCATAACCCCCTCTAGTAATCTCAACCGAGAGTGCTGTGTAAATGGAAAAAGAAATTTCGGGTAATTAGCTTGGTCGTCGTCGTAGAAAGGGAAATGGTACGTGTATGTAATCTCTGAGGCCTACTTACGAACACCCCCTTCCTTTTTCCCCGCTTTCAAATTTGCGTTTTAAACTTCAATTTTAACAAACCGCGTGGCTGGTGGTGGCTTGTAGCTTTACCCTATTACGCGCAATTACTATTAGCTTTTCTGTTCGGCGCTCGTGCAGTCAACAAATCCATTTCCTCGTCTCCTCAGGCACTCTGAATGTCCAATTCAACCTGGCCTTTAAAACTACTTAAAATATATTTAGAAATTCCCATAATCAGAATTAAATGAGTGCAAAGGGAATGACTTGAATTTAATTGAAGTTTATAAATTTTTTTTCCTAAAATTTAAACGAAATTTGACCAATATATTTAAAAAACCAAAAGTAACGAAAAAAAATATGATTTGAACTCATTGAAGTACGTTGGTGTTCTTCCGGGAAAAACTAACTGATTTGCGCGAGTAGAGTTGTTTTGTTAGAATTTTCGTAGAAGCAACCCTTGTTGAGGGAGTCTATAGGTTTAAATACCACTATCGTTCTTAAGTTTCCCTTAACTTGCCTCACGAAAAACGTCTCTCCATAACAGAGGAACGAAACTCTACAGGAAATTTATAATTATACAAAAGGAAAGTGCCAGACTGATTATTAATACCCTACTCATAGTAAACCTCGTAAAATGTTAATTATGAATTGGATTTTTTAAATAAGTAAATTAAGTGTTAATTATGTTGATTTATACTAGAAGAATTGATATCCTTTACACAAGGAGGCCGCTCTACTTGAACGAAAAAAGTGCAGACTACATTGCCCTCCTTGGGTAAATGATATGATTCCAACTAGTCCGAAATCTATGTTCAGAAAATAAATGTTAAACTGTTTCATGAATGCATTTTATCAAGGGAGATTCATCCAGTAAATTTAGTGAAAAATTATGTTTGGAAAATGGAATTTTGTTAAGAAAAACGAAGATAAATATTTTTTAACGTAATTGCTAATTTTTAAGCATCTCATTGAAGCTTAAAAATGTAATATCTGGCACTTCAGCCATACATTTATTTCACCTTCCCAATTCTTTATCCACTAAGAAAACGTTAATTTTGATTAGACAGTTATGCGCTTTTATGCCTTCCTTTAGCAAAAGCGGAGAAAAAATATGGTCTTTATATTTAAATCCTCTTGTAAAATAATACTCAACAAATTGCCCTACAGTTTGTCTTTTAACACTAATTCACAAACCGCTAAAATAAGATATCATTATTAGGAAGCCGTATAAGTGAAATTCTAAAGGAACAGGAATGATCGCCTTAAAGATCAATCTCCTTTTCACGTCGTGGCGCGCGCTTCATCCGTTTGAGCCAAGGCTTAAAACTGGGGTGTCCGTGTATAGCGCCCTCTAGCTATTGTAACTCGAGGTTCGGACAACTGGTAAGCCGGTCGACGTTGAAGGGCTTTCCGATAATTATCGGATGGTATCCAGGCGTAGTTATTAATTCCCCTTTTGTGATATTTCCACTCGGAAAGGTTAATCGCGGATCCGGAAACAAAAAGGCTCTTGGACCGGCCAATGAAAGAAATCGCACGCTATAACGCCCTGAAAAATACTTTAATTATACACTCGAATTAGTCCATTGCCATTTCGCTGACGGCTATAACCAAGCCATAGCCTGCTTTAGTAAAAGCCTGGACAAGCGTTCTAAGAATAATGTCCCATTTGTCTGCATCTCTGTTAGTAGCTCTTTTGGAAATATTTTTTTAAAAACCTAAGTAAGATCATATGTAAACGAAATACAATAATTTATGGATGAAAGAAGTAAAATTTAGCCATGAGTTTATAAGATATGTTCCATAAGTATGACACCACCTAGAAGCTTACTTAAGAGCTAGATGAAGAGCTACGCGATAAGTGACTACACTCGGTTTTGCATTTCAACTTCCTATTTAGTCTCTACAAAGCTTTCGACAGTGCCATCTATGGCGTTTCAGCTACGTAACTTCATGAAAAGCTCTCCATAACTAGTCACAAACTTATGAAACATATCTTATGATTTTATTGTAGCATAATGGTAAAAGTTGCACGCTTCTCTTCACTATCATTCAAAATTTCTCAGTGAAGGTTTGTTACCGTGTTTTAGGCCTGGGCTTTGCGTAGAAACGGGATGGGCAAGTTAATTGTAATTCTAAAAGTTCGATTCTAAAGAAACAACAGCACGCAGATAACAGATAGGGGTGATGACAATTTAGTGTTAAATTCTACATAGGCATAGAATCATTGTCCGAATTCATGTCCCTCAAAACACCCGGGCAACAGTTCGCTCAATATATATTTATGTATGTTGCAATTAGAAATTTTAAAATAACGAAGTACCTGCAGACGGATTTAAGAATTTGTTTGAAAATTAAGAAATAATTGCACCTCATTAAGAAAGTGGGTTTAAGATCATTTTATCAAAACTCTAGAAAGATTTGTAAGGTAAATCAAATTACCGATGAAACAACTACGATTTATCGATTTCGCTAACATAACACTTAAAAAAAACTTTAGAAAAATTAATTAAAATGATTTTCATTTCCTTTTTTTAGATTTTTTCTCAGATTCACTCGTAGGAGTCAAATGCTCCTGTCAGGTTTCAAAAACAAAATACTCGTTTGTCAAGGCCTAGATTAAAAAGCAATGCCCCTATGCTGAAAACGTGTAATTTAGATCTCGAAATTTAATTAACAGTTTTTATTCCCAAGGAGCATCAAAGCAATAAAGTCAATAGCGTAAGAATAATTAAAGTTCTTTAATTATTTTACTTTCAACTAAATTATTGTTTTTCTCTCTCTCTCAAAAAAAAAAATTAACTTTCTTCTCCAAATTTTTTTTTTTCATTTTTCAATTCTTAAATTTTCAAAATTAGAAAATTAGAGGAAAATAATTAAAAATCAAGACATGTTTGTGTTCTTTACTATTCCCAAGATACGAAGCACTAGAAGAAGTGGTGAGAATTGAAACGCCGCATGAATATTGGGTGTTAAATATCATAAGAAATTGAGTAATGCACTTGATTATGAATTCATTACTCTAGAATTTTTATGTTTCGGATAGGCAATGAATAATAGCTTTTATTTTTCATTAAAAGAAAAAGGATAGTCGTGATAATCAAAGGTTAACTTCTTATCTTGATTTTTTTGACGAAGTACTTTAAATACTTTTATGTTAATTTTTATTTAACTTTATTATTTTATTCTAAAGTCTATTTCCCGATGCGTTATCTGTAAATAGAAACGCTAACCGATGAACTCGGTGAATTAGTGAATTATCTTCATAAACCAATCGAAGATACTTTCGGTACGTAATCGTTGTACTATGTGAAGTCCATGGTTAATTAAAATTGCAAACTAAGTATGGATTTTGGTGAATGAGCTGACCTATAAAGAACTTCTTGCGTGTGCTATGAATAGGTAACCTTTCTTGAATGCTGAAACATGTGTTTTATTTTTTGGTTCATTAAGGTTTGGCTAGGTTTAGGGTTTAAGTGTATAATATTTTTCTTAACTAAATAATTCAAATTACATTCAAAATTGAAAAAAATAATTTCTGTAATATAAAAATGGCTTGCTGACCTTATGTTCATCAAAAGTCACTTTCACCCTAAAAATATACTATTATCGACTTAATCTCTTGAAAAAGAATTTGGCTCGAGTTCAGGGAAAATATTAACATAACTGCAATAATGAAGTGGAATAGAAAAAATAGCTGACCTAAAAAGGTTATCCACTTTAATTTCGCCGCATGGCCTATAATCTTTTTCAGGGGTAGCGTGTTAGTCCATGCAATGCGGAAAAAGTAAAAAGAAGAATCTTAATTTTTCGTTGTAAAATAGCGATGGCGGACTAACGCCTATGAAATTGTTTTTCTTGTCTCTTATTAGCCGAGTAATTATCTCACTAATGCGCCTTTCTGCGTAATTAGCAAAAAAAAAATTACAACGTTACCTCGAAACGAGGTTTCATAGCGAACGCGTTTTGTACAACAAAAGAAAAACCAAATTAAAACGAGAAGTTTGTGTAGCAATAACGTATAGTGAAAATATCTTTTTACAAGCCTTTTTCGAAATCGTTGGCCCGCAAATATAAAGTGCCCTCTCTCACGTAACGCCCGATCATAGACTAACAAACTTTAGTGGACAAAGCTTCAAAAAAAGTGCAAAACGCTGCCTATCCTTAACTGAAGACATGTTTGGGATAGAGGTTTGGCAAAACTAAGGTATATTGCAAATTCGTAACCAATTGTCTACCACTCCTGACACACACACAGCTCCTGAATTTTCTGAACAAAGCTGTTATTGGTTAGATGGTAATAAAAGAAAAATACGCTAGGCCTAAGTCGTCAACTTTTAGAACTTTAAAATGAACAGAAAATTTTGATTATTATACTTTAAGATGATTTGTTATCAATTTAAATCGATTTGAAATGGCTGTCCCATTTCATTCTGCATTTAAACCAAACTTTATTTCTAATACAAATATTTGGCAAAATACCTAAGGGCTTAAAGGACACCAACTACTTTGTTTCACTATTAAATATTTATCAATTGATATATATGGTATTTTTAGTGATCGTCTTTCTCTTCTAATATGCAAGGAAGCTTTTACTATCAGGCAAAGAAATATCACCCGGAATTATTAATACAAAGTCTAATACATTTTTTATTGATATAACCATTTATAGTTAATGCACCTAGCGAAGCGTTAGGATTTTGCAAGTAGTGAATTTATTTTAACATTTTTGCAGCCAGCCAAAATCCCATTAATATAAAAAAGGGGGCGACGAAATGAAATAGAAAATTAAGTTCCGCGGAACGATGGTCCATATTTATTTTGTTTGTCTGCGGCTCGATATAGTCGAGCAGAATTTAAGTAATATCGGAACTCCGGTTTATTTACTCCAATTTTCTAAGTAATCTTCGTTGTTACCATTACGTCGGCTAGCTTATTACAGGCGCTTGCCCAAGCTGGCCAATAATATCTCTCGGTTAGATAATAATCTAGAAAAGTAAAACCGTCAAAGCTTCTAGCCTTTTTAACCTTCCCCTTCTCCCGTTATATAACCAGAGATGCCCAATCTAAAAACCCCACGTTTTCCGGGTACGGAGGCGTGAATCGGTGGATGGGGGCGATCGAGTCCAATTTGCGGTTGACCTATTGTCCGTTTCGCGAAAAAACCTTGCCACTGGTATTAAGCTTTTCCATGGCTCTCCTTTTTACGTTGTTCTCTCTCCCCTCGGTGGAGGGGGTATATGGATGTACCACCAGTGCACAGTCGACAGAAATCGATCACCCAAACTCCAGCACGAAACTCTCGCGTTCAAACCTTTACGGGCAATTTTTCTTTGTTTTCCTCTTTATCTAGGTGTATTTTTGTAATTTAAGATTCTTATGTTACAATGTATTATATTCTACACAAGATTAAGTCCACTTTTTCAAAGAACATAATTCTATTTGAAAGAACGTATTAACTAATGACTATTTCAAATTGTAAAAAAAAATTAAGGTTGCTGTCATTTTAGATATTGCAGTTAAAGGAGCCGATTGCGTAACAGTAAAGATATTTAAGTTTAATTGAATGAAACCTCAATGGGGTACCGGTAGAGTGCTGCCATCTAGAAATTTGCAGGAAACAACATAAATTTTTCATGGGAAACTCAAAAATGGGTAATAATATTTATTAACCCTTTCTATTTTATCAAACGCTCTTATGCTCAACTAAATCACATAAATAAAATAGTCTTAATTGCACCACAGATGCATTTCCAAAAGTTTGGGGTAAAAATTATGGTTTTTGAACAGCCTGTATAGTCTTAATTCGGAAAATTCGGAGTGTGCATCCAAAGATATTAGATACGACTTCAAACAGTAAGGAATTTTGGTGATCTGGCAAGTTTTAAAGCCCATTCTAACGTCCTTGGATCTACATGCTTATTTTTCTGTCTGAAGTAGACGATATTGCGACGTACTTCCAACTTAAATACCATTTTTAAACTATTCCGGTCACCAAATACTGCTATTTTTTATTAAGTCGAAAAAGCTACATTGAGTTAAAAAAAGGAATCGGTTTCTATATTTATTACTTCGCATGTTCTGAGAAATCACTTCGTGTCGGTTCGGCAAAAACAAAGGCTTAAAATAATTTCAAACCATGTTCTAACATTAATTTTAGATGCATGAAGTCTTACGGAAATCATTTTTATTCAAAAGAGTTTTTAAAATCCTAAGCAAATTCAGCCAGCATCATCGTTCTAAATTGACTTGAAGCAAACGGACTAAGTTTAATTGACAAACTAATCTACAGTAATCAATTGAAACCGATTAGAAACTCTCAGAAATGTACCAATTTTAGTTGAATTTACGAACGGGACTTCTCGAAGAATTCCTCGAAAAATATAGTGCAACTTTAACAATTACTTAATATGACTTACGACGTTAAATTTGAATTCACCACTCTACCATCATAATTTAACGTAATTTAGACATATTACGAAGTCTTAATATAACCCGTGTCTAAAGTTTAGGAGCTGCTACTAAATTTGCATAAACCCAAAGCGAATCGGAGACAAATTTCGACATACAGCGCTCGGTCGAGTGTCCCATTATTCTGTCATTACAAATATAACATTCCCGGAAATTTGGAAATGGATGCAGGATGTAGTTTAAGTGGTTAATAATACCTTGGTGATTCTTTCCTTTTTTCTCCCAAAATTTGGTAAGAATAAGGAATGGTTCTCTTTAAAGGGATGCTGAAGACTATAGGTCAGTGTTTTCCAAAGTTTCCGAAGTCAAGACACATATTTGGAAAATTATAAATATATGACGTGATTTTTTATTTGTAACGTTTATTTGTTAAATTCCCATATTTGGTCTTGTACTTAACATCCAAATGCTTGTTTCTTATTAAATTACTTCAAACCCTGTGTTTACAATGTCTCTAGATCAGAATCCTTGTTATGGTGAGCATATTTGAAGGCCAATGATGACTTAAAACTACAATTCACGTAGCACGTACATTTATCGCTAATATCTTGTCAATTTGGGCTATGAGCCCTATTTAAGTTGTTATAGATCAAAATTTAAGTTAGGTTTGAAAATCTCACGATCTGTAATGCGTCGCGATTCAGTGCTAAGGACACATTGTACAATTTTAAAAAAATTGCACATTTGTAATTTAAAATTCGTATGTGCTTCGAGTTAGATTGCAGTTAATTATTAAATCATTTTGGACGAAAGTTCAGACCAATTAATCTTCCTTTAACGAAACTATCAGACGCTACTTGACAGGCTTCGCTCTGATTAAGAGATCTGTAGATTATACGGACATACAGCAAAATTTGTACGAACTCAAGTGCCATTTTATGTATGTGCTAAAAGTGGCACTGTATTTTATTTTCAGTTTCACAAAATATGCGAAGAGAATAAATGGCCATAAAAATTCAGCAACTGCCCGATTCATTAAAATAAGGCTTTTTTATAATACAGGAGATTGACGTGTGAAAAATCGTCCACCCAATTTTCATTTTAACTAAGGGGCAGTGAGATTATTTTAAATTCAATAATGCGTTGTTTTTTTCGTAATATATTATTTAAATTTTGCCTCTGAATCTTAAAATTAACGTTATTCTGCAAATACCACGACACGACGTTTGGAAACGTTTGCGTTAAGTAAAATAAAAGCTGGCAATAACATTTTATCGCAATTCGTTGTCCCTTTAATCGGAAGTGCACTCTTTTCTGGCTCTCTTATCCCATTCCCGAGAAACAAAAGCTAGCACCGCGGCTGGCCTGCATAGGTAAAGGCGCTCGCACTCGAGGAGCTGGAAAATGAAACGGAATTCCGATTAATGGGGTGAAATTTCCTTCAACGTCACGCGAATCCATACTACTCAATTATCGCTTATTCCGAGAGCGAGAACGAGAAAATTGTTCGTTCGTTTCAACGTTCGATTATTCAACGTAATACCATTTCTTTTTTTTTGTTGGCCAGTTTCAATACTGCAGTTCTATATAATTCACTATTAAGATGATCATTGTAAATATATATATAGATTTATTTATATGAATATTAAATGACTGCTTAAAATTTATGTAAAATTTATATATATATATATATATATATATATATATATAAATGAGTTTTAAAAATTAATTATATATATATATATATATAATATATATAAATGAGTTTTAAAAATTAATTATATATATATATGTATCGTTTATATTTATATATAATAAATTTTTAAAACTCATTTCTTTTTCCGTATTGGAACAGCGTTACCCTGGTGAGTATCTTCATTGCGAGCACTGCTGTGCAGCAGGATAGACATTTCTACAGGGGCTCATAGGAATAGCATGGCCAGTCTTGCCCCTAAATGTCATCTTTTCCTTCGGTTAATATGAACTTTCCTCTTTCTTCTTCAAACGTATTCGCGGCTTTTGATTGGCAAGGTTACTTGAGTTTTATCAGAAGTGGTATGAGACTAGAAGTAAAGGGCTCTAGCATTGGCAATAGATCCTGGCACTAGTGAACAAATTTGAGGATTTTATGCCGCTTCCCACGCGCTAAAACTAGAGAGAGAAAAATTGGTCGAGTTCCAAAAACATTTCCTACCCCCTTCCCCTCAACCTAAAGCCGCAGAACACGGACCCGGCTCCTTGAAGCTAGTTCGGCCGTCTACCACCGCGAGCGTCTCACGTTTTGGAGGGAAAATTCTGAAACCGCCACTAGAGGGCCAAACGTTTGTGTTTTATCAAGTCTTTTCACTAATGCCGAGTGAAGAATTTGGTTAGCTCAATACTTCTAGTCTCATACCACTTCTGGTTTTATGATATAGAAACAGTCCTTACTCGTCTCTAAGCTGAAGCAGTTTTTAGTGGGCATTGAACCTAAACATTTTTCACTTATTAAATAGAGTTATTGCACCTTATTAGCCTGTCATTATGTCTAAATCTGACTGTGCTAATTAAGAAAAATTAACTTCAACTAATATTTCTCTTTGTTCAAATTTACTCCAAACCTTGTTCCATAAAGGGGTTGGATAGTGACGTTTATTTTCTAGTCGAAAATTTTCTATGACGTTTTGCCATAATGAACACAATATAGAAGTTATGATTGGAGTGTTTTACGGATCACCCCTTATTTTTAACAAGAATTTGAAAGACCACACTAACGTAATAAAAGTGTTATCCTCCTTCATGACTTATAAACGGTGTCCCGGACGGCAAAATGCCATGGAACATTTTCCACCAACAATCGCCCTTAGAATCCACTGTACTTTTACCCTACCAACCTTTTTGGAAAACCCCAAATCCTCCCTGTTCTTTTGAATAGAACATTTTTAAACAACTTTTCCAAAGATCTCTGGAGAACATTAAGTTACATTTTCCTGATTAAAATATCCATTACCAAATTTGTGTTTTATCGCAGAAAGGCTACACTTAACCTCGTTCGCAAATAAAAACTTTATCCTGCTAATTTATCGCGTACCTTAATTTTACTAAATAGCGGCGAGGATTCAAGTGTGGCATTTCATTGGTATCATTAACAAACATTTCTTTCATTCCACTAAGCTAAAAGGCGATTAGTTTCTCAATGCACGTTCATTTTAATTTACTTCTAATTTGTAAAGTGAAAATTAAAGTAAGGGTTACGGTTCAATGTAAAGTAAGCTGTGTTTAGTTTTTGCAACTGCCTACAACTCTATTAGAAACTGCGCTAGTAGAACGCTTTGGGATCTAGGAAATGAATCCATCTCCAGCTTCAGGTAACATAATTATACCTTAAAAGAACGACTTTTTTCTAAATATATAAGGGAAAATACAATTAAAAACAATTAATGATCTCTTATTAGAAGTAATTAGCATTTAATTGGTCTTAAAAACGTGGACTACTGTGCCAACCGCCATTGGTTTACTGGTGTCTTTTATCCATACCAAGAAGTGATATCTAGTTTATTAGGGAGAAGGTATATATTCGCCACATTTCCAGCTTTATCTCCAGTCCAAACGTAGGTCCGGAGTTACCTCTAAATTATAACCAGCATCTCACTGGTTCTTGAAAACTCACGTCAGCGGGACGCGAATGACGAAAATTACAGTCATATTTTCTGACTAAGGAGAGTGTAGCGAAATAGCCCGGCCTCCTTTTACGTCCCCCCTTGTATTTTGAAAAAAGGACTGGAACTAAGGCGTGCGAATACTTAGGCATCTTATACCGTCTCCCTAATAAACTAAATATCACTTCTTACTTACTCTTACCCTCTCTCAGCCTGTGAGAATTGAAGCAGTAAGGGTAAGAGGTTCCGTTTAGCAGACGCCACTAAACCAATGGCGGGTTTCGCATTAGTCCTTGTTTTTAATACTAATTAAAATGCAAATTATTTGGTAATAAGAGAAAATAAATCTTCCTAATATTTAGAAAAAGGCCGTGCTTTTAAGGTATAACGTTACGTTGCCTAATCTTTTCCTTAAAAAGGTTTGATGGGTCGTTGTTAAATATCGTTAACTAGCCCGGCTATTGTAACAGAGTGGAAACCCGGAAGAGTTTTTGTCTATGTAGATACTTAAAAGTATAAGCTTAGTACTCTTTAGGCCCACCCATTATATGTTTTATTTTTTACGAAACAAACCAATTTAATCATGAAGCTATCAATGTTACGGGGTCTAGGAAAGGACGTTCCTAGAACGCTTAATGGATAGCGGTGCGCTTCCGTCACAACCTTGTGTCAATAACCAGCCCCTCTTCCAAAACCTTCCCCTAGCGTTACTGATAGTAATCGTGCAGTCTGGTCAAATTCTGTAACGAACCGTGACCAACAATTTCAAACATGTCTAACATCGCTTTTAACAGGAACGTTCGTTTAAACATTAATGAAAAAGAACCGGTATGAGTTACATTTTTGTGTGTAACTCGATATTAATAAAAAAACCTATGCTATGGAAAATACTATTCCTTCATTTTTTTATTTAAACTGTACAAACGTGGCTCCGAAAATTGGATAAGTAATATTATATCAAGTAAATATTATTTAAAAATATGCCTGTATTTACAAAGCTCAAAAGGCACGTGTATCAATATTAAACCAACATTTTCGAGCAGAGTTTGAGAAAGGGGTACATTTTAAATCAATGTATGTAATATAAAATAATAAAGTTGGCCGTTTCCAACCAGTCTGATTACAAAACAAATTGCATCAAGCTAAAAACCACAAAGGCACATGCATAACTAAGCAAACTAATTTGTGATACAACTTTCAGGAAACGTAAATTTATTGTCAACCATGGGGGTTGTTTTAGTCTTTAGCTTGCAAAACATTATTAGTACTGAAGTACTAACCGTAATTAATTCTCAATTTTTAAACCTATTGTCCAATCACTTATAATTTCTGATGTATTTTGGGCATTTTAATTCCAAAGTTTCTAATAGTGAAATATGGCTAAATATTAACACAATCGTCCTTTCTCAAAATGCATGTAATTTTTAATGCGATAAAACTAACAAAAAATTTACTACCTACGCTATAAGATTTTCGACAGAGCCCCTTGTATTCTTAGTATGCTTGAGGTTTATTTATATCTAAAGCTGGTATCGCCCTTTCTAGACGATTTATTTTTAAAAATTTTATTTCGTCCGCTTATTTTTTCTTCCCATAGCTGTAAGACACTATAACTTCTCTCGTTTGGTGAAATAAGCTCTTCTTAAAGTAAACGCCATAGGCGCGAAGCGAGCTGTTATAAATGAAAAAGTGAGCGGGGAGAGCGCCCCCATCCTTAGCTACTTCCTCGCCCATAGTTGGGGTAGGGTGACGTCTCATCCTTCTGCTCTTCCAGTCCTCGGTGGAGGACCCAAAAACGAGTGGGAGGATGACTTGTTCGGGCTATACTATCTGACGCGGCGACCAAGTCGTTAACTCAAGCCTACGGTTAAGACGCGAATGCAGGTATAGTAACTCATATTAGAAGATAATTGAAGAAGGGTGCCACCACGTGTAATAAAATCATAGAAGTAAGCCGGAATCGAAAACGGCCGGTTATTTGATGGTAAGTAGCGCCATCTTGTGAGAAAAAAGGATATTATATTCGTGGTTAATTAGGACAGGGGATAAAATTACCATAAGGTTATTAAAACGATTAAAATGATTAGAAACATCAATACGGAAATTTATTTTTTTACGTGTTCATAGTTTGTTACGTTCAAAGCGCTACGTTCAAAAATACTACAATCTTTAATCAAACAAATTTGGTAATTTAAGCTGTACTTATTAAATTATTGCTGTTATAGGGACGGTGTATCGACTTGTCTCTTGTAATAACAATTGCGTACCTAATTTAAAATGCGTATTGATACACAAATGTGTAATTTGGCGGTATAACTCTTAATCTTGGTTTTCAGAAATGTTTTTCATGTACTCCTAATTTTGATTTGTAACGCCATCTAGATTATAATGCCGGAATATATTTCCTAAACTAATGGCTAATTGAATACCGCAATAAATATATACAAGGCATTTCATTCTCACAATTTACAAGCCTATCTCTTTAATGGATCTGACATCAAGGAAAAATATTATCTTTTTTCCAATTCCCATAAATAATTAGATAACAAGCATTAAAAATCAAACGGGCATCGGAGAGTGATTTTGTCTACTAATAGCAACGAGAGGTTAAATACTTTCATATTCCTTGCACAAGAAATACGGACTTAGAACAAACTTCTAAATATTACACGTAATCCTTTAGTAGTGTAAGATACAGCAAGTACACCGGTTACAGAAGCCCGCAACAATTAATAAAGAAACCCCATGGAATGCACCGTAATTAACTTTTCGAAACCTTCCAAACAAATATAGCAATTCCTCGTGGATTACTTCGATACTTCCCTCGAGAAAAAAAATATTATAACCTTCTGGTTATACGAGCCTAAAAAGATAAATCTAGCGATATATAGCTAGACGTAGCCTAGGATTTTATATGTATAGATTTTTCGCTGGCGAGAAATTTGAAGCACGCGCTAGAATGTATACGGTATATAGCTTCGGTATATGTTCGTACAGGTGAAGGGAAACAGCGTATTACCGGCCAGGGAAAAGATATACCACCCATACCACCATAAACCGGATAACTCAATTTAAAAAACACGTACAGTCAGCGAAAATTCCGAAACGTATAAGTTTTCTAGCTATTACCGCGACGGAAAATACCTGTTATAAGTACAGTTCGCACGCTTATGTCTTTATATACTCTCTCAGAGCTTACGTTTACAAGCAACAAAATTAAATTAGTTTTAAAAGTTCAGTTTTTTTTTTAATTTCGTAAAACCATTTTACAAATGGACATGGAAAATATAATCAAGTTTTTTCTATTTTTTAACCGACTTTCTTCACGCGTAAGTTTATGTACATTTACTTCAGGAAACCGTTTCTTTGATAGTTTTTTATGTTTTTGATCTTTACGTACGGTCAGAATTCGTCATTTTCGCAATTGCAATGTACAAAGCTGTGTGGTTCATATCAGTAACACTTGGAAACCGTATTTGAAGTGGTTTGGTAGCGTTACTCAAGTCTGGAACGGAAGTAGCCCTTAAACTTGATTAGAACCCCGAAACACTTGAGCTAATTACCGTTTCATTAAAATTAAGGATTTAAAAAGATTAGGTCCTGAAAAACAACCGCGTAATGCAACTATTTGACGCGGTTGGCCTTAATGGTAAATTTAGTGTTGTAGTTCGATAAAACACCCAAGCAATGGCGGATATATTAGACTCCGAAACTAACTTGTAATTACAGATCAGATTACTTTCAGTGAAAAGTAAAACATTATTGCATTTTAATTATCATCTTTAGAAATTTATAAGCGATTCAATAAAAATAATTTAAACTAGTCGGGTTTGAATTGTACATAAAATCCATTAGCTTCTAGAAAATCTTTTAGACAAGAGCAAATTCCGTAATATCTTACGAAATCGCAACTTCCTTTTCCAAATCGCAAAATCTCTCATGAGGTTTCAAAATTCCGAAATTATTGAATCAAAATGCGAAATCAAAGAAAAAATCGAAACCGTTTTGAACAGATCATGAATCTAGTGACATTTCGAAATCTTCGAATATTCAATAGTAAATGAAGAAATTATTAAGATGATTTCGAAAAACCGTTGCAATCACGAAACCCCGTTCGCAGAATGAACCAAATATATTACTACCTATCTCTCTCCAAACTTTTATGAAATGCTGTAATCGATTAGTCTTTTTGAATGCAATACACGCAGGGCGCTTTGTATATCTAAAGATTTTACGATATAACTCCCTGGTACACAATAAAGACAAGTTTTAAATTATTTATGTATGCCATATAAGGAATTTTATAGGGCCTTCTATCAACGGTAAGTTTATAAACTCTATAAATTGCTTTGAACTAAAAGAGTGCTTTGCTAAATCGCCGTGGCTTAGAATCTGACTCGCGTGACACTTTTAAACGTGGCAGTTTTTCATTACCGCTTTTAAACCATTCGATAAACTAAAATATGTCTTTCTATATTTCTAAACACTTAAATCTTGTCTGGTTTAATTGAAATTAAGTTATAACCCTTTTTAGAGGAATCCAGTGGTCTCAATGAAAAGTGTTTTAAACTTAGTGTAAAGGCTCGTTTTCATACAAGCTAAAAAATTCGAAAACGCTCACGCTTCGCGAGTTTGAATACGCGCGGGAACGTACTTTTTTCGAACGTTTCCGCTTTCGCTCGAAATTTTCACGCAACTCGCGCCTATGAAAACGAGCCCTAAGAGCCGAGTTCAAAGTTAATGGCATTGTGTTAAGACTACTAAATTTTAATTACCCATCAGAAAAGTATGTTATATTGGTAATTAGCTTGTTATATTCAGTTATTTTACGTACAATTATAATTGAACTTTATCAAGTACAACGTTTGATAATCCGATGATAGATGCACATATACCGCCAACCTCCGTAAAAATACAAATAAACGCACCATCTTATGATCGAGATGCGATAAAAATACGTAAGCATATTAATTTTATACCACTCTATTTCGTTCTTTCTTATTAAAAAACTCTTTATAATTTCTGTTTATATGATGAAGGAATTTGAAGAATTCAACCGCGAACAATTAGCACAACACAATATTCGTCTCTCAAAATATAACAGTTGTAAATGAAAATGTGACTTACATTCGGAGGCGCTTCGAACCAAGGTGAACAAGAAAGCCATTCCGATTAAGAATCCGAGGCAAGCGCCCTTATGGAACTCCTTGACGGTTAAACTAAATAATACACGCGCCATTTGAACTTCCTCACTAGTTGTGGTACACTCGTCGGAATTGGTTATTATAATTTGAGGAGCGGACGTCGGTGTAGTTATCGGAGATGTTCCTTGGACGCGGTATCCTTCGATCCCGGTTGTAGGCGGACATACCGCGACATCGGAAGAACTGAACAACGGATGACGGCTAGCTAAAAGCTCCCGAAATTGCATGTCTTCTCATAATCACGGTTTTCCCGATGAACGGTACCCGTTTGCTACGAGAGCTTGCGGGACCCACAAGTTAAAACGACTTCTTATAATTCACCAAAATCCGTCCACCCTAAGAAAGTTCTCGCGGTCACCTCGAGAAGTTTAATTAATCCTCCAGTCCGGGATGCGGATGATGGCTGGCGAAATGTATTCGAAAGAAGATTTTGATTTCACAAATTAACGTTCGAAGGATAAGAAACCACACTTAACCTATAGAATACGACAGAGGTCAAGCGTAGCGGTATCGTCCCGGAACAGGGGTACGAAAATCGGAGGGCTAAATCGCTAAAACGCGGACTGTAGAAATCTCTCGCACCAAGGTTTAGAGGAGAAGAGAAACTCGCGGCGGTCGTTCTAAAGCGACTAGCCTTCTCCGCTAGAGGCCGGAAATTTCGGTTGAGCGGCGTCGCGACTACGGGAGTCTACTTCGCAAAACCTCCGCAATCTTAAGAGAAAAGCGCCACTGTCGCGCCAGCGCCAATCCCCCTGTTTAACCGATTTCTATACTTCCTCTCTATCCTCGCGTTCTCGCCAGACCCTAGATAAAACGTCCTTCTGTACCCTAGACGAGTAATGTACCTCATACGCGTAGTCCTACGCAAACGCGGCTTTGAAGGATAGAGGTGTTTTTCGGTTGTTAGTGGCTCCACCTATTGAACGGTTTTAGTGGATTGGGCCGCAAATTGATTAGTGTATCGAATTCCGATGTTCACACATACGTAACATTGTTGACTTTGAGAACAACACACATTCAATAAATAAATAAATAAAAATAAGCTACATTGCATTTTAATTGCTTGAATATTCTCAATACATGGCGAAAAACACTATGAAGGAAAGTGGCAATATCATGCTCGAACGCAAATCTGTTCCAGAAACTTAATTTTCTTAAACGATGGAGTCAAATAGACCTAGCTCTTCTTTTCTCCTCTATAATAGTGCCATTTTCATATCACGTTTTGTTGGTGACTGCATAATATTGTGTTTATAATATAAATATAAGAAAAGGTCGATATAAAAATAACCTGAACTATAAGTTTCTATATTGAGAACTACATCGCATTGTAGTCTTCGGTACTAGACTTCGGTCTATCTATGGCGAGAGAGTGCATTTCGGAGCCCCAGATTCTTCGTCTTTCGCCTTACGGCTTAACTCTAGTGGCGGCTCCTAGCGTCGATCGTCTGCAATGCCGCTACTTTATTTGGCGACGAGCCAGCTCATTGGGTTGCCTTTTAAGGTACGGGAATTTCTGAAGCGGCGGCAGCGGCGGCGGCGCTTACGTAGACCTAGACCCTTTCTTCTGCCTCCGCCGCACCACTAACTCCCTCCTCTTGGTGCTCTTCCTCTTCCTCTCTAGAACTTTGTTAAGACCCGAAGCGAGGCGAAAATGGACGATAGCCGTAATGATTGTTTCCTTGGTAAAACCTCGATGGACCCGTACTAGGAGGACCGACTCTTATTTTCCTTAATTTCTTTTCTCCCGCTTTTCCCGACATTCGTAATCCGCTTCACAACGAAGCTTAAAATATTCCTAACATGGACAGTCTGAGTAGAATCCATCTCACCGAGTCTCTCCTATCATTTTCTCCTCCGCTTAGCCAATAAATAAGGGTGTGTGTCCTTCCGAAATGTTTTCTTCTTTTTTGTTTTTGTTTTCTTCTTCGCAATCTGGGCATTTTTCTGTTTCACACGCTTTCTTTTTAAAGGGAGTATAGATGTTAGAATTCGGAAATGATTATAATGTTGATGGTTAAACATGTATTTGGGCAACAGTACAATAAATAGATATATTAAAGAAGCTGCCTCAGCAGAAAGGACACTCGTGCGGGATATGTAAAAAGTGAAACAATAGGGGCTAAAAAAGCGAGCAGGAGGTAAAAATTTCTTTACTAGACGCCATACCTCCAGTTCTGAGCGAGACTAATAAATGTTAACTTAACAGTAGCACTTGCAGCAGAGAGCTTAAGTCTTTAGAAAGAAAGCTATCCCCTAGCACCATCCCTAAACCACAGCACCATCCCTAAACCACAGCACCATCGTGCGCTTCGGAGGAGGCGGAGTGTGTTTACCTTTTTTTGTGGCTTCAACTAGAGTTCGTTCTGGTGGAGTCACCAAATAAGTGTTTACTTTAAAAAAATCCAAATCGGAATGATAGGGATGAAAAGCCCTGAACGCACAGTATTCCTGTCGCCATACATTGCAAAAGCTAGGGAGAGAGACCTTGAAAAGTCGGCGCAATACTCGTGTGAGTGGAAAAATAACAATTAGTCATGATATACCTGTTTTATCATTGAAAACAGCATTAGTAATTGCAATAAATATGATATTGTCCGAAGTACGCTTCCTATGGAAGGTGATTCTGAATATAATGATATTTCCATCAAGATATTTTATGTATGAAAACGTTCATAAAAACTACCACCAGCTAGGCAGAAAACACCAAAACGTTCTGTGTGTTTTTGGGCTGCCTAAAATTATACTCGTTTTCAACCAAATAAACATGATAACCTTCCTTGAGAAATTTTGCATTTCGACCTATTTATTGTTATAATGTTCTTTGTGATAATAGGTTTCGGAAAATTTACTAACTGGAAGAAAGTGTACGAAACATAAATCGCCAACTATGCTGATATTCAAAGACATCGATTTTTGGAATGACTTTTTAGAAATAGGCAATGTTAGCCTAAGTCTCGGTAATATTGATAGAGGACAGTTCTTTGAATAAATATTGTAGCTAGTTCAGCTATTAGAGTTCAACGGAAAACATATTTCCAAGGAGTGTCACTGAGAAATTATGTCTAAAGAGCGATTTTTCGATTTCGTTGGTTGTTACTCCCTTTAAATAAAAGAAAAAAGAGAGAGCACTCGAGCGAGAAAGAAGAATGGTCTTGTAGAAGCTTATTACGAAGTACTAAGAAAAGTGAGAGGCTCTTCTTCTATGTAGCCAACTTATGTAGTGTCAGCCTAGTGAAAATATTTCCCTTCTCGCTATGCTATGGCAACGTTAGCTCGGAGTATCTTTTACGGAACAAGTTTATGACTCTAGAAGTCTCCATAAGATAAACGTGTACCACGATCGTTTCCTTGCGAAAGAGACTAAATGCAGGGAATTTTGTAAGTTAGTCAAGAAAATTAGAGGAACGAAGGAAGTACATTAGATAATTAGAGTACAAAAGTTGAAGGAATCGTTCCACTTAAATCAGAATAGTCAGGGAGAAGTGAATTGGAGGTAATAGGAAAGGAAATTAGATGAATCAGGGAAAATGATTTAAAGAATTTTGGAAGTAAATTAGGGGAATTTTGGAAGTAAATTAGGGGAATTTTGGAAGTAAATTAGGGGAATTTTGGAATAAATTAGGGGAATTTTGGAAGTAAATTAGGGGAATTATGGAAAGTAAATTGGTGGGAATCGGGGAAAGTAAATTTGGGGAAATCGGGAAAGTGAACTGGGGGAATTGTGGATTGTGAATTGGGAGTTATTAGCAGTACACGCTCTATCTCAACACCAGAACGCAACGTTGGATTGGAGTACTTCCTCATTTATTTTGTTCTGAGGAAACCGGTGTCTACGTCGCATCAAAGTAACGCTCCGCTTCAGTAATACGTCTCTTCATTTCACCTCGCGTCTTTAAGCCTTTACTTTTAGTAACATTTGTAAACTTTTAAGCATAAACTTATGTTGATAGTGAAGGGTGTATGATGCGGAGGAAGCGAAAAAATGAGAAAGGTTTGAGTTATAGAGGTTTTGTCGTGACAGGTCGTTTCTGTCCGAAAATGAAGCGATCTTAGGAAACCAACAAATTCTTTTCAATGGGGAAACTAAAGAAAAAAAAATATCCAAAATTTTTTATCGGCCGGATGAAAGTTCTAAAACAAGAAAGATTGGTAGGCACTTCAATTTATCTCTGCCTGGAACTCTTTTTGGAATTGATGAAAAGGCGGCTGCATTAAGTTTCCCCCTTTCTTTTGTCTCGAACTCTCGATCCCTCGACTACCATATTGTCAGAGTTCTTTGAATTGGTAGTTAAACAATTCAAATTTAAAGCGCAGAAACCATTTCAGGGTTCATACAAACCTGGATAACAGGGAAAACCTGGAAATATCAGGGAAATAAATAGTTGACAAAAACTTCAGGGAAAACTCAGGGAAATTTCAAAATTTTAATAAAATTCAGGGAAATCAGGGAAATTTGCGTCAAACAAGGGGTCGAGTATCTAAGCAAATTGTTCGTGAACATCCCCTCCATAGGATTAACATTACACTATGATTTGGAGGTTAATAACTGTGGTTGTACTAAAGATACGGGGATGTTCTTTTAGTATGTTATAGCCCTATTTGCCCCCATCCCACAATACTAAAATCGTGGGGTAGCGTCAAACAGTGGCCGAGTAACTAAGCAAATTGTTCGTGAACATCCCCTCCATAGGATTAGCATTACACTATACTTTGGAGGATTATAACTCTGGTTATATTAGAGATACGGGGATGTCCTTTGATTATGTAAAAGTCCTATTTGCCCCCCTCTTTCGTTAACATTTGCTTCATAGGATACTCCATATACGGGAAAAACCTGGAAATCTCATGGAAATTTGTTTTCCAAAAGTTGTATGAACTCTGAATTTCCAAATGAAGTTAAAAGCAATGTTGTACGTCAATAAGTATGTATAGAAATTACAGTGTTGGTTTTCAGCTATCAGAATGGACAAGTAGTTTCTGTTCAATTCGAATTATCAGTTACCTATTTTGGCCAAATCGCATGGTTAATATAAGTAAAACTAATGGTTATTGATTATTATTTTAACTTCATGATTACCTGTAATTCAACATCATAGGGGTGGGCCGAAGGCTATTTAGTATTTACATTAACCGGAAACTCTTCCTTCAAGGTGTCCAGTCCCTGTAAACATCCTGGCAACGCCGTTAAGCGTTAGCTTAATGGATTTTTAATGATCTAGCTTTATTTCATTTTTAAGCAAAACTTTTAATCCTCTGTTCACTCGCGGCGTATTAAAAGCGTATCTGAAACAATTACTTCAAAGTACCCTGGTACCGTTTTTCCTTTTTAATCTGCCTCACTGTTTATCCGTTTAGTCGTTCAAAAATTTTATTTATTTTTATATATTTCCTTCTTTTGAAGAAGATGAAGGAAAATTCCTCGAAGACTCCGGGGACAACGAGGACTGAGAAAGTATTCTATGTTATCCAAGAACTCGTATGATACTTAACCGGCAATACCCGCATTTGATATTATTGATAAAAGATTTATTTACATTTTATAAGTAGGCGGAATTTATACTAGTAATATCCGATGAATGAGGAAATTGTTATAGAGAATATCTTGATAGAGCTCCGAAAAGCACTCACGAAGCTCAAATATTCTCTCTGATCTGTCTGAAGTAGGTCCACCCACTTTCTTGCAACTACTATCTTCTCTAGTACCAATATCTCTCGCTAGTTGCGCTGTATCTTACTGGTAATACTGTTAAACCATGGATATGTAATATGAATTCCTAAATATTACCCTGCATAGAACATTTCGATCTGAAACCCTATTTCTATCATTCGGATGGATCTGAACCCCAAATCATTTGGATTTGGGTCCTTGGCGTTCTGAATGACGAAACTCTGGCTTTCACTTCGAGATCACCAGATTTGACGCCACTGGACTTCTTCTAATGGGGCATATGAGACTGGCCACCTTCATTAGATGAATTAAAAATTAGGATATGACGCTCGTTTGGTGAAATCACAGCAGCAACTTTGGCCAATGTTAGTAATTAAACACAAAAAGTACTTGTTTTACAATGAGCAAGCAATTGTTTAACCTTTAGGTACTACGCTACAGCAATCTATTACATTACATACCTACTTTTCAAGTTTCTACTTTTAACTCGAAATAGTAGAAAAAGACAATTTTCAATGGAATAGTTCTATCCCATAGAAGCTATTGGCCACAAATACCTATATCTCATCTACACAGTATATATACTTTAAGAGATGTACGTCTGATAACACATTATAATACGGGGCTGAACCCTCCGACTCGATTCTAGGAAAATTGAAGAAAATACGAAAACTCGCCCATCTCAAGCTTAAAATATAAAATAAAAGTTTGTATTTATAAAAATGCTGTTTACTCTATTTTTACTTACTATTTATTTCAGCGTTATACGAAAATCGGTAGAATAAAAAAGGTTCGAAAATAGACCTAAAAACACCTATTATAGGGGCGGTTTCAAGACAACTAGGTTAAGAAGCTTTATCTTTTCTACTTCCATTATCCAAATTTTTGTCTCTGAAAATACCCCAAGGGTAAATACAGAAAAAAAACAGGGTATTTGAGTTTTCCCTTCAGTGAACAAATTTTATTCCCAAAATGTTCCCTTTGTTCCTGTTTCAAGCTATGCATGAAATTAACTTAAATATTAATTTAACTATTGGGACAGTTGCATTTGAATAAAAGGATTAATTAAAGCAACGACATGAGTCAAGGTGCAGCGAAGTCCAAATAACTGAAGAAAGTATTTCAATTATTTCTAAAGTTTTCTATCAGCCATTATACAAGATTCCACTGAATTAGAAAAACGAAAAACAAAAAAAAAAACTAGTTGGAAGCCAAAAATAAAATCCTATCCGAGTCGAGACGCAATTAAGAAGTAATAATTAAATAACTTAAGAAATGTAATTGATATTAATTATTTTAATTGCCATTAATTTACCTTAATTCTAATCAAATCGTTTTAAGAAACTTTATTCCTTAAATCATTTTAAACATAGCTATTGTTGACGTTTGAATTCCAGCGTATGCCTCTTCTACAATTTTTCGAAATTTAGGGTATATAAGGCTATTGATTCACAATAATTGAAAAATTTGGTGGAAGCCCTGCCATTGGGAGGCTAGACGTTTCTCTTAACCCTAGCCGATCACCGCCTACTTTTTAATCCTAACGATTTGAGTAGTAGCGAAATATTACTTTCTGCGAACACGTTTGCTCCGCTTTGCCAACTGCGAATGGGGTGACACGTCCAGTGTAATGCCTCTACGTGACGTCATCGTCACGCGGAGAGGTAAAAAGAACTCATGCAGCTGTGTTTTATATGTAATAACATGAGATTGACAGGTTTCGATTACTGAAAAAATATTTACCGAATTGGTCGAACCACTATTAATTTGCATACAAGAAGAACATCAGTCCATTTATGATTTAGGCCCAACTAATATTGACTATCTGTAAATACGAAGCCAATTAGAATTGGCAATCAAGCTTAGGTAAATGTGCTCTGGCTTGTGAATACGCAAGATGAAATCTCATCATTAAAAAGTAATGTTGACCAAGCGCTTCTGAACACGAGTATTGAAACTATTTTTATCAACTATTTGAGATTATTTTGAAATGACGATGGTGAAGCGTTAGATTCCATCTTATGTTTAGAGAAGGTGCTAGAGATGTGAGTCAGTAATTTACCAAATACCGCGTCAATTACCGATTTATATCTTACCGTAATTTTAAAATCGTAATTTATCCGTAAATTACCGCAATAAACTGCCTGTAAAAATATAAAATACCATAAATAACGGTAATTTATGTTATTCCAAAATTATAATCGGTAATTTACCCGGTAAATTACCATTTTCAAAAATTACGGTAATTTCACATATCTAGTGCCTGGTGCTAAGAGCTTTCACACTGAAAGTATTGTTTAAACTAGTGGTCGGCATTTGGATAGGATAATATCTGTTTGTTTTATGTTTATCCATAATTTGAAATTATCCACGGGAAGTCTATGATTAATGCAATGTAATCACGAATAATTATCTGATTATTATCCATGGATAACTGATTAACCAAAATTCTGTGGATTATCTTGTCCAAACGCCGACCACTAGTTTAAACTCGTGGTTTTCACACTTTTTGTATAACCAATACAATATTGTAATAATTGCCATCAACTTCGAGTAGCCTTCATCGTCTCTTTAAAACTATGGCTCAAGCTATTATTTCGTGGGAAGTTTTACAAGCGTGTTAATACAGAGTTAAGGCGTGTAAACTTTAGAAAACCGTTTCGTCTTTGTAAATGTTACCCTAAATTCTCGTTTACTCGAAGATACTCACCTCCGTTGTACCTTCGCTGTAACGTAGTATCCGCTATCTTCTTGTAGCGGTAATATCGTTTTAAAAACTAGGAAATTCCGCCTCCAGCTTCGAAGAAAAGAATGAGAAGAGAAACAACTCCGGCACGAAACTTTTAGATCGTGCCGTTCTCTGCGGTATAAGCGAGAAATATCTTTTACAAAAGGACTGGAAATTTAAATATTTAAATTTATTCTGAGGCGTTCGCTTCTTTTAAGCCCATAAGGCCAAAATTTTTTTTCTTCTTCCATAGGTGAAAGTGAAAATGCAACCTTTATTAGCCAAAGTATTGGTAATAAACAAGTTATAAGTAGGAAATATTAAAATAGTAGACCATTAACGAGCTCTTTCTTAAAAAGATTGATATCTAATGGGCTAGTGATCAAATATTTTCTAAAATATATTCGGACACAATAGTAATCCAAATATTTCAGTTGATGACAGAGTAAAGGCTCTTTCAGACGATCCAACTTTTTGACTCAGCTTGATGGGTCAACTGGAGTTGAAGCAACTAGTAGGATCGTGTGACTAGACGCTGGATGAGTTGAGTCACCAAAAAAGTTGGCTAGGAAAAATTGGACCAGTGATCCAATTTTTGCTGACTCAACTTTTTAAGTTCATTTCTCCAGCCAATCAAAATGAATTACAAAAAAAAGCCTTTTTCACGCGTTATTTCGTAAGTGCCAAGGTAGGTGGCGCTTAGAAAGTTCCATTTGGCGGTAAAAGTTTAGTCGTCTGAAAACGAACGATTTAGCTTCACTTTTCCCCTCAAGTTGATACAACTGAGTCAAAAAGTTGGATCGTCTGAAAGAGCCTTTATAAAGAAAGATACACGCCAAAGGTCAAAAGTAAGATTACAATCATTAGCTTTTTCATTCTTCACATTTACTATTACTAAAAACGTTTTACAAAAAGATTAAATTTTTAGCTTAATATAGTCTTTCCAACATAGTTTTGCAAGAATTGACGAATTTAGTTTGGTTTGTATACTGAACTTTTAAATTCTGCCTGTGAATATTATAGTACAGCAATATAACGTTTTATCAATTATAAGTTTAAAAAACTGCTATAAAATTAAACTATGTCGTTAATTCATTAGCGTCTTTCGGGATATCCTGGATTTTAATACACCATTTTTGAAATTATCAACATCAAGTGCTCAGCGTTACGCTAAATAACAAAAAAACATATTTTTTAACGTTTAACAATCGACTTTTTTCAACATAATTATGGTATTTAGTGATGAAATTTTCGGTTGCAATTCTACTTGAAAAATGTAGCAACACACCCAGTCGTAGTCCGGCGTACACTTCACACGTGCCAGTGATCCAGAAAGTCTTTAACCTTTAGGCGTTTCCGACTTATCTCAATTTTAATATACAAAATGACAAAGATAAACCATGGCTTTCCACGTGTACCGTATGGAAATCCTGCGGGATCATATGGGAATTTAAATTTAACAAGAAAGTAAGGTTCGCTTTGAAATAAACGTAAAGATACTGGTTCAGTTTTCATTTATTCCAACAGAGTACAAGGAAATTATCTACTGAAAATATTTCTATTATACATTTAAAATGAATGAAATTAAATTATTTAAAACTAATTATGATGTAGCCGAGGTCGTCTTCCATATGATATTTTTACCTCTACGAGTGACGATGACGTAAAGGAGAGGTATTACGCTGGACGTTCTGTCTGTATGTCTGTTCCCGCGTTAGCAGTTGGAAAATCAGAGCAGACGTGTTCGCATTTTTCAAAAAGCAATTTTGGCTTCTACTACATTGTCATCGTTAGGGTTAAGATTCACGCGGCCATTGGCTAGGATTTCAAAAAAAACGTCGAGCTTCTACCAAAGCTTCAAGCAACTTATATACCCTAAATATCCAAAATTAGGCCTATATTTATTTATATAAGAAAAACCTCTTAAGGTATATAGCCTTCGTCTCGACTCGGAGAGGTTAATTTTGGTTTCCCAACTTGTTTTTCTTCCCCTCAAAATTCTTATCCAATTGTAACTTTGAGGAAATTCTGGAGCAGTATTGCAGCAAAATTATATTACTATCCAACTCACTGAAATCCTTAATACGTTTATTACTGTACTATGTCTAATAAGCCACATTAACGAAGGTTCTTTGTTTAATTATATAAATATATTTCCCTTTAAGTCTCCTTCAGTCTTATTATTACATATCTTTGCTTTTAAATTGTATGAAGCCTTGTTTAACTTTAACCACTAAACGACCCGTTGGCATCGTGGACGAGGACCAATTCCTATGGATATCAAACAATGGCCAAGCCCCAACCTATGGATTTCAAACCACGGCCAAGCCCCAACCTATGGATTTCAAACCATGGCCAAGCCCCAACCTATGGATTTCAAACCATGGCCAAGCCCCAACTTATGGAATTCAAACCATGGCCAAGCCCCAACTTATGGATTTCAAACCATGGCCAAGCCCCAACCTATGGATTTCAAACCATGGCCATGCCCCAACCAATGAATTTCAAACCATGGCCTAGCCCCGACCTATGGATTTCAAACCATGGTCAAGCCCCAACCTATGGATTTCAAACCATGGCCAAGCCCCAATCTATGGATTTCAAACCATGGCCAATCCCAAACCTATGGATTTCAAACCATGGCCAATCCCAAACCTATGGATTTCAAACCATGGCCAAGCCCTAACCTATGGATTTCAAACCATGGCCAAGCCTGTGGTAACCTCGTTTGTATTAAATTCTAAAGTTAATGCAAATTTCCGCAAGTTTACAAGCAAACAAATTGGACTTGCTTCTTATCCAGAAATGAAGCGCAGCGTATCTAGTTCCTTAGCCTCAACACTTATCTGACTGGACCTTAACGGACTTTTCTTTATAAACCCTAGATCGATTGAAAGGAAAGTTATTAGAGCTATAGTCACGTCTTCCATACAGACGAAACCGGATTTCTGATTTACCTAAGATACCCTTCTAATGCATGGTGTGTCCCCTAATCAATACGCCCGAATTTAATTATCTCTCCCACGCCGTAACGAAACACTTAAAGCCATCTCACCTTTCAGGCGCTTGAACCCTCAAATTGCACAGAAGTACTGTGTACAATACGAAAACGTCTCAGCCGTCGAAAAATACTACATACTTGTTAAAGAAATTCCGTCGTGTTGCGCAGGGTAAGAGCATGGTTTTAGTGTTGTACGTTTTACCGTGTGGTGTAGTTGCAACGTATCGTGGTCGCGTGTCTATTATACGCGAGAAAAAATCGAGAACACCGTATGAATACCAAAGAAGGAATACGGTATAATCGCGAGAGTTCCGTGAACTGGCGTATGTATGTACCTAATCGAGGGGTCCGACATTTACACGAAATCCCGTACGCTTCTCACGAAATCTATCACACAAAATCACGAAATCTTCGAAGAAATCACAAAATTACGAAATCCTTTGCGAAATTGTGAAATCAATGAAGAAATCTCGAAATCTTTAGCGAATTGTGAAATCAATGAAGAAATCTCGAAATCTTTAGCGAAATTGTGAAATCAATGAAGAAATCTCGAAATCTTTAGCAAAATTGTGAAATCAATGAAGAAATCTCGAAATCTTTGGCGAAATCAACGGAGAAATCACAAAATATTTGAAAAAATCGCGAAATCATCGAAGAAATCACGAAATGATTGAAAAAATTGGGAAATCATCGAAGGAATCATGAAATCTTTGAAAAAATCGCGAAATCATCGAAGAAATCACGAAATATTTTAAAAAAATTGGAAAATCATAGAAGAAATCATGAAATCTTTGGCGAAATCACGAAATCAACGAAGAAATCACGATATCTTTGTCGAAATCACGAAATCAAAAAATAAATTTTCCGCAAAATTCAGAAACGAAAGAAGAAATCTTTGGCGAAATCAAAGAAGAAATCCCAAAATCTTTGGCAAAATCGCGAAATCAACGAAGAAATCCCAAATATTTTGACAAAATCGCGAAATCAAAGAAGAAATCCCAAAATTTTTGGCGAAATAACAAAATCTTTGCGAAATCGTGAAATGACCAAATTTTTGGACGAAATCACGAAATCATATCCTTTTCGGGAATGAAGGACCCCTCGCACCTTATTCTCCCGAAAGTAATGTCGTTTTTGCTCGTCAAAATTCATAAGAGGGCATTTTTGCGGAATGGCCATTTAAATGGGAGTAAATTAGACGTCCATTACTGTACGCTTTTATTAAATAATTAACTTACGAATGTATTGCACTGCACATTAAGAAGAGGGCATTATGTAGCGCCGGAGGAAAAAGAGATGAAAGTAAATTAAGACTGGGGAATATGAAACTAGGACGGTATGGTGCCTCTTTCTAGCCGCGAAACTTTCTTGTATCCTAAATACAGGAAATACGTGAAAGGAAGTCTACCTTACACCGCCACGACCCGTACCCGAGTTAAACGGTTAAAGCTTAAAGGGTTATGCTCTGAAAATATGTTACCCACGGGAAAGGGACTATTTCGTTTCCAGCTGTGTAAGTATGATCGAAATCTACGTGACGCAATAAGATTTTCTTTTTCTTTCTCGAAGAGTCAATTGGTTTTCTAAATAGTTCGGTCTATAAAAGAAAGGGACAAGCGTTTTCAAGGACGTAACAATCACGTGATTATTATGCTTCACGCATCAACCAGTTTTTATATCAATAGAGATGACATTTCAAGCCATATTGGTTATTTCTACAACTGCGTCAGTCATCGCCAAAAACCAATAAGGTCAACAACCACTATGTCTACCCTAAAAAGAGTGAGTAGCACTACTTTTATCGAAGACTTTGAACCACAGGCGCAAATATTACACAATATACCGTTCCATTAATTACTTGAAACGAATTAACATCTAAGTTAATTCCCTCGCGCCAAAGGGCAACACTAGGAGTGAATCTAGAAATAATGCCAGATTCGTCCGTGTGTTTGCTTCTCTTCAGAAAAATTGGAATGATTTTATGTAATATTTGTACATCTGGACCGAAATCTTCGGTAAAAGTCGGTCCTAGTGCTTATCCATCAGTTAAGGGGAAACTAAGTGGTCTTATTCTTTATCGGTTTTGCCAATGACTGACGCTGTTATTCCTAACTGATCAAGTTCCAGCAAAACCGTTTAACCAGTGATAGATGTAGTTTTAGAAGTAGGAATGGAGAACGGTTAGTATTTACTTCTCTATAGAGTCCCTCCCTCCAACACGTAACGAAAAGTTTAAGTTATCTTATTGGCTCACTTAAACTACGTTTGATGACATTACTGACGGGAACGACGAAAAATACATAATTTCTTTTTACCTCTGTCGCTATGACCCGCCTCTTCCTTCATACCCCTCCGTCCCGGGGAAGGGGGTCCGGGACTTTGACGCTCGCCAACATTACTCTGTTCTCCATTCCTACTTCTAAAATTAATCTATCCCTCGTTTAACTATGTTGACAAAAAATACATTACTCTTAAATAGTTAGCACTTAATAAGAAATTTATTTACGATCAGTTTCAATCTTGTAAAATGTCTGACAGGGGTTTAGAAACCTTGCCTTACAGAATAATGTTTCAACCGATTTGACCAACTTTGGGCGTATTGGCCCATTATATGCTTTAAACGAGTACTCCGATGTCTCTTATAATGGGAGAAACGTCATGACGAGAAAAGTTTTGTAATTTTAATCTTACCCCGGGAAACACCTGTGCCTTTTGCTGGTCTAGCATTTGCAACCACTGCTCTTCTGATTCTAACAATACAAACTACAATAGGGCTAATTTATAGCGATAACCTTTTGTGTGCCCAACCCTTTAGAAAATGCAAGAACTACACTATTAAAATAATTATATTCTTGATCTCCTTTTTTGGGTCCCTTTGTTTCTTTTCGTAATTAAAAAAATATAGGTCGCGTGCAGAGCGGCGTGCTTCGTGAATTAGTGAGAGGTTCGCTCCTTATTAGAAAGGTGGACCAAATTGAAAACGAAAACTCGTTCCAGAGAAGCTTCCTCCTTCGCGAGCCCGCAGACTGAGAACACTTCCCTGGGCAAGTATGTATTGACCGCTTTTCCAGAACTTCTTTCTGAGAAACTACGGTCATGCAGTGCCATCTATTATTTACATACAGACCTTTACCTGAGAAAACTTGTGCGTACTCATTTTTTCTATGGTAATTTTCACCAAGGATCTTCAAATAGAGAATTCTATTCTGGGCTTTCCCTCGGTTTTCCTGTTGTTTTGTTGTGCAGAAATACAATTACTACGGTAAACTAAAGAATATTTAATGTTTTTCAAACTTCGAATTATGATAAACCTAATATCATTTTAATCCTCTTGATCTCGTTTAATTTTATAGTCGCTGAATAGCTGTGTTTAAATACTATTTATTTTCACATAGAGCTATATAGTTCACGTATCAGCAAGCTCTCTTGATGATCAGTACTAGGCCTATATTTTGCTTGAGATTTAATAATGCGAATTAATAACCTTTATTAGATCAAAAACATTTCCCGGGTGCGGATGTTAGAGCTTTATTCGTCTTAAAAATTAAAACATTTTATGAATATGAATAGCGTGTGTGGTGCGTTCGACTAACTCCAAATAGTCGCGACCTGTTTGGCAGATTGAGTTGTGCCATTTTAATGTTAATGCAGCCAAAAGGCTCCAATTTACCAAATTCAAATGCACCGGCACCAAAATTAATATATTACAAACCGAATGATCGTCCATCGATAACTCCATTCGATCTACAAAGATTGAAAAAATACTTGTACAATTTTAATCAAACCTAACTTGGTATTCTTTTGATATTATGGTTTAAAGATAGCCAGGTACCAGTTGATTGGGAAATACGCGTGCGTACTAAATGTATCGATCTGGTCCATTGGGAAGTTTGTCTATTGGAAAGACACTCAAAGAACAGTAAGTGGTGTAGTTTAAAAGGGACTGGCACAAAAGAGTTATGATTGTAAATGAGGTGAAATATTTAAAACTTCGACCACTGCGAAAGTTTCTGTTTTAGAACTTAAAGGTAAATAACTTTAAAACGTAATAAGTTGGGAAATCAAAATAAACCTCTCCGAGTCGAGACGAGGGCTATCTACGCATTTAAGAGGTTTTCTTAAATAATTAATTAAATAAATATAATTGATATTAATAATTTTAATCGTCAGTAATTTACCTTAATTCTCTTTAAGTCGTTTTATGACCTTATTTCTTGTTACATGGTTTTAAGAAACTTTATTCCTAAAACAATTTTAAAAATAGCTATTGTTTACGTTTGAATTCGAGCGTATGCCTCTTTAACAATTTTTGGAACTGTAGGGTATATACGTTTTCCGAAAAGGAAAAGGGCAATTGCGTGAACCTTTGGAGGAAGCCCTGTCAGTGGGAGGCTAGAAGTTTCTCGTAATTCTAACCGAACGCAGCGTACAACTTAATCCTAATGATGATAGTAGTATCATCAAAAGCGGTGACAGACACAGTGTAATACCTCTCCGTGACGCCATCATCACTCGGAGATGTAAAAACATACGCAATGGTTCCCTAACGCTGTGACAACAACATACGCAGTGGTTCCCTAACGCTGTGACAACAACATACGCAGTGGTTCCCTAACGCTGTGACAACAACATACGCAGTGGTTTCGTAGCGCTGTGACAACAACATAAGGAATCGTGAGATTTGAAAAACGGTGTCACAAGATAGTCAGATCAACTTTAAAATATCGAATCATAAAATCACGAAGAGGGCTCACGTAGAAAAACTTGAATGTAATGAGCTAGTTTCTGGACATTATTGGCCCCTAATAATCTCACTAACTCTAGGAGTATACTCTACTGACCTGGTTAAACCGACTATAAAATATATTTAAATATAAAAATTTATTTAGAAATCACTCAAAATATAGTTCTCAGAGGTTCAGACACAAAATTCGTATCTTTGGGAAGCATTGGCCTAAAGAATTGAAATATTTCGACTTTTGAGTTATCGAAACCTCAAGACGATAATTAAAATCATTTTCTTAAGTGGAAGACAGTAATTCCAAATCAAAATTTATTCTGAATACGTTCTTCAACGACTGAAACCACATGTTACACTAAGCGCTAAACTCCGCTAGAACCTGTTCAAACTGAAACGACTTACCAACGGAAGGAATCGTTTCCGGTATAACCCCATTGAGAGAAGGGCGTCAAAAGCAAAGCAGCGCTCGGGAAATTTGAATTTAATTTGAATAACAGCGGAAGGATGTTAAAAGCGACGAGTGAGAAAGACTATAGGCGGCTATTCCTTAGCGAAAGCCTGCCTAAGATATATCGTCGACAATCCTAAACCCGGATTTCCATTATTGAGGTTTGTTACGTTCATTATGGTAGTACTTGACGTAATATTCATAAATTCTCCAATAAAGGCGGTAAAACACATTTGATATTTGCATAGTAATGAATGAGGGAATTTAAACTCGATGTTCGTAGTGGTATTCGCCCTAAAGAGAGATTTTAGGGAACTAAATTCGGTTTTTGGTGGATGGCTTATTCGCTACAATTCTCATTGGTTGGATAATTTTTTCTGCTAAAAGACTGAAATCATTTTAGAACCAAAACCTAGTGTTACTAAACGATGTATTTGAGAATATTTGGAAAAATAAATAATGAAAAACGTTTTAATTGGCGGTGATTTTTTCATTGAAATGAAATGATTCTACTATAAGCTTTTGCAACTATGATTCAATATTGAATTTCAAGGTGTAAGCGGTAGATCATAAACTTGCTTCAGCACACTACTAAACAGACGACGAGAATCGCGCGATCACGTGATTTACTGAACCTAGAACCTTCAACACAGTTTCGGCATATGTCGCTCAGGAATATTCAGACTTAATGTTAACTTCACGAGTTTAAAAGCGTACAAGGATGAGTCTGCAATCGTTGATTAGTATAGGCCTAGTGCGTTAGTTTTTTCGAGTTCCCCAATGTGCTGTGAGAAGAAAACTGTTGATTCAGAGTTGCTGCGTTTCACAAATATGTCCTATTGACGTCACTCACCTTTGCAGAGAAGCAAGTGGCCCCTCATGTCAGGCAAATTTCTCAACAGCTTCAGTTGAACAGAAATTTGGTCATTGCGGGCAATCGTATTACATATTATATTTCCAATTTGGTAGCCCTGGAAATATTATACGCAATACTAAGTTTTGAAGTCTCTATGAATGGAGGGCTAAGTGTGGCGTTCGATTGAGTTTCTCATGCATAGGATAACAATCTAAGGCTAAAGGAGTTATAGCGTTAGCAAACAAAAGATGAATTTCTCTAATTTATGGAAGATATAATGATGCTCTTTCTGATGGTTTTTTGCCATCGTGGCCTCCATACGCGTAGACTGTTACCAAGAAAAGATGAAGAATCCGTACAGTACTCGAATACTAAGGTATTGTCATCCATACCAAGAAAAACATCTTGAAAGTTTTGGTCCAAATATTGGATCCCTTTTGAGAAAAACTGGAACGAAACCGAGGGTGGGTTTTCAGGTTAAGAGAGAGGCTTTTCTTCTGGTAGCTATCTGGTTTAATTAAAAAAAAACTTTAGGTACAAGTAAAAAATTTGGTTTTTTATAACGATGTGATGACCTTAATATTGATGACACTCGTCATGGTCCTAATGATATGGTTTTTTCTGCTTGTGGTCCTTCGTCACAATATTAGAATGTTGAGGATGCCTAGAAGAAACTTGGATAGCTTGTAAAACAAAATATTATATTCACGACTTTGAAAATGAGTCTTCTCGTGAATATTTAAACAGCGTTGGACAAAAATGTCGCCGAAACACCTAAATTAATAAAACTCATTGACTAATTCATATATCGATTTGTAATTGGTTTACGAAAGATGTATCTTCACCATGAACCCAAAGAAAAGACTGAATACAATCCACGTTAGGTTCGGAAGATGGCATCCATCCAATAAGGTTTCTAACGTAGCTCACTTGCAAATAATAAATAAAAATTTTACCCTCTCAACACCCCCGTTTACCGCAAACGTATGCCACTAGCTATACATAAAAATTACTATAGTTTCCATATCTTTATCTTGGTTTTCTCTTGCTCGTATTCAATTAAGGGTTATAACGAACGCATTTCGCTGGGGAGAGGGTATAAGGCGCGAGAATGATCCAGCAGTTACCATTTTATACGCGCAACCGCGAAAGTTCTTGCTCGCTAATCGTTGTTTAGAATATTACGCCGACGGAATAATTATTATACATATAAGTACGGACTCGCTTTAACCGTACGTATGGCGTACGATCTATGAGGCTTATAAGCAGTACTTACCCTAACATCGGTTAGGAGAAATTCAAGTTCGCGGAATGATTTGCTTCGAAGCTGCGTGAAGATTTTGGATGAACTGACCGCTTTGCGCGATAATAATCGGTTCGAATATTAATTATTATAAGGGTAACCTTCGCTGATTTCAAGATCAATATCGACTCAAAATCTAAAGGCCTAATCACACCGTTGTTAATCAAGGAATGACAATTTGCAGAATTCCGAACGTTAGCAACGGGTTACTCGTCTGAAGGCTGAAATTTGTTTTTGTCACGTGTTGATCTTTTCACAAACTGATACTTGTCTCGCCCTTCTCAGAGAATATCACAGATAGGCTTAGAAAAAGCCTAGATTAGAGAGTTTACATTAATCTGTTTTCAATTACGAGTTAAAAAATGTCAATAGGGTTCAGAGGCAAAATTGATATAATATAATGTATTACTGAAAAACGTCTGTGCTACGTGGTACCATGAAATCATTTTTGGCTGACTAATTATGTCACAGTCTCTAGAAGTCTAGTCTAGGACCAAACATAAATTGTCCAAAATCACTCTGAAATTGAAAAAAAAAAATCACATTGAAAGATGTGTTATATATTTGTATTCAGAAAAAAAGCTGTGCCACAACTTCGAATACTTTTAGAAACACTGGTGTAAGAGAATTCGAAATTTGCTTCTCTCTTTTCTCCCTTGATCATGGGATATTACGTTCGCTACATAGCATCTAAATATGTATTAATAAAAACTGTCATTGTAGACAAAGACGGGAAAGTGTAAAAGATAAGTGTAGAAAATGAATTGCCGGAAGTACAGATATTAAAATTTTTACTTATGAAGACATAATCATAAAACATAGATTATTTTAAAAAATTCTTATCTTAGTTTTTTTCATCAAATTTTCATTAAACTCAATATATTTTTCTACACTATTTCCACAAGTATTTTGCTCTATATAGTAGTTCCAGAAAAAAAGTTTTTTGATACTAGGTTTTAGTTCAAATACTCCAATTTTTATATTTTTTAATTGGAAATATTGCCAAGCAGAAAATTACAAAGGCCGTTTGACTGCGATGTAGTTATTGATGTTCAAAAGATATTTTGGGACCTATACATCACGTTAATTTTGATACTTTTAAAACTTTCAAAATAACGACTACGATTTTCACACAGTTTTTTGTTCAACCATTTTCTGACTATTTTATTCTCCTTATAGGACCGAATACTCAAAACTCATTGTAAATTTTTGGTATAAAAAAATGTACACGCGTACTGGTTTTGAAATGATGCACATGTTTCATGTCAAAATATTTTGACTAATTTTTGTGAAAAAAACTAAGATAAGAATTTTTTAAAATAATCGATGTTTTATGATCATGTCTTCAAAAGTAAACATTTTAATATCTGTTACTTCCGGCAATTCATTTTCTACACTTATCTTTTACACTTTCCCGTCTTTGTCTACAATGACAGTTTTTATTAATATCTGTTACTTCAGTCTTAATATTAATTCAAATTCAGAAACCTTAGGAGAGTAAAAGTATTAGGGCATTGTGCATACATTAGTTAACGCGTTTGAACTAACCAACCATCTATTATAAAACTGTCATTCCTGACTGCTTGACTTGACAATGAACGTCCGATCAAACTCAAATTGCTTTCCCGTCATTTTCACATGCAAATACAGTGGAAGCTGTACATAGTTATAACACAAAAAGATTCCGTACACCTGAGCAGCAACATATGCCATATACTTATCAAGTTCAATTACCAGTCATCTGTAATCTAGCTTAATTACCCGTCGTCGGTAACCTAGCTTAATTACCAGTCGTCGGTAATCTAGCTTAATTTCCAGTCGTAGGTAATCTAGCTTAATTACCAGTCGTAGGTTATCTTGTTAACTTAATATATATGTGTGGGGTCCTTTTCCAACTTAACTTGTTAGCTAACACAAGCTTAGGTTCTCTTTTTTTATTACCACTACGAAAATTGGACCAAATAGCCTAACCGTGCTAACATCATAAACTGACTATTATCCATGCTAAAATATCGCAGATTGGAATGGTTTTGAAAATATGAAATTAAGCATACTTAAACTTAAATATAATTAATGAAAATTGGAAAGCGGAAAATCTAAATACCAGGCTTTCGTTTAAAACCGTGTTCAAGTCAAACAAACGAATAGTTATTGCATTACGGCTACCACAAAATGGTTATCTGTAAAATATTTTCCCTTGTTATTTCTAAGGGAAAATTTCGAGGTTTTCGTCAAAATCACTGATTATTTTTATGGAAATGAAAAAACCACCCTTAGCAACTTTATTTTTATAAAATAAACTTTTAAATGAATCTTTTTGAAATTTTAACCACATATGCAGGGTCCGAATTGTAGTTCTGTGGAAATTTTTCAAAGCAGTTAATACAATACAACAAAAGTTATATCCAATCAAAAAACCATCCTTATACATTAAAGGCAGTATGAAGTCTTATCTAAGAGAGCTACCGCTCTCATAGAATTTCTGAAATTAACCCTTTCCCTGTCACTTCGCGTTCTCTCCAGAACCCATTCAATAACGTCGTTAAAATTTTGTATCAAATCTCACCTTCAGTATCAGATTATCATTAAAAGTTGGTTTAAACCTGAACTCGTCTTGGAAAATGGCACCCAGATGAGATACTAGAGCTTCCATAGGCTACATCTGCCATACATATAACGGTTTCTTAGATGAAATCATATCTTACTTTTCAAACACACTACATGCTGATCTCTGTTTTTACTATCTTGCACGTAAACGTAGCCTAGAATTACCTATACCATGTCTATCTTCTTTATTTCTTGTTCATTACTTTCCTCGATAGTAATACAACGACAATAAATTTGAGAACAATTGACCTGTAAAATGCTTAAACATCAACGTGTAATAGTGTTTTAGAGCTTCCCTAAAACAACCATTCCCTTACTTCTAACATTGGAACTAGCTTACGCTAAAGAGTCATACGTGGTCTTTCGTCAATAGCGAATTATGGATGCTTGCAAGTTATATTGTACGAAAAAGTCTAGGTTTATGTATGTTCATGATCAAGGGGATTGGAATTTTTGTTTTGCTGCCATTTTCTGACGTCTGGATCGACATTATAAGACCAATTTAAAAAACAAATGGTTCAGTTTACTATTCAATTAGCTAGAGTGAAATTTTCTAGCTTTATAATTATATTGAGTTAGTTATGGAAACCAATAAGAGTTTAAAATGAAACTCCATTTAACATTTTCCTTAAACTACTATTACTGTCGGCCCTAATATTGTCTTTTAAGAAAACAGGAAAAAGGGTAGAAAATTTCTTGGACAATGCATTATGATTCAGGTTCAGTTAAAGAAATATTTACACAAAATACAAAAGACCAATTAATACAATCGTAAAGGCTATCTCTTAAGAAAATGGACCAGAGAGCTTATCTATGACATAATGTGTTTGCAGGAAAGGTATACTTAATTTGTTAATGATTAAGACTCTTGTCTTGAAATTAAGTCGAATTTTTATTATTTCAAATGAAAGATACCCATCAGATATTAACGTGCTATTAAGCTCAGTTCTTTTTAAATAAAAACCTCTTTGGTATTATGGAATTAAACATTTGGTTTAAATAAATATAACAAAATTTTTGATCTTCAAGTTGAAAGTTTTGAGAAACTCGTTAGGATGAATCTTTTAGAAAGAAAATAAAAAAAATTGTTTGGAAATTTCTATATTCATATTTTACATTCAACTTTAGGGCACTACTTTCTTTGCTTCCTGTTGTGTTCGTTAATATAATAAATGACTTAACCAAGTTTACTATTAACCACAAGCTTTATTAACTTAACCAGTTGACTCCTACATAACAGTGTGTTCAAGTTTCGTTACGTCTAGGTTTATATACATGAAATGTAGATAAGATTATTTACATAAGTTATGTTTTATCTAGGCCTATTTAGCCCTGGTCTATTATTAGCCTATTACTACAACTTTTTTTTTTATGCCAAGTAAGTCTCTGGTTTTCTGGAGATTCTACCGCTTCGCGTCACTTGATGAGAGTATCCTTGTATTGACTGATGTGTCCGGGAGTCTTGGATGCTCAGTTGATTGGGTGGTTGGTTTGGCTTGGGCGTTGGTCTTTGTGTGGCATCCTCTTGTGTGTCCTGTGTCGTTCTGGGTATTGGGACATTTGATGAACCATTGGCGGCTAGTAATGGTTGGTGGTTGACAACAGGCGCTTGGATAAGTATTTGCGGTTCGCTTCGGTCCGTTACCGTTGGTTTTTCTGGAAAAGATATCCTTGGCTGAAACCCGTATGTGTTCTGCGTCTGAACTGTAGTGTTTCCTTGATTGGGGCGCAGGTGGACTCTGGTTCTTCGGTAGAGGTGGCCATTTTCCGAGCGTATGATATACGAGTCTGGATGTTTGTCTCGTTTCTGAACAACTGCGGGTATCCAATGTCTCGGGGCTGCCAAGTATCGTACATTGTCTCCCGGGTTGAAGTGTGGGAGTGGTTTGTTTGGGCGTGAGTCGGCTTGGCGTGTCATCTCTCGCTGTCTGCTCTCCAATGCGTTCGTAATTTTCCCGATTGGGTAGAGTGGTTTTAAGGACGCCTTGTTTGTCGTTAATGTCGTTCGTAATCGGCGACCCATGAGAATCTCCGCAAGCGATGGTAGGTCCAGTTTTGGTGTCGTTCTGTATTCTAAAAGAACATGATTAAGGTCTTTGCCCGTTTGTCTGGCCTTCTCTAGGAGGTTCTTGGTTGTCTGGATGGTTCGTTCAGATAGTCCATTTGTCTGTGGATGATATGGGCTGGACGTGATGTGTTCTATGTCCCAGACGTCCATAAATTGGTTGAAAGCTGCCGAGTTGAAGGGTGGACCATTGTCGCTGACCAGTTTTTTTGGGGCACCATATCTTGCGAATTGGGACGCCATGAAAGATATCACGGGGCTGGCTGTAGTTGTGTGTAGCTCCTGTACCTCGACATATTTAGAGTAGTAATCGACCAGTAGTATGTAGTTTCTGCGCTGGTGGTGGAACAGGTCTGTCCCAACTGTGTGCCAGGGTCCAGGTGGAATCGGCAGTGGCTGCAGTGGTGTGGCTGTGTTCGCTCGGTCATGTTGTCTGCATACTGCACAATGTTGAACGTAGTCTTTGACGTCTTTGGACATGTTTGGCCAGTAAACATGTATACGTGCTTTGGCCAGACAGGAATTGATGCCTTGATGGGCCGAGTGTATCTGCTCTAACGTATTCTGTTGGAGTTTTTCTGGAACGACAAGTCGATCGCCTCGGTAAAGCAGTCCATTTTCGCCGTGTAATTCTTCCTTGACGGCCCAGAACTGTTGGACTTCTGTGCTCGTGATACTGGTTCTGAAAGTTGGCCAGCCTTCTTTGCAATATCGGATGACGGTTTGAAGAGCTTTGTCGTTGGTTGTTTCTAATCTAAACTTCTCCTCTCTGTCATCTGACATTATCGTTAGGCTGTATACCGTTGCGTTCGGTCCCTCAAGGAAGCTGGTATCGTAGCGTGATTCGGGGAGTGATGCCCTGGATAGCGTGTCCGCCACGTATAATTGGGATCCTGGAACGTAGACCAGGATTGGGTCATAGCGAGCGAGTCGTAACGTGAGACGTTGAAGTCTCGGTGACATGAGGCTGAATGGTTTTTTTATTACCGCGAGTAACGGTCGGTGATCGGTTTGGATTGTGATTGGTGCTGAAGCAATGTAGAAATGGAAGCTCTCGCAGGCGAATAGTATGGCAAGTAGTTCTTTTTCTATCTGTGCATAGCGTATTTGTGTCGTGTTGAATGTCATGGAGGCGTATTCGATCGGGTGGCCGTCTTGCAGTAGGACCGCTCCAACCCCATGTTGACTGGCATCCACTGATAACAGGCATGGTGTTTTGGGGTTGTAGAGGCTCAGGACTGTTGTGTTATGAACTTTAACACCTTTAGATTTGTATAAAAACGTAAACTTTATTGCATTATTTATGCGCGTCTGTATTTGCCTCTACGGGACTTAAAGTAACAACTACAAAGATAATGGGAGGGTACGATATTTATATACTTCTTATCAATAGACTTTAACCCCTATTAAGCGGGCTGATCATAAGCTGATAACACATCCTCTCCCATAAGTTAAATTCCTACATTACAATTCAATATTTACAACTACTTTACAGTAATGATTTTAGCTAATTAATTACAAATTAAGTCTAACAGTTTGTTTCACTTGGCGGCCACTTCTGGTGTGTATTATTGCTGTGTGTTCGTTACTCCTGGCATCCGGAACACTTGCAGGGTCAAGTTCTTCATTCTGACTAGTTGATGGTTCGGTCGGTAGATTATTCGTCAATGGATCTGGAATTGAATTCTGATCGCCAACTATCGTTGGTTCTGTATTAGTAGCTTCCGTTGAGATGGTTGGTTCTGTATTAGTAGCTTCCGTTGAGATGGTTGGTGCAACAGGATACTGAACAGCGTGGTTTAGGCACATCTCTTTAACTCCAGTGGGATGTAGTATGTGACGGGTTCCATCCTCCGGTTCTTTTGGCATTGGTACCAAGTGAAATCGATTTCTTCTTAGCAAACCATTGTGCGTTTGGATTAGGTATGATCGGGGCTCAGACGTTTGGTCTTGTACGGTCCCTTGTACTCTTAAATCTGTGATCCACACTCTCTCTCCTCTCGAAAGTGATTGCAATGGTTTCACCCGGTGACGGCGATCATAGTCTTCCTTCTGTCTCTGCCTACGTTTCTCTTCACGTTTGAGGACAATATGAAACGGCGGTATTTGTGGCAACAGCTCCTTGTTCGATATGGGTAGGGTTGTTCGGAGTTTTCTGCCCATCAATAATTCCGCTGGACTATATCCGTTGGCTAACGGTGTCGACCGATATGCTAGAAGTGCCAAATTCGGGTCCTTGCTCTTTTTCAAGGTCTGCTTTATGATTTTCACGGCTGCTTCTACAAATCCGTTACTTTGCGGGAAATTCGGGCTTGACGTCACGTGCTTGAATCCAAATTCCCTTGCGAAAGCGGTGAAAGTTGATAGTAGTTTATTTTGAAATTGTGGTCCGTTGTCGCTCCTGACTTGCTCGGGGATTCCATGCGTGGCGAATATTGATTTCACGTGATTGATGATAGCAGCTGATGTTAAGTCATTGAGCTTTCGAACTTCGAAATAGCGAGAGTAGAAGTCTGTTACCAAGAGAAACCACTGTTTCTCTAGGTAGAAAAGGTCCATTGCCACTATTTGCCAGGGACGGTCTGGGAATTCGCTCGGAGAGAGTGGTTCATGTCGGTTTGTGATTTCTTTCGTGCATGCTGTACATTTCTTTACAGTTTCATCTATTTGCTTCGACAGTCCTGGCCACCAAACTGTAGATCTTGCTCTAGCTCGACATTTTGTTATGCCCTGATGGCCCTCGTGTATTCTATCCAAAACGTCGTGTTGCATTTCGCTTGGTATTATTATTCTGGATCCTTTCATCAGAATATCTTGCTGGACGGAGATCTCATCACGGTATGGATAATATTTAGTCAGCTCTTGTTTTAGTTCCCTCGGTTTTGGCCAACTCGATTCCGAATACTTCGTCAACGTTTTGCAGGTATCGTCTTGCTTTTGTGCTCTCCAGACTTCAGCCAATCTTTCGTCAGATACAGGAATGGAAGCCGTAACCAACTGAATATGTGCTGCGATTTCTTCTTCTAGCCCAGCATTACCGGTTTCTGGTAACGGGCCTCTTGATAAGACATCTGCTATGATTAAGTCTTTTCCTGGCGTATAATGAACAGTATAGTCATATCGCATTAGACGGATACGTAGTCGTTGTAGTCTAGGTGACAGGTCGTCATATTGGTTTGCATTATGGCTACGAGTGGCTTATGATCGGTCTCGATCAAAATCTGAAGTCCCAAGATGTAATCTTGAAATCGCTCGCAGGCCCATGCCATGGCTAAGGCCTCCTTCTCTATTTGGGCGTACCGTACCTCCGCTGGACTTAACGTCTTGGAAGCGTAGGCGACGACCTTCAATTGCTTGTTATCTTGTTCTTGACGGAGAACGGCGCCGATGCCATATGATGATGCGTCCGCTGATACTATGGTTTTCAGTTTTGAATCATATAGTGACAACACAGGCTTCGATGCGAGGATGGTCTTAGATTCCTGGTAGGCGTTACATTGTGAGACGCCCCAAAACCAGCTATTCTTCGTGCTTAAAAGTGCATTTAATGGTTGAATGATGTCGGCCATCCTTGGGATGAACTTCCCCAAATAGTTTGCAAGACCTAGGAATCTTCTTAGCTCCGTGGGATCCTTCGGTTCCGGAAAATTCGTAATTGCTTGAACCTTTTCCTCGTCCGGGCTGATTCCATTTTTGTCGATAACATGACCCACAAACTTGATACGATTTACAGAGAATTGGCATTTCTTCAAATTCAACGTGACGCCTGAGTTTTGCAGTCGTCCTAATACAGCACGAAGGTTTGTGTCATGGTCTTCCTGTCCTTTTCCAAAAGGTAGAATGTCGTCCAAGAGATTTACATTCCCGTTTACTCCCTCAAGGGCGGTGGAAATGAGACGCTGGTAATGTTCCGACGCTGACGTTAAACCAAATGGCAGACGATTAAAGTAGAAGCGTCCAAACGGGGTGATGAATGTTGTGAGTAACGCTGATTCTTTATGCAAAGGGACTTGCCAATATCCACTATTGGCGTCGAGTTTCGAGAAGATTGTTGCCCCGGCCAATTGTCCAAGCAAATGGTTTACGGCAGGCAGTTGAAATCTCTCACGTCGAATGAACTGGTTCAATTTAGTAAAGTCGACGCATATTCGTAGATCGCGTTTCCTCCTCAACGTTGTGTCGTTGTTTTCATTACCCTTGTATTCGATCTTCTTTTTGACAATTACCATCGGGGCACACCAGTCGGTAGGCTCCTCTACTTTTGAAATTACGCCTTTCTCGATCATGTGCTCCAGTTCCGCCTTAGTGTCGTCCAGTAGCGCAATTGGCACTCTTCTTGGGGTTGTTAATGCGAATGGAACAGTATTTGGTACCAACTGAATCTTGTAAGATGTTTTCATCTTTCCCAGGCCGTTGAAAAGTGCTGGGAATTCCTTGACGGGATTCACCGTTGATCTTGTCTCTGTTCCGATATCTTCAATCATTTGGATCAGTCTGAGATCCTCGCTTGTCGTTAACCCCAACAATGGAAGTTGTAGTTTCTCGATAACGTAGAGATATTCATCGATTCTTACACCGTGGTATTCCAGCTGAACTTGGATTCTGCCTTCCGTTTTCAACCGTGTTCTTCCCGGTCCATACAGCCTTTTGTCTGATGGTAAGAGCGTCATCTCAGTTTTTCTTGGTTCATACCAGTCCCAAGGTATGGCAGAAACTTCTGCTCCGGTATCCACTTTAAATTTGACCAACTCGCCGTTTACTTTGACTGGTACTATCCATTTCTTGTCCCGTTCCTCTGATACTGAATGGATGTATGTGTCTTCTTGCTGCATAATCTTGCTAGCTGAGTTGTCTTCCTCACGAAATAGACTTTCCAGGTTGATATCCAACTCGTGGATTTCCATGTCGTCTACGGAAATGGCTCCTAGGAAGACATCTTCCATTTCGACTTGGTTAATAGTGGTTTTTCGGCAGTACTTCGCAAAATGTCCGACGGCGTGACATTCGTGGCATTTGCTGCTCTTCGCTGGACACTTGTCTCGGGAATGACTTGCTTGGCTGCCGCAACGAGGACATCCTTTACTGTTCTTCGTTGTGTTGAACGGTGGTTGCTTCTTCGATATGTTGTCGTATGTGCGCTTCTTACGGTTTTTCCAATCCGACTTGTAGCTGCACGCACTTGCGCGTTTGTTGTTCGGTTGGGTTCCAATTCGGTCTACTTGGCTAGCTGGTTTGACTCCATTTAAATCCAGCTGTTCCCGTTTCCGATCCTCAGCGCTTCTGACCGTCTGTATAGCTTGGTCTAGTGTTAGCTTCGGATCGTCTTGTAGCCGCTCTGATAAGTGTTTGTTGCGTATTCCAACGACGATTCGGTCTCTTATCAGTTCGTCCCGTAGAATACCGTACTCGCAATGTTCGGATAAAGCGTATACTGCGGTAATAAATTCATCCGCCGTCTCACCTTCTCGTTGTGTCCTTGTATTGAATCTTGCCCTCTCGTAAATGGTGTTTCTGCGTATTACGAAGTGTTTATCAAACTTGTCCAATACTACAGAGTATGTCTTCTTTTCCGCAGCCGTCAGTGTGAACGAAAGAAATATGTCATCTGCTTGATCTCCCATGAGATAAATTAACGCGTTGACCTGTTCTTCCTCCCCTTTTGAACTGAGACCAGAGGCATTACGGAAACGTTCGAAACGGCGGCTCCATTTTGGCCACTCGCTCGGGCAAGCAAAGGTGAAAGGATCCGGGGTTGAGACTTGAAACACGGGCGCAGAGGCTGGCACAGCGGTCATGTTGAGTTGTTTTTCTGTTTAAGTAGCAATAGGTAAGCGTTACAGTCTAGCGTCCGCAAACACGATGATAGAAACTGGACCGCGACGGCACGAAACGCGTTACCGATACTCTGAGAAAACGAAAATTTAAAAAAAATACGCGGTTATAGAGCGCTCGCGAAAGTTTCTCCTGACACCATGTTGTGTTATGAACTTTAACACCTTTAGATTTGTATAAAAACGTAAACTTTATTGCATTATTTATGCGCGTCTGTATTTGCCTCTACGGGACTTAAAGTAACAACTACAAAGATAATGGGAGGGTACGATATTTATATACTTCTTATCAATAGACTTTAACCCCTATTTAGCGGGCTGATCATAAGCTGATAACACAAGGACTGGCGTCGAGGCTATCGCAATTTTGACGTCGTCGTAGGCGCGTTGCAGGTTTTCGTCCCACAAGTAGTCTGTCGTGGATTTGAGTAGGGCTCGCAGAGGTGCCGTTTTTTCCGAGTGATTGGGGATGAATTTAGCCAGGTAATTCACCATGCCAAGAAAACGTTGTAAAGCTGTTTTGTCCTGGGGTGGTGGCAGGTCTATTATCGCCTTGATCTTGGCCGGATCAGCTTGTACGCCAGTCTGGCTGATTATATGTCCAAGATATTTGATTTGTGGAACCGCTAGTTGCATTTTCGCCGTGCTGAAGGTTAATCCGGTTTGGCGGGCTCTGCTTAAGACTGCTATTAATGCTCGATTGTGCGTTGCCAGGTCAGTTCCGTGTATGACGAAGTCGTCTGTTGAAATCCTGACATTTGATATGTCACCGAATATCTCTTCCATAACCTCTTGGAAAAGTTGGGAGGCCGTTGCTATTCCGTAGGGTAATCTTTTGAAGCGGTATCTGCCAAATGGCGTTGCGAAAGTACATAATCGGGAACTGGTCTCCGTCAGTTGAATTTGCCAGAAGGCGCTCTGGGCATCGAGTACTGTGAAGTATTTGGAGTCTGAGAGGTCAGCGTATATTTCCTGTGACGTTGGCATTGGAAACTCCGTTCGTAATAGCGCTGGGTTGAGGCTCTGTGGGTCAATACATATTCGAACGGTGCTTTTCGTCCCCTCCAGGTTGGCATCCGCTGCACCGTCATTTGTTCCGGATTGTTTATTTTTCTTGACAACTACCATGGGGTGTACCCAGTCAGATGGTTCCTTTGCTACTTCTATGACGCCGTTCTGGAGCATGCGATTTAATTCTTCCTGGACGGCGTCTCGTAATTGGACGGGTATTCTTCTGGGTGCGGATACAGTCGGAGTGGCATGTGGTTTTAGGCGAAGTTCGTGTTGGCCTGGTAGCTTGCCGATCTTGTTGAAGACATCCCCGTATTGTTCGATTATGGTTTTTGGGTGCGAGTGAAGGAGACTGTCTGATCTTGTGGCGTGCCTTGGTTTCGAGAGCGTGTAAAGCTCAGGCGTGCTGGGTGATGGAAGTGGCGCTCGGTGCTCTATAGTCTTGGATATGTCGTACTTGTTGCGTGGAAGTCTAGCTATGAGGCCCAATGTCATTGAGAGTTTCCCGCTAAGGATTGGAGTTGCGTACGTGGGAGTGACGTAGAATGGGCTGTATGTCGTTGCGACTTGCGACGAGCATGGTAGGAAGGCCAGGCCTAGTACCGTCACGGTATGTCCCGAGTAGGCCCGGATGCTATGCGATGGTTCCGTTAGTGGTGGCGGATCAGGGAGACGTCTGAAGTATTCTATTGGTATGACGTTGACCTGCGATCCGGTATCTATTTTAAACGTGATTGGCACGCTGGCTATCTCGATCGAAGCTTTCCAGACATCATCGTCCAAGGCTTTGGGAGCGTCATCAGGTATTGTGGCATATAAAGTTAGCGAGTTGAGGTATAGTGGCTCGAAGGGTTGATCATATTCCACTAGAGCCGCTGGTTCGGGGTAATGATTCGTTTGTAGTTCCCATGGCTGTGTTGTAGCGGTCGTTGAGGGTACTTCTTCGATGGATCTTATAGATCTGCAGGTTGATGCCCAGTGGTTCATACCGCCACAGGAGCGGCATCGTGATCCTTCTGCTGGACATGACTGATTGGGATGCACTTGAGCGCAGCGGTGGCATCGCCTGTAGGCTTGCGGTGCACGACCCCGAAGTCTCGAGCCGCTGTAGTTGATTCGCGTTTGTGGTTGTTGCGGCTGGTATCGGCGCGTCTCGTTTGACGGGCGTTGGCCGTATGTTGCAGGTCGAGGGTGGAGAGGCCTTCGTGGCTGGTATTGTGGGTCGTTCTCTAGTGCATCCAGCGTCACCATATCACCTGGAGGAACTGGATTCGAGGATACGTTGATGTGTTGCAAGTGCTTCATGGAGGTTTCTTCGGCCTGGCAAATGGCTATTGCTTCGTCCAAGGAGAGGTCGTCAACGAGGAGCATTTTCTTGCGGGCTTCAGGTGATTGGGTGCCGATAAGTATTATCGTGGCCGTAATGGAGTCCTGAAGCTGACCTAACGCGCATGCCGGAGTGATGGCTTTGACCGCAGCGAGGAATTGGTCGAAGGTCTGGTGCTTCTCTTGTTTCATGGTGAAGAGACGATAACGTGAATAATTGCTGCTTCTGTAGGGTCTATAGTAGTTGTCGAATGCCTCAAAGATAAGCTTGAGGGGTGGTTTGGCTGGATCAACGGCTATCGTCAGCGTTTTGTAGATACGCATGCCTTCGTTTCCAAGTACGTGTAGAAAGACATTCTTTTGGTAGACCGGATCTTCCTGGTCCATTTTCGTGGCTGCACTGAAAATTTCGTACCGTTCTTTGTATTCCTGCCATGCTAATGCGGGTGTAGTGCCCGGTGCGAACGGCTCTGGTGGACGTAAGGATGTCATCGTGGATATTGACTCTGATTGACTCGTTAGTCCGTAAGGATGTCCAAGGTTTTGGATGGGTGTTCAGTACCCCACTTCTGACACCATGTTGTGTTCGTTAATATAATAAATGACTTAACCAAGTTTACTATTAACTACAAGCTTTATTAACTTAACCAGTTGACTCCTACATAACAGTGTGTTCAAGTTTCGTTACGTCTAGGTTTATATACATGAAATGTAGATAAGATTATTTACATAAGTTATGTTTTATCTAGGCCTATTTAGCCCTGGTCTATTATTAGCCTATTACTACACTTCCGAAATTTAACATTACGCACTAACCTATTTCGGCAATGGTGAAAAAGTCTGCTAATGCAAACAGAACTCGGTTTGAGCGGAAAGTTAAAGTCACTTAGACACAGGGATCTTCGGTAAAATGGTTCACTGTTGATTTACAATTGCAAACGGTCTATCGAAGTTATGAACGCCGCAAAACGGACCCATTAGTAGAAATTTTTGGGCATGGACCAACTGATGTTTATATTTACAGAACGTGTTAACCTATCTCTCCTCATGGATTAAATTAGAAACCTTTGACGATGATATCAGAGTAACGTAAAATTTGGATTTTGCTTTGGTGATCGAGCCGTTACCACTTATTACTCAGTCTGGTGTTCCCGGTCTTCCCGTCTGCCAATCAGTGTATTTTTGCTACTATTCGGTTTTAAAATAATACAGCCGAAATGCGATAAAGCGTGTCTTAAGATTTAATGTAATACGTTGAAGCGTACCTTCTTTATACCACAATGTATATTTTATGGCCAAGTTTCTTCAAAGATAAACATTCATTTTCCCTTTCAGCACATTTGAAATAGATTTCCAAAAACCATTACTTCATAAAGCTCAGACATTTCTTCAAATTAGGTCCTTAAAAAGTATTAATGCGTCTACTAGTAAATAAGTATAATATCGATCATTATTCCTCGGATGATTCGTATTTGGCATTTTATCTTGATGGGATATAAAAAAGCCAAGGATAGAAATCGTGTCTCTTGTCTAACGGAATATAAAGGAGAGTTGGAGCAATTCGATTGTTGTAGATTTAAAAAAAGATGTGGCGAAAAGGAGAAGCGTCCAATAGGTGAAATCCGCTGGAACTCCATCAAGCGGGGGGTGGTGGCAGATGGTCGGGAAAGTCTCTTCCGCCCCGCTTTCTTCTCCATGTACAGGGTGTTTCTGATAAATCCGCCATAAACTAAAGGGTGTGTTCTTTGGGTCAATCTGAGTGGACCGTCTCAAAGAACACAGGATGTAGTGGCAGCATTAAGGTGGGGTAGTGAAATGGTTAGCACTTTCGCCTCGCGGCAAGAGGGTCCCGGGTTCGATTCCGGTCTGTGGCACCGGTGGAAAAACCTGGGAACAAACCCTTCAGCGTAGAGTTTGCACGTTCTCTTCCCACTTGTTAAAGGAGTTTTCCTCCGCGGTCTTACCCGGCTTCTCCTTTCCATTAAAACTTGCAGAGGTTAACGGTAATAGTTAGTATAGGACAATGTCGGTTAGCTGTGGCAAAGGGGCTAGCCACCACCTCCCCATGCATTGAAATCATGACACATTGAAATATAGCCCACTGGGTTTTATGGACACGAAATAAAGCAAGATTGTTAGTTAAGGAGATATGGACTTCCCAACATCGGTCCCAAAAACAAGTAGAGTAGTTAGCTGTACTTTAGCAGCATAGGCACACCCCCACCCATTTAATAATACACTTTTGCTAGATAAAGAATCAATAACGTTCTTAGATTAAATGCTGATATGTCTTTCTCCACAGGTTTAACAATTTTCTTTTATTAGTGGCAACGATTTGGGAATTCATATATCCGTAACGAAATCTTGTGCACCCCATTATTCTTCGACACTTTCCACTCAGTTTAACTCTAAGAACAGACTTAAAAATTGGTCCCAGACTTACCAGAGACACCCTGTATATGATCGCACTCAACTCTGCCACCCCCAAAAAGAGCAAAGAAAATCTTATATCTTCGTGGCAGTTTCTACGTATTCCATCCTACACGACAGCCGTTTCCTTCGATGTCTTTTTTTATTCCTCGGTACGTTATCTTAAGATGTCGATATTCTTCTCTAGCTGTATGGACTTCCAAAGATGCTCCGTTTCTTTCTCGCATGAACCCAGCATGGTCCGTTTATCGTATTTAGACGAGAAAACTCATATAGTTATGAAAAAGGATTTTAAATTAATTTTATGTTATTAAGGGTTAAAGTTTAATTTTGAAACCCTATTTTTATTCAAGATTAGCAGCAAAAGCACTCGGCGTTGTCGTTTAGCCCTTCGGATAATATTTCTTACTTCTTGGGCCACCATTTTAAAAGATGGCAGCGTGTTTTAAAATAAAATTCCTAAAATAGATTTATATGAAGTAGAGAACCAGTACACTAAATAAGGTAAGGCCGCCATTTTTCAAGATGAGTGCGCATTGAAAAAGCCTTTCTTTGTGAGGAAACTAATATTTAAGGATAACGTTCCGGCAAAATTTTAGTTTCCTAGGTAAAGCGGTTTGGGCCAGACGTTGACTAACATTCAGGTAGACTATTACTGGCATAAAGATAAATTTAAATTATGATCAATATTTTGTAATGATATTATCAAGGAATAACGAGATCGAGTTGTCGTTGTTTTAAGAGCCCTGTCCAGTTAAGATAAAAGGTCTAGTAGTTTTATAAAGAGTTAAATGTAGTGGTCGACATTTGGAAAGGATAATATCTGTTTGTTTTATCTTTATCCATAATTTGAAATTATCCACGGGAAGTCTATGATTAATGCAATGTAATCACGAATAATTATCTGATTATTATCCATGGATAACTGATTAACCAAAATTCTGTGGATTATCTTGTCCAAACGCCGACCACTAGTTAAATGCGATGCGGACGGGAACGACAAGTAGTCTCTGCCAGATAGGTCACACACTATTTTTATCGCATTGTTTGTAACCCACCGCAACTTCCATTTACAAGCCTAGTCATTGTAAGCCACCCAGAGACGACTTTGATTCCCTTCAATTTCTTGACGTTGTCTGCACCTAAAGTTCCTCAAACAATTTTAACGGCGAGGGGTTCTTTGCTGTGAATTAGTCTCAAGAAGAGGTTAGGGCAGTGTACTTCAACGTCGATACATCCTTTGCCCAACTACACAGTAAAAAATAATGGTGCATTCTTACACCATATATGCTGTTTTTGTCGGTGCCAAAAATTACACCATTTATGGTGTACTTCAGTACCATTTTTATGATAAATTCACGCCATTTGCAAATATTATTTGCAAGTTATAAGGAAATATTAGGCACATATGCACTATTTATAATGCTTTTTACCTCTCCGAGTGACGTATGTCACGGAGAGGTTCTAATTTCGACGTGTCTGTCTGTCTGTTGTTATTGACTTACACCCCAGGGGACCGCGTTCGCAGTTTCCAAATCGGACCAAACGTGTTCGCCATTTCCGAACTGCTTTCACAGTCACGGAAATGGCTCCTCTACTTGAGTTGTCACACCACCATCTTCTGGTCTATGTCCATCCCACACGGACACCAGTCTCTACTTACTGGCTTGTAATCACCACCATCTTCTGGTCTTCGTCCATTCCACTTGGACACCAGTCTGCACATACTGTCTTCTAATCACCACAATCTTCTGGTCTTTGTCCATCCCACTTGGACACCAGTCTGTACATTCTGGCTTCTAAACACCACCATCTACTGGTCTTCCGTCTATTCCACATAGACGCCAATCTGTCTCATTGGCTTCTACTCCATTATCATCGTTTGGTTTTAGGATATACGCGGCGATCAGCTATGGTTACGAGAAACGTCTAGCCTCCCTAAGGTGGGATCGCCACCAAAGGTTTTCGCAATTGCGCTTTTTCCTTACTATTATAATGGAAACGAATAGTATATATACCCCAAAATTTGAAGAAAGCGGGCAAGAGGGGTACCCTTCACTTTAAACGTCAATATTAGCAAAGTTTGAGATGATAATAGGTATAACTTTATTTTAAACGGTTTAACTATTATTAATGTTAATTATTGAAGATTAAAATAATTAAAAATAATTATATTTATTTAAATATTAAAGATAATCTTGTTTCTCAACTCAAAATTAATACTGAAAGAGTTAAAAAGCAGTCTATGTTTTTGTCTGTGTGTGTCCGTCCATTGTTACACTAGTGCGTCGCGTTAGCAGTTAGCCTTGTGTTGATGTGTTAAGAAATCATACAGAACCTTAATATTCCCTTTTTCCATAATATAAAGTGAATATGTGGAAGTATTTTTCGTAATTATGATGCATTTAGTACTTTTGTAGCTTTAAAGCTCTGTTTCATTTTGATATTCCAAAGGTTTTTTTTAATATTGTTATTTGAAAGGGCTGTTTATATATTACTTAAGCTATACTACATCTGTATATAGAATAATCCTTGGTTTAGTGATTTCATAAAGAAAACTAAGACCTAGACTCCGGCGGGTGTATCAAGTATTATCCGCAATAGGCTTAGTGAAACAAGGAGGTCTGAGGCCTGAGGTGAAGTAAGCTTTGGGCTTTGATTTTCGTGGTTGAAATGAAGAGACATCAACGGTTCAGAGTGAGCCGAAAGTTAAATACACTCTTAAATAAACAGGTTAAGATTTTATAATAGAAGAAAATATAATGGTGGCAATTAGAATAGTAACAGGGCTAATGGTAAACGGGTAGTAGCTACAGACTTTTTATTCTCTTTATAGTGCGCATTGACTATTAGTGCGTCTAGCTACAATTTAGCTTTGGTGTTATTTAACGTTAACATTCATGTTGGCAAACTAAGAATATTGTTGAGGTGAGACGAGACGATAGTGTTTACACTGCAAACCAGTTGTGAATGTAGCTATCAGAATATACGGTAAACAGCTGAAGCGAAGACTTCATTTCCTGATCTTTTCCCCATTGACTGATATCCATGTGTCCAAGATTTATCCTTATTGGATGTAAAATGTCGTCTGCTTTAGTGTATTATTCGCTATGCTTGGAATACTTCTTCAATATTTCGTAAATTTTTACTTCAAAAAAGAGAAATAATTCCATATCTAGGTAAATAAGTTTGTAGTAGTAGACCTCTTGACTCGGAGAGGTAATATTTTGGTTTTCCCAACTTGTTAACATCTTTTTCGGGAAATCTGTTGGACTCTAATATTACTACTTAGATTAATGGTCTTAAAAGTCAGACCAATTACGCCACGAATGTCACATAACTATACCAAATGAAAAGAAAAAGGTGTTAAATATTTTTTCTATATTTAGCACTACATTTTAGGTGTAAAACGAACTCATTAAGAGTCATTATTACACCATTTCTAGTCCCTATTTACTCCATTTCCGAGCCCTATTTCCTCCATTTCAAACCCCAATTACTCCATTTCAAAGCCCTATTTACTCCATTTCAAAGCCTATTTACTCCATTTCAAGTCCTATTTACTCCATTTCAAATCCCTATTTCCTCCATTTCAAACCCCAATTACTCCATTTCAAACCCCTATTTACTCCAATTCAAACCCCTATTTACTCCAATTCAAACCCCTATTTACTCCAATTCAAAGTCCCTATTTACTCCATTTCAAATCCCTATTTCCTCCATTTCAAACCCCAATTACTCCATTTCAAACCCCTATTTACTCCAATTCAAACCCCTATTTACTCCAATTCAAACCCCTATTTACTCCAATTCAAAGTCCCTATTTACTCCATTTCAAACCTCTATTTACTCCATTTCAAACTCCTATTTACTCCAATTCAACCCCCTATTTACTCCATTTCAAACTCCTATTTACTCCAATTCAACCCCCTATTTACTCCAATTCAAACTCCTATTAACTCCGTTTGAAACGCCTACTTAATCCATTTCAAACCCCCAATTTACTCCATTTCAACTCCCCGTTTAAGCCATTTCAAGCCCCTGTTCACCTCATTTCAAGTTGATTTTACTACGGCCAGAGTGTTTTCCATTCGGCTGAAAAACCCGCAATTTGGCGGATTTTGGATTCGGCATACTATGATTAAAAGTTCCCGATGGAAATGTAGTAATTCTCGGGAACACGAAGATTCTATACCCTCGATAAACTTATTATCTAAAGAAGATTGAGTGGTTAGGTAAATTGAGCAATAATTCCTTGTGTTTTTCTTTAACTATTAAGCAAAATTTATAGTTTAGAAGAACGAAATATTTTCAAATCGGAGAAATTTACCTCGATAAAGCGATTCGCAAATTGTTATTTTTAAGTCATATGCATTATGAAGCTTGAACCTAGAATGAGTACCCAAAATCAATTTTTACCTCTCCGAGTGAAGTATGTCACGGAGAGGCTCTAATTTCGACGTGTGTGTCTGTCTGTTGTTACACCCCAGGGGACCGCGTTCGCAGTTTGCAAATCGGAGCGAACGTGTTCTCAAATTCCGGACCGCATTTACAGAAATTTGGAAAATTGTATTCCACTTACAACGGCTATTACTCCATTGCGAGACACCCCTTTAGAGACACTTTTTTTTCTCTTGGGACCGCCACTATCGCACGGCTCTCTCAGAGACGAGAATTTGTGTGGTGGCGCTAGCGTCGCGGTGTTTGACTGAATTGAGTCCTGAAGAGGGTATGGGGGAAAGCTTGATTTTTGTACACCAAGTGTGCTATTTAGCATTGAATCTGAATATTTAAAATTCAAAGGTCGTATTTAGTACTCGTAAACGGGTATTTTTCCTTCTGGCAAGGTTAAGAGAAATCTCGAGTCTACGTTTAACTTACTTTATGGGCGTTAACGGTGATAAAAATAGGAGAAATATGTTCGCTAAAGTTGTATATCAGTTATTTATTCAATTTAATAAGAAATGAATTTGACTCTATCTTGAGTCGATCGATCAGTTGGTGTTTCCATCAAACAACAATCATGTCGCTGAAGATATTACTTTTCGCGTTTGAAGTTATTCATAAATTAAGGGCATTTATATCGTCTCTGCTTAAACTTATTCCATTACCGCAAATTTGGGATTCCTACCCAAATTACGGTTTCAAGTCGGTCTTCGCCTTTGGTCACGTCAGATTTCTAAAACTATTTCCACCCGTTAAAGACATCACCACTACAACTTGTGAGTAATGGTCTATTCTAAATAACTAGTTCTATAGATAGAGTGAAAATACTTCACTGCGAATACCCACTAAACTTAAAATTCGAGTTTCATCGGTTGCGACTTTATATTTCACTCCCATATTTCACAGACAAAATATTTGTGATTTTTAGTCGTGGAAAATCTGCGCATCGGTGATAATGGATTCTTCTATTTTTAGATTTCTTGGAAACCCTTACGGGAATGGCTACGTTATTTCGTCAAGAAGGACTTTTTCATTTCAATATATTGAATAAAAATATCGTAGTATTGGTTGATCCAGATTTAATTAAGGTAAGGCCTGTAGCGTATGGGGCGACAAATTTGGTTCGACCTCGCTAACTCCCGCCGAATTGACCACTTATTTCTAGGTTATACTAACCAGTAGCAAAGAAATCAGCAAAGCCTACCTTTACAAGATATTCCACATGTTTTTAGGCAGTGGTTTAGTAACGAGGTAAGATTTAAAAAAAATGTACTTCCTATGATTAGCTAAATTTCAAGAAAGGAATTTAAGAGATTATTTCGGAAATTACATACAGAGAATGCAACACATTGGGGCGAGGCCGCCATTGGGTATTCTTCCCACTCTCGCCAGGAACCACCGCTAGAGGCAGTGCGAGTTTTCTAGCCTGCCGCTTCCGCTTGTAGTGAACTCGGGTTCCCTCTGGCTTTGCGTTTTGGAGAGAGGGAGAATACTCCGATGGCAGCCTCGCTCCTGTGTGTTGAGTACTCTGTATGTAATTTTTGAAACGGTGTATTGACGAATTTCCAGCACGGGAGATCTTTGGATGAAACAGAGGAAACTGCTAAATCCGTTGTTTCATCTTCGGAGCATCAAGGAGTTCGTTCCCATGATGAACAAACACGTCAAAATGATGATCTCTCAATTTCAAGAAGACATTTCCAATTCTGATTCGGATATTTTAGATATAGCGGAATCAATCGAGAAGTGCACATTTTACATAGTAACGGGTAACTTCAGAACCTTTTGATATTTAACATTGAAGCGATATACCGAAAAAGCAGTTACAAACTAGACATATTTTAGTTTGAAGAGTGTCGCGTGACCATGGTCAAGCAAATTTTGCGACCGTCCATGGTACAGTGAACTTAGGTTAATGGGTCTCATTTATTGCCCCTTCTATCCTTTGCAATTTTGAGTGTACAAAACATTAGACCAAATCCAATTAAAACGAATGTCCCATTGGGCCGCATCCCATCAGACCGAAAACAACCAAAATGTGAGGATTCATTATCAAAAAATTCGCAAGAAAATTTTCCATTTGGTCAAGCGAAAAGTATAAAAAAATGATTTCTTATTGCAAAACAATTAGCATTTGATTAGTCTTGAAAACGTGGACTACTGCGCCGCCATTGTTTTGGTGGCGTTTTCTAAACTGACCTCTTACCCCTACTGGATTGGTTGAATTCTCATAGGGGTAAAAGGTTTTGTACGCGAATGTTTGAGCTTTTCTTAAATGTAAAGTCGACATTAATTATTGATTCTTATAGACGCTGCTACTGACGTAGATTATCAAAGTAACAAACATTTTGGCGATATCTTTTTCAAAGCCATTAAAAGGTACCAACAAGAAAACTTAATTCATTCCACCATAAACCCAATTCCTCTTGTAGATTTAACTAGTAAGCCCCAGCTTTCCCTAGTTTAAACTATTTTGTTCTTCATCCCGACTTCATTTATTGTAAGAAGGATCAGAAATAGGTTAATGTTATGTAGCGAATAGACCTGTTTCAAAAGAGGACTGAGGATGCCAGTTTTAGAACCTTGCGCCCAAGTATCGTAAAGTTAAGACTGAACATCTAGTATGTGCATCCAAAGACTATAGATGGGGCTTCAAAGTTACCCGTCCACTAAAGTCCTTTTGTTTGACTCCATATCTAACGCCTTTGTTGCCCGCATACCGGATCCTCAATTATATTTTGGGCTTTAAAGATGCGGATACGGTGGAAGAAAAGTTAAATGTTTAGTTCACAGCAATTACAATTATACAGGAATTAGAGACAGTGATTTAATATAATTTAAAGTCGGGAGAAGTTCGATAGTTCAAGGATCTCCAAAAACCAATCAGTTCTTAAGCGCCTAATTACTATGATTTAATTAAAATGTCATTAATTTTTAAGCCTAGAGGAAAGCTTAGGTTACCGGATAATTCGACCATGGTTGATATCTGAGAGATTATTCAAAATGACAGCAAAGGGAAAAGAAACCGTAAATGCAGTTAAAGTATTAGAAGAGACGTTCCAAGTAAGAAGAAAAATTTTGTATTTCGGATTTGACACATTGTGAACAAAACCACGAATTCATTCACAGACGGAGTTGACGAAAGTTAAGGCCAATATGGAAGAACCCGACGATAACGTTCGAAGCGTCAACTTCTTGGATATCATTCTACAATTGCTCGAGAAAAACCCCGAATTAATGAGCGATAAGCAATTGCGAGACGAAGTCTTTACTATCATTGCAGCGGTAATAAATAACATAATTCCGTTTAAATGTAAAAAGGTTACACTGAATGACTTTCGCAGGGTTTCGACACCATCACTACCGCTACAATATTTACCCTGTACGTGCTCGGTCTTTACCCGGAGATTCAAGAAAAGGTCTACCAAGAGTTGACTTCCGTCTGTGGAACGGACATCGAAAGAGACATTGAATTTAACGACTTAAAGCACTTGACTTACCTCGAAAAAGTCACGAAGGTTAATTTTGGATCGATAGCTAAAGCAACTGCATTACAAGTTTTCCATTATTAAGTGAAAGCCAACTTAACCCTTTGCAGGAATCGCTAAGGCTGTGTCCTCCACTTCCTTTCATTGCTCGCGAGCTAACGGAAGACTTACAAATTGGTTCGTTTTTAGCTTACTAATTTTTATCATATTAGAATTAACTATTCACCCTTGCAAATTAAGGGATTAAACGTCTAAAATTTAGAACAGATCATTTGGCATTAGTCCAATATCATTAATATTTCAAAACATTTAAATAAATTAACACCATTGCAATTTTAGGCGAAAAAATTCTTAAAAAGGGTGTGACGTGTGTCACCTTGATACCAGGCGTTCATTCTGATCCCAGACATTTCCCAAATCCAGAAGTATTCGACCCCGACAGATTCAATCCGGAGAACAGCGAAGGAAGACACCCATTTGCCTACATACCATTTGCAGCCGGTCCCCGCAATTGCATCGGTTCGTCAACACCTTTCGTTCTATAATTAATAATAACTTCATTTAATTTCAATTGTTTTTCAGGACAGCCATTCGCCACGATTGAACTGAAAATATTTGTAATTAACGTTCTTCGTCATTTTCGAATCTCTTCCAAATTACCGAGAGATAAAGTAGTTAATGGATTTGATTTTGTTTCAAAAATTCATGAAATGCCCCTCCATTTCGAGCCCAGAAACCAGAAGAATTAAAAATGTTTATTTCACATGTTGAATTTATTTTACTAACAAATTTATAAACTAATATACTTAACGTAACAATTAATGACAAGTGCACGCTTATTTTTGTAAAAACACGGGCTAAAATATATTAGTAAACACTCAAATATTAATTGGTCTGAAATAATATAAAATAATTTGGGAGATCAATACAGCATAAACTGTAATGCTGTCCCGACTAATAAACGCTATATTCAATCTCAAATATTACCACGTTAAACAAGGAAATTAAAGTATTGTTGAGTTGGCATTTTGTGAAATGCGTAAGAAAATATCTGTAAGTGCGTGATATTTCAAAACAATTTTAATTATAAAGAGAAAGTCAAAATATGTGTTTTTTATGTTTTATTCAAAATAAAATTTTATAAATTATTATAAACATACCTTCTGTTATCATCGATGTAAAATATTTTCGAATATTTTACTTCGATTTTGTCAAACATTAGCCTTGAATTGGACTATTCCTATATGTTCATCGGCTTATAAATGCGAATTCAAATTATTTATACCAGAAGTATATAATACTTCTCTTCGAGAGAAGTGTACCACAAAGAGGTGTAAGTGTAACGTCATTCTTCCCAACATCGGAACATTTGGAGCAAGGTTACTAAACCGAATCACATACCCGATAAATAGTTCCCTCATCATTTCTCTATTAGCGCTTATCTATTTGGCAAAACGCGTTTGCGGATTTTTGACCCACCCCAATACGAGGTTTGTGGGTTGATTGCTGGGGATTTAGTGCCAAACAATTACAGAATTCATCTTACGGTGCGATGCCCATCTGAAGTTTGATGAGCGGGAAAGCAAACAAAAAGGGTGAGCCAGTGAAGAATGACGTTACTATTAGTTGGTAATGTAGAATAATGACAAAAAACAGATTTTAAGCTATGATATTTTGTTGTATATCTAGATTAAAAGGGAAAACCATTTTAAAAAATATATTCAAAAATTTGTTTAGCTTATATATATAGCGCCATACCCTGGGGGTACACTTTATTTTGCTTATATAAAATTAATAAAGGTTTTACGTTATATATTTCAATGTATATTATATTGCTTATTTTATTTAACTAGATAGTCACGTTCAATTTAAATACCTACAAGCATTACTCTCAAAAATAACATTTTTTTTATTATTTAAATATATTTTTAAAAACCTTGCGCTTACAAGTTGAAGGCCTTGAGCCAATTTCTTCAACGGGTGGAAGTAGTTTTAGAAATCTGACGTGTCCAAAGGCGAAGACCGACTTGAAACCGTAATTTGGGTACGAATCCGAAATACGCGGTAATGGAATACTTTTAACTAATAACACTAATTTATGAGTCACTCCAAAAGCGAAAAGTAATATCTTCAGCGACAGGATTGTTGTTTGATGGAAAGACCAATTGTGCAGGGATCAACATTTTGATCCGCTGCGTATATGCTATTCTAAATATTGTTGAGAAGCTGGTTAAATTGAACTAAAAACTGATAAACAACTTTAGCAAACTGGTTTTTCCTCAATTACCATCGAAAATTTGTATTCAATTTCCGAACGTTTTGGCTCTATTAAAGTACCAATTATTGATAATTTAAAGTCTCTCGAGAATGTTTAATTGCTCTTTTTTAAAACGATGTAGCGTTCAATAAGGCGAACAAATAACGAATAAAATATTAAATATTAATTATATTTATTTTAATATTTAAGATAATCTTGATTCTCAATTCAAAATTAATACGGAAAGAGTTGAAAAGCAGTCTATGTTTTTGTCTGTGTGTGTCCGTCCGTTGTTACTCTAGTGCGCTGCGATAGCAGTTCGCTTTGTTTTGATGTGTAAAGAAATCCTACAGAACCTTAATATTCACTTTTTCCATAATATAAAACGAATATGTTGAAATATTTTTCGTAGTTACGATGCATTTAGTACTTTTGCAGCTTTAAAGCTCATTTTGATATTCCAAGGACATTTTTTAATATTATTATTTGAAATTGCTGTTTATATATTCCTTAAGCTATACTACATCTGTAAATAGAATAATCCTTGCTATAAAGATTTCGAGAAGAAATCTAAGGCCTGGACCCTGTCGGGTGAATCAATTGTTATCCGCAATAGGCTTAGTGAACCAAAAAGTTAACAATTGAGACCTGAGGTGAAGTAAACTTCGGGTTTTGATTTTCGCGTCTGTAATGAAGGCACATTAACAGTTCAGAGTGAGCCGAAAGTTAAATACACGTTTAAATAATCAGGTTTAGATTTTATAATAGAAGAAAGCATCATGGTGGCAATTAGATCAGTGAAAGGGCTAATCGTTATCGGGTTATAGCTTCGAAGTTTTCATTGTTTTTATGGTGCGCATTGACAATCAGTGCTTCTAACCACAAGTCAGCTTTGGTAACTTTAATACTCATCTTGGCAAATCAAGAATATCGTTGAGGTGAAACGACACAGTAAAACCAGTTGTGAATGTAGCTGTGATAATATAGGGTTAACAGTTGAGGCGTAGACAATTGGGCCTTTTCAAACACATAAAGGTTATATCTCTGCAAAATTTATACACTTCACTTCCTGTTTTTTTCCCATTCACTGATTTAAGTGTGTCCAAGACATATCTTTATTGGATGTACCATGAATCTGTCGAAGCCAATAAAGTATGTTTGAAGTCAAATTTTGTACTAAACTTCATGAAACTAAAATGAGGGTTAATTACAAAAACTTGACTTCATAATAAGATTGAAGCTTACTATTTAGGTCACGTGTACTTAGGCCTAATTAACACAATCCTTTTCTCTATGAATGACATAATGCAGTTTAATAATCTCGTCGTCGTCCCTCGCAAGTAAGGCTTGCATTTGTCGCATGTTCTCCTCTTATCTTCGAGCGATAAAAAGAAAATACCTCGCGTTTCTACGATTCGTTGGCTTTAGCGTTGGCGTCCTTTATTCCGAAGGCATAGAATACAATAATTCCCTTTTCCGCGGCTCGCGCAATAAACTCTAGCGAAGTAAGCAAAAATCAGTCCCGGATATAGTATATAACTTCTCGGTCGAATAGGACACCCCCACCCCATAGACGCGGCCAAGAGTAACTAAAGGAGTACCATTCTGAGCTATTTGTCCAATCAATATCCATGACCATTTCTCTGAAGCGACGAAAAACTAAGTATTTGAATCTTGTGCCACTATTTAGAGAAGTCAGAACGAGCATTGATATTGCATGTGCTCTTACCTTATGTTCAAGTTCAGTACTCCAGGTTAATTGGTTCTTGACGCTACTTAATCTTAAGGTCTGTCCAGATTGACACATTTTGCGCGTTCGCATCTTCGCCTTGCTTGTTTGCAAGATCGTGCTACTATTCTTATTGGATTTTCACTACTTTGAGTCCTCACCTTACGAAGATAAAATTTCTTGCCAAGAATTTCACGCCTTCACGAGAAAAGCACCAATCACAGACGAGAGGCAGGGGGTGTGCAGACGTTGGTTAGGTTCGTTTTTAACACTTTTACACAATGGCGGAAGCAGCGTGCAACTCAGTCGAGTTACGTTTAATGAATATGGACAATGAAGATGGCGCAATAATTGCTCATATAAGGCGCAAACACGCGAGAGCAAGCTCAATGTGGACAAAGCTTTATATAAAAGAGCAAATTTCATATTGGCAAGTTTCGTTGAAATGTTCTTACTAACATCACGAAAAACGACCCCTATATCCGGAATTGCAGTTCCTCACTCCTTCGTAATTCCCTGTCTCCATTGAGAATGCGAATCAACCCTGAAGCTTAAGAACAAGTGTAGTCAAGAAGAAAAGCCTTGACGATAAGACGATAACAAGTAGAATTGCAATTTAGCATCGAGCCTCATCAGCGAAATTCTATAGCGTATTTCAACATTGTTTTAACGATGAGCACAAAATGAACGCTCAGATTTATTTTCAAATCAAATCAATGAGATAAAATTAACACTGTTAATGGTTTTATTTATTAAAACTATCAGTCCTCGAGAAAAAAAAGTTTATATAAAACAAGCTAGGTTAGTTTAGACCAAATCTTTTAAAATTATTTTAGAAGAGAAATACAAGTTTAACTGTGAACCTAAACTGAACTATGGTTCAATATCTGAAATAGTTTATTCGTAAATCCAGGGATTGATTTAATTTTAGAAGTAGGAATGGAGAACGAAGTAGTCTGGGCGCGCGTCGAAGTCCCGGATCTCCTTCCATGGGACGGAGAGGTATGAAAGAAGAGGCGGTCATAGCGACAGAGGTAGAAACAAATTACGTATTTTTCGCCGTCCCTCTCAGCAACGTCATCAAAACCTAGTTTCAGTGATCCAATAAGATAATTTAAACTTATCGTTACGTGTTGGAGGGAGGGGCTCTATACTGGGCTACGAGTCGGACTGATGTAAATACTAACCGTTCTCCATTCCTAATTCTAAAATTAAATCTATCCCTGGTAAATCTGTAAAATGTCCTAAATAAATAACTCCAAGTTAACTGCACTATACTATAACTAGCGGAAAGCATGGAATCTATAAATACTACACAACCACGGCGAAATAAATTATTTTACAAACTGGCCATGTGCAGCGAGGGAAATGTTGTGGTGAAAATGCCATCTTCAGCAACGAAATTCCATTGTTCATTCATCTCATTCGCTTCTGTTGATAATAAATCAGCCTCCTCAAGCTTGCTGCGCTATTCATTGCTTTACAAAGGACAGACTTTCTTTCGACTAGGTTCTGATTTCGTCAATAGAGGAGACGTTTGGATTCTTCCGCCACGATGATAATGAATTGATTTAAAGTAAAGAAGCTATGGACTAGGATTCTGCCAAAGGAACTTTGTCTTCCGCCAAAGACCATACCCGTATCCTCTGATTCTGGTTCAATCACTTGATGTCCTGGTATAAAAACAGAATATACCCGTTTAGTTCGGGACTATTTTATTTTGATATATTCTTATTGACTGGTCAAATATTTTCTTATTCTTATTGACTAAGAAATATATTTTCGATGAAAAAGCTGAGAAGCCAAATTTAATTACCGAGAAATATATTTGATACGTCGGCGTCTCCGTTCACTCTTATAAAAAGCGATATGAAAGCAGGGTTTAACACCAAAGTTTCCACGATAGGCTGGTGATAGTGGGAAAAGAATTTTTTGCCCGGTTTTTTAGGGTTCTGGATCAGTTACAAGGAGGGTGAAGTAGTAAATCAAGTGATTTTTTTATCGATTCTTCTACTAATTACAAGACCAGTCTGCATAGTGAAACATCCAGGAAATACTTCCGAATGATTTTAAAATTCAAATTAGGTTCAGATTTTAAGGATAATTTTAAAGAAGGTCTTCCGACCAATCGCGTAACGCTCTGCCTTTTTATTAACAAAATTCTCGTGGCACGTTCCGTGTCGAGTGAAATTTATCACGAGATTTGATAAAATTTGCGCGTGACGTGACAATCGCGGCGCGAGACATGGAGCGTGCCACGAGAATTTTGTTAACAAGGAGTCAGGGCGTTACGCGATTGGTCGGAGGTCCTTCTTTAAAATTATCCTTAATTATCCTTGAATTCTAAACCTAATTTGAATTTTAAAATCATTCGGAAGTATTTCCTGAATGTTTCACTATGCAGACAGGCAGGGCCGGATTAACAATTTTTCGGGCCCTAGGCAAGGCCTTAGCTCCGGGCCCTCCAACAGACCACAGTTTAAGAGAATCTCAGAGACATATTTTTTATATTTTTAATTGACTTAACACTTAACAGAATATTTAATTTCTTTTTTAACTCGATAGTTAAAACTCTTTCCAGCTAAAGAAATTTATCAATTATCTCTTCATAGTTTATGAAGTCGTTTTGTAAATATAGTCCTACTAGCTGTTACCCGCGGCGTCGCTCGCGTGTAATAAGAACTTCCATCAAAATGATATAAAGAATGGGTAGATTTTACTGATGACTGATATTTTTGTAGCACCCTAGGAGCGAGGGCACGCGGCGTTGCCCGTCAGCCCGTCGGGACATTTTTTTATTATTTTTCACGCGGACATTATTCTATAAAGAAGGGTTTTAAGTTTTTGGCCGCCATTTAAAAAGATGGCAACAAATCGAAACCGAATGACCATTCAACCCGCCTATAGGTTAAAGGAAATCAGTGTACTAAATATTTGCGAAATCGTTTGAAACGCGCGGACTCTGTTGCATAGAGAAGATTTTTTACATTTCTGGTCGCCATTTTTAAGATGGCGTCGGATTGGAAAAATCTTTCTTAGTACGTGCCTACCACTTATGAGTAACGTTCCTGCAAATTTTCAGCCTTCTAGGGCAAGCGGTTTGGGCTGGGCGTTGATTATCAGTCAGTCAGTCTGTCAGTCAGTCAGTCAGTCAGGACTTTGATTTGTATAGATATAGATATCAAAGATAAAAACTTAATTTTTCCTGGGCTACTAATGTGATTCTTAAGTAGCTTTTCACTCTTTTTAAAGCTGAAAAGGATATTTCGCCACTTGCATTGCTAATAGGCAAACACAAGTAAATTCTCAAAATAATTTCCAAGTTTGGAAAAGTTGAAATGATATTATTGTTACGAATGAAGGAATGAAAGAATTCTGGGTTTTTGCTTGCTTCATTCTTCACGAGATGTTTAAATTTTAGCAGTTCGTTTTCTAGCTCTTCAAAATTTAAATCATTGCAATACATTTTGCCAATTCTTGTAAAGCTCCAGAGAAAGATTCATCGGGGGCATTAGTGTTTAAAATAGGTTTGAACTTTTCATCAGTGAACTTGTTAACTTCAGATCGTTTTTTAGTATTTGTCATGAGATTGTCACATAAGACGTAAAACACTTCTATTTTGTAAGCGACCAGTTCAGTCAAGCCGCGTTTACACGAGACATTTTGGAACCGTTTTCAACCGTTTTGGAAAGGCCTAACACTTTTTGAAAAATAATATTTGCATTTCCTCTTGAAAGATCTCTGGTTTTAACAGCGTAATATTATTTTTGTACATTCCAAACCGGTTTAAAACGGTTTCAAAGTGTTTCGTGTAAACGCGGCTTCAGTGTTAACATCGTTTTTAGCCACATCGTATGATGTACATCTACGATGAGGATAGTTTGACCTGCCCTGTTGGACTCCTACTAGTAATAGTACAAGTAGACGTGAAACAGTAGCGCCTTTGGCAGTATAAAATTTTTAGTTCGTCATTTAAGGGTAAATGGGACAGAATTTTGGTGAGGTGATATTTACGTTCGTGTATTTTAAGAGGATGGGGATTATAATAGTAACTTTAAGCATTGCATTTAATTGTACCAGGAAGGTTAAGCATTTGGAAATGTTTTACGATTGCTCGATATATTTAAAGCGAGATAGAGGATTATGGTGTTACCATAATTAAAACGGAAGGTTTAATATAATATAATCTTAAAGGCCTTTAAGATTCCTGTCACCCGTCGACAATAAGGGTTTCACCATTTCAATCCCGCTCCCTATTTCAAAATTCAAAGAAATCGAGGGAATTTTTAAAAAGCAAAACGAAGTATATTCCGACGTTATATTTAGAATGGTCTAAAGGAGATGTTTATTATTAGAAGTTGCATGTATTTCTCCACAAATCGAGAACAATTTTAAAAGAAAGTACTAGCTTGTGGCCCCGAATATTCCAATTATAACGTAAGTAAATTTATTGAAGTAAGGATTAAGGGTTATAATTTTTGTTAGAGCATCGAGCGGCTATTCAATCTCATTCTCTGTAGTACTTCTTTTAATGAGCATTTACGGGTATTTCGTTTAACCACTGTTAAAGAATGCTCATCGTGGGGGTACTCACGTTTTCCGTTCGTGTCATACTTTTATAATTATAACAGAACTAAAAAATTGAAGTAATCATTTTAAAACAGTTAAGGTAGCGCATCGAGGGGCTATTCACTCATTTTTTTCTGTACGCCTGTCAAGTACAGTACGATGTGGCTACTATTGGGTCGCCTTGTTCTTTCTTGCACCTTCATCAAAGAACCGTTTTCGTATTTTTATCACTTTCTTCGTTACTTTTGTAAATTATCTTTTTTGTGAGCTGAGCCATTATTTAAAATGTTTAAAATTATCACAAACACCCTGAATAGAGCTTATCAAGGAATCATACAATGCAACTCCAGTGTTTAATGACGGTCAGTAACAACACGAATTCAAAATGAAATTTCATCCTCCGAGGATAGCGCCACTTCTGAAGATACATTTCCATTGAATTTTTAAGTTTCTTTTCGTCTTTTTCTTTCTTCCTTTATAAATTGCCACTTATATGTTTATAAGTCGCCACAATGTTTTGGGCACTTAGAGAAGGTAGTGTTTTGGGTAACGGGTTTTTCAACATTAGGCTGCGGTTACAACTCACCTGGCTTTACTATGGTGTCAGTGACGTTATGTTTCGGCAGAGAGAGAGGGGGGGAATATATATATATTCTTTTGGGGTTTTTCATTTTATCAATTTTTTAAAACTGGCTGATTACGGGCCCCTCAGATATCCGGGCCCTAGGCAATTGCCTAACTTGCCTGGTGGTTAATCCGGCCCTGCAGACAGGTCTTATAATTAGTAGAAGAATCGATAAAAAATCACTTGATTTTCTACTTCACCCTCCCTTTGAGGCAACTCTATAGTCTGTCAAACGAAAGAAGAGCCCTGAGAAATTTGTCCAAATTGGTGTCGCCACCATCGACTCCATAGTACTTTATCAACTTGTTTTGTTTTGTCAATAGTCGTCTGTAATATAGTCTGCTATAAACCGATAGGCTTAATCGCAATATAACCAATACATTTTGCAATATATGACAAGTACTTTAACGATTTATGCTTTAACTTATGTCATTAAAATATATTGCAATGCTAGTTCAACAAAGATAAGACTGGTGTCTTGTCGTTAATTTTGTTTTATTTTCTTTAATACTCGATGATCGTAAAAAACCATGAAACAAACATATTAAATATATATTGCAAAATGTATTGGTTCTATTGCGATTAAGCCTATCTGTTTATAGCAGACTATATTACAGACGACTAATGACAAAACAAAACAAGTTGATAAAGTACTATGGGGTCGATGGTGGCGACACCAATTTGGACAAATTTCTCAGGGCTCTTCTTTCGTTTGACAGACTATAGTAGAGCCCGAAATAAGCACGATGTAATATAAAATTTTAAGATGTGCCATAATTTTTTAAAACTAAGGGGAACACAGGACATTTTGACCAATAACTTCTTACGAAGTTTTAATGGCATAAATATGAAGATGCGACACTACTTTTGCATTCTCCATGAGGACAATGTTCTATAAGTTTTCCAGCCAAAAGGGACACAACGGGACACATGATACAAGGCACTTTTTTTTCTTATTTCCGTCCCTGAACTAGAGTGATCGCTTTATTCGCGTTATCTGTTTAGTAGTCTGCTTAAATTAAATATCCAATCACAAAAGCTTAACCTTTTTCGACTGTTAGTTTATTCTTTTGATAATATAGACTATTGTTACAAATGGAGTCTTTTCATGAACTTGATGGGTCGATGTTGGACTTTCTATAATTTGTTTCATAGTTTAGATGTATACGGATGGTTTGTCCCTTGTTTGGTTGCTCAACGATAAAATATAATATTTCGTAGGAAGAAGAAAGCAGAAATGAGATGAGAGCGGGGCTTCTCTATTGAGTACAAATAGCGAGCGATCTTTTTCTTCTTCTAGAGAAAAGCGTAATTGTGAGAAGATCGTTAGTATTTATTGCTTCGGTCGCATCTTGCGTTTTTTATGTCTCCATGGCAATCCGTTTGTAGCAAAAGTAAGAAAATTGAAGTTATCACCTTCTTTCTGCACCTATGAAATTCTATGCTTGATACTTTTAATACTTCATCTTCACCTAAAAGGTATTTTTTCGTCAATGTATTAGAAAAGCTACAAGATAACCACAGAACTACAAGGGACCAACCAGCCTTTTTTTGCTATGGAATTTATTTAGAACAGTGCGAAAAATTCCTGAAAACTGAGCCAAGGCCGAGACAAAGATTTTAGTGAAAACAAAAGTCATCTAGAAAAAAAACAAAAACAAAACTAACAGGTAAAAAGGAAAAAACAAAAACAAAACAAAAAAACTAACAGGTAAAAAGGAATTTAGAGAAGTAAGACTTTGACTCAACGCTTAGTTCACTGTTATTAAATATGTATTATTTTAAGGGAACCGCATGTTTGCCCTGCAGACCCATGTTGGCGCTTTGGAATGAGATGCTACTAGAACGTTTTCCGGTGTTCAGTTGAATATTATTCCGTGAATTGAATTGTATATTTTTTAAGAAAAAATTTAACCAGAATGAATCTGAACACACAATACCATCAGCCGCAACATTTCAAGTTGGTTCTTCACGTCATGGAAAAAGTATATACAATCATTGAGGAAACAGCTTCACAAAGTTATCGTGTTTTTACGAAAACCTAGAAGATAGATGAGTTAAAAAAAGCCGCATATCTACCTTGTAAGACCATTGCGCTACTTAAAACCCAGTACAAATAGCCCGAGTAAGGCTCTAGCGAAATCACTTTTCGAATTTCCTCTTACCTTCTTAAGAGGAAAATTACTCAATTTTATACCGACTGCCGCGACTTTGGTTCATTTACTTCTGATAGAAGGCCAAGCATATATATCCAGGATGGAATTGTCGCTTGATTGCGTTCGTCCGAATCGGTTAATATAGAAAGCGTCATCGCGTCGAGAGGATTGCGTCCGGATGACGAAAGGGAACGAAGGGTTATTATCGTTCTGACGAGACGTCTTTTAGCCGAAAGGATGATTAGAGTGCGAGAGGCAGCTAGTCGCGGAAAACACGCTTAAGCTTCCTGAAAATAGCGATTACGCCGAGCCGCCTCACCGCCCGTCAGTCTTATACACTTGACCCTTTTCCCGTGCCATCTTTGAACTTTGACCTAATTGATATATCAATCGGCTTAAATCCAGGAACGAAGCTTCCCTAATTTACTGCCTTTATCGAGCACCTGATTAAGCGCAATTATTCTAAAGAACCGTGAAAAATGATCGCGTGCCTGATCATTTTTCACCCGTAAAATCTTCATTGGCAATAAATGATTTCAGGTCAAAACGGATGAGATACCTAATGAAATCTAATATAAGTGGACTTAGCATTGGCTATCTCACTGGGGCGAAGAATTGTTTTCCGTGTCATGGATACAATATTGTCAAGAGTTTCGACATACTAATCATATTTAAGGGTACTTTAAGAAGACTACTTTGTTTCCAATCACTAAGCATTGATACACCTATAGATTTTTACTATTTAGGCCTAATCAAAATCTATTGAAAAAACATTTGCATGAAATTACTTATACCACAGAATGTTTATCTATTAACATATTATATAAATAATCCATTTTAGACACACTGCCACAGGGTGACATAATTTTGTCGGAACTCGGGGAATTTAAAAGACAAGACTTAAAGCTCTTTCAGACGATCCAACTTTTTGTCTCAGCTCGATGGGTCAAAAAGTTGTATCAACTTGCCCAGCAACCTTTGAAGGGAAAAATGTAGTAAATCCTTCCTTTTCACAAGACTAAACTTTTAGCGGCAAATGGAACCTTTTAAGCGCCACCTACCTTGGAACTTACGAAATAACCCGCGAAAAAGGTTTTTTTTGTAATTCATTTTGATTGGCTGGAAAAATGAACTTAAAAAGTTGAGTCAGCAAAAATTGGATCATGCACTGATCCAATTTTTCCTAGCCAACTTATTTGGTGACTCAACAACTCATCCAGCGTCTATTCACACGATCCAACTAGTTCATTCAACTCGATTTGGCCCATCAAGCTGAGTTGAAAAGTTGGATCGTCTGAAAGAGCCTTTAGTGTTCTGATTTATAAAAAAAAATTTTTAGAACTCACAGAGAATTTTTCAACCAAATCAATTAGAGGTCAATTCGGAATTTCAACACAATATTCCTGTCCATTACCCTGTCACTTCTTTCTAAAAACTTTCTTATAATTGACCACGATTGTTGACTCTTTTTACTCGTTCCTGCGAAGGTTGTCCATAATCAATTTGGACAACAGTTTTTACGCGTGTATAAAATAGTTCGTGATAACGAGATAAAAATATTGAACGTAAGAGATACTGATCCTAGCGGTTGCTAAGATACTCGTAAATATTTTCTCTGATCCGTTGCGAAGACGTTGGTATAAAAATCTCCAGAACAACGCGACGGAAAATAACGCTTTGTACCGTGCTTTGTTCATATAGATCTATTTCTACTTTTTTTACCCTGGAAAAGTATATAATAATTTCCAAAATTAAGTTGCTCTGAGGGATCTTTACAACAACAAACCGGATAAATCTTTCTTCATTAGTGTTTAAAACAATGGCAAGAAAAGTTTGTTCTTCAACATGATTTCCAATTTCAATTCTCTAAGTTGAAGTTATTGTATTTAATAAACATAATTTGAATTAATTACAATCTCACTTTACAGGAAGTCTTTAAATTTAGAAAATTGATTTGCCGAAGTAACAGATGTTGAAATTTTTAACTTCAACACCATGATTATACAATAAAAATTATTTTTAAAAAAATTTGTCTCACCAAAATTCCATTTGCCTAAAATGTTTGGTCAAGAAATTTTGCATTAAGCGTAATTCCAACTCGACCGAAAATATGAAGGAAACCCGGCAAAAAAAGGGTTTGACCGAACTTTTTTCACGCCGAAGCCAGACGGAATTAAGTTCAATTCTTCCGCCTAACTCAAACCTCGGCTCGTAGTGTGAACCGTCTATCACGGGGGTCCGGCTCACGTTCAAATATGTACCGTTGGCGGCATGATTTCCGTTAGTGGTCGGCATTTGGATAGGATAATATCTGTTTGTTTTATGTTTATCCATAATTTGAAATTATCCACGGGAAGTCTATGATTAATGCAATGTAATCACGAATAATTATCTGATTATTATTCATTTATAACTGATTAACCAAAATTTTGTGGATTATCTTGTCCAAACGCCGACCACTAATTTCCGTCGGTATTTTTCGGTAAATGGGAATATAGTTTTTCACTGAAAACCCTTTCAATATTATACACACTCATTTTCAATTCTCAATTGTGGTTCTTGAAAGAAAATGGTCTCTTAATTTTTATAAAAGGTAAAACTATTATGTATGTTTTAAATATATTCATTTCTCAAAATCTTAATTTCAATGAAGTTAATAATCATTGGAAATAAAGTTAATTAACATAGGAAAATTTATGATTGCATGAATATCTTTGACTTACAGATGATTATTACCCATCTATATAATAATATATATATTCGTCCTATCATCTTTTCTTTCGTTACCGGAATATCGTCAAAGCGGCTCTTGACTATCTTCTCGACAATGCCAGATCCTCCTTTACCGTGTTGTTAGTAATGTGATTGGTTCGCTATCGAGCTCAACGTTCGGATTCTTTAGATATAGACAAATCTTTATTTTAACAAGTACATGGTAGATTGTACCCTCCAAATAGACGTCGTCTTAATCTGTCTTTCGGGAAAAATGGGAAAAAGTAAAAAACAAATATTCGAAATCGTTGCTCAATGTAATATTATTTTTCTATGTGGAATCAAGGGCAAACTGAAAAAAAGAAAAGATATTGAATCAATGAGGTCAATGCAAACTATTCGTGGAAGTCAGTATAATTTTTGTATAATTTGTACAGTCTATCAGCGGTATATACTTAAAGAAAGTGCTTACTAAAGTTTTTACCACTCCGAGTGACGATGACGTAACGGAGAGGTATTATACTGGACGTGTCTGTCTGTCACCGCATTTGCAGTTGGCAAATCTGAGCAAACGTATAGGCGCAATTCACAGAAAGCAAAAAATGGTTTCTACTCCATTATCATCGTTAGGGTTAAGATGTACGCACCGATCGGCTAGGATTACGAGATACGTCTAGCCTCCCAAAGGCAGGGTTTCCACAAAGGTTCAGGGTTTTCGTATAATTTACTGTGAATCAATCGGCTTGTAAATCCTAAATTTCCAAAAATTCTTAGAGGCATACTCTAGGATTCAAACGTTAACAATAGCTGTGTTTAAAATAATTTTAGGAATAACTTTTCTTAAAAGGACTGAACTAGGTAGAATTAAGATAGATTACTGACGATTAATAATATTTATTGAGTTATTTAAGAAATCCCTCTTAATTTTGTCTCGACTCGGAGAGGTTTATTTTGGTTTCCGAACTTGTTGAAGTTATTTCGTTACTTTTTCCGGATAGGGATTTCATTGAAAATAATATCCCAGAAGATACCCCTTAGAGGATCTAATTAAACAAAACGGGGAAAACGGCCTCTGCCCATTATATTTGATACCTATAGTGTTTATATTGATCTGTCTGACATGCATTCGGGATCGACTTTATCGAACAATGCACACAGCCTTCTGAATATATTTAGTTTCAACTATGAACTTTAAGATATTAATCTTCAAATACTTTGGATGCATGAATGTAGTCAGAAAGCAACATGAATGTTATTGAATGAAATTTGTCACTTTTGACCTAAATAGCTCTCAAAAGCCAATCATATTTTTCATCGGCTAGTGTACAGTACTCAGCCCACACGAACCACGATAATATTCATTACTAAACATATTGTCTTTGTGTACACCCATATTAAATATCTGCGTAATATTGTGTTTTTAAATATAATGTTTTTATCAACTTTCAAATTCAGTAGAACGAGGGTAGGTTTGGGATTAACTATGAAGCTAAAATGTTGCGTGTCTGGAATAGGATATTCTCAATAGGCTAAATGGTTACGGGTTCGCGAACCCAGTTTTGAAGAACTAAAACAAACCATTGTTAAAACTTTCTCCTAGTGTTACTGATACGAGGGGTCGGACGTTTTGGAAAAAGTGTACGGGATTTCGAAATCCAATTTGATTTCTTCGTATTTTGTTTGATTTCAAAATACGATAACATCCAACGGATTTCGTCGGATTTTGAGATATTTCCCTTGATTTCGTTGGATTTTGCTATTTTTCCCGTGATTTCGTTGGATTGTGATTTTTTCCCTTGATTTTGTTTACATTTTGAGATATTCCTGGGATTTCCTCGGATTTTGAGATTTTTTTTCGTGATTTTTGTGGGATTTTTTGTTATTTTATATTTTGCATTTTGTTTTGTTTTCATATTTTGGATTTTGTTTTTTTTTACATTTTGGATTTTGTGTTTTTTTATTTTGGATTTTGGATTTTTTTTTTAAATTTGGATTTCGCGACTTCTTTACTGATTTCGGATTTTTTATGGGATTTTGAACTCAGCAAAAAAGCGTTTGATTTCTTTCCGGATTTTTAATTTTGTTATTGATTCCGGATTTCTTAAGTTGGATTTCGCGGATAGCGTACGGGATTTCCTGAATGACCGATCCCTCGCCTCAACCATGCAGGTGATCAAATTCGGAAACATATTCTGACTAGGCCAAAAGAAAAAAAAAGAAAAACTAATAAACGTACAAAAAACTTCCACAAATATAAATAATATGAACTTGACCGTGAAAATCCATATATTGTAGATAGAAAAAGATTTATACGTACAGTACTTGGTGTAATGTATGTTAAATCTAGTTCATAAGACCGTCCCTTTAACAATGCCCGCATGAAGTCCAAGGCAAAACTAACTCACTGTATAAGCGGAAACTATGGCGGAAAATTCGAAACGGCGAGACGAGATTGGAATAGAGAAATATCCCCAAGTGGGGTCTGACTTTACATCCTTTCACGAGACTGGCACGGGGAGAGCTCTTCGGCGAAAAGATTTATTAGTCTGAATGCGTTCACTTAGTGAAGGGACTCGGGGAGACTGGAAAAATCAAGGGATGAGCAAGAAGATGAGTCGTGGGAACTCGAAACCGCTCTACAGTTACCGCAGGAAATGAAGTATGCTAGGACGTGTAGTGATTTATTATTGATGAAGAAAATAATAGAGCCGCCGCACTCCTTATACAAGCTGAGGGATCAAATTTAATGTTCCGTTTTTACATTTTTATTTCTTTTCAAATTTTGGAATATGACGTGTAGCCATGGTTTTTTTTTTGAGCGCACTTGTTACAGTAGTGAGGGCTAAAACGTACGAATGTGCAATGTTTAGAAAAAATAGTAGAATTTTGAATTACAACTACTGGCTTGCATATAAGTAAATAATAAAGACTGTCTTTATGGACAAAGACAAGGAAGCGCAAAAGATGAGTGAACAAAATAAAATGATTGAATTTCAGATGTTGAAACCTATTAGTTCGGAGACATGATTATAAAATATCAATTATTTTAAAAAAATTGCTTATCTTCGTTTTTTTCACAAAAATTCCTTGCATTACTGCCGACAAAGTTCGTGAAACGACAAAGTACTCATATTACCAGAAGTAAGATGAAACTAGAAGTACTGAGCTATCCAAATTCTTCACTTGGCGAAAGCAGAAGAAAATAGGGGAAGTGGGTAGCTTGGGCAACTTCGCGAGGCGTCCCGTTTACGGATTTTTCGCGCCATTTCCCTCCCCGTGGGGGTGAAGAGAGATAGGATTTTTACGCGCATTAACACACGAGTGACGTAATTCTGTGGACAGTACGGTCCTACGCCTTCCAACTGACTAGAGGCGTCTGCTAGAGGCAGTGAGGCACTCAGGCAGAATGGCAGAGGCTGGAATCGAGTGGTAAGTACTAAATTCATAACTTATTTTAAAATATGTCTTTATTTTTAAATACAATTGTATTTCTAAGATCCAGGGAAAAAATTCACTTGTCCGAAGTTTTAAACTGTGATAGGGAAGAGTTCAAAGTAATAAAGTTGTATCCAAGTTGTTGTAGTTTGATTTTTAACATTGGGATTGGTTTGGGTAGATCTTACTTTTCCTTTCAACACAGCCTGAGTTTTCTTATCGGTAGTTTCCTTGTACATTAAATCACACTGCGTACTCTTAACGACATTCATTTTATTAAATAACCGAATTTTCGTCCTTAATTAAACCAATATCCGCATTAACCCGTTGCCTGACGTAACCCTAACTCAAACTGAAGCACAGCAGAAATATAAGCAGACTACACAGGTTAGTTCCACAGTTCGCTACATGGTGGCGTTCGCAATAAAATCTGGTACTATTTTATGCTTCGCGCCGATTGGCCAGATTCAAATTTTAAGGGTGGTAGGGGAATCGACCATTGTAAGTGAGAATCACTGGACGACTTGTATGGCTCAAGGCTACGGCTACCCACTTCCCCTATTTTCTTCTGGCGAAAGTGAATATTCTTGATAACACACCAACGGTTGGCCCTCTGGTAGTGGTTTCTGAATTTTCCCTCCAATACGTGAGACGCTCTTGGCGGTAGACGGCCGAACTAGATTCAAGCACCCGCGTCCGTGTTCCGCGACTTTAAGTAGGAATTTTTTTGGAATTTGACCAATTTTTTTCTCTCTAGTGTAGGCGCGATGGAAGAGGCATAAAATCGTCAAATTTGTTTACTTGTGCCAGGATCTACTACCAATGCTAGGGCTCTTTACTTCTTGTCTCATCTTACTTCTGATATTTCGTTCACTTTATTAAAAGTGTTAGCATGGGAAATATAAATAAATTACCCTCTGCAGAGTACTTTCGTTCAGCGACTCGTTTATAAGCCCTAATTCCCAATTTTTGTGTCGTCAATTATAAATGATTTATAAATCGAACATTGAATTTTATATAAGAGAAAATTAAGAAGTCGCGGTTTAAGTAATTTTGGCATCATTTTGAAGAATTCGACGCCGGTTAGATGTTCACTCGCTACTTTGCGAGGAACACCCTAAAGAGCACACGTCAATTACGAAACACATTATGTGGACACGGACAAACGGCGGGCGGTTAATCTATATCATTATTGAGTATTTAACAATCTAAGTATATTTAAAACGTATAGTAGATGAAATTAACCGGTTATATAAAGATGTTTCGACAAGAACGCATTTGTATTAAATTGAAAATTTCACGATAAAATAATTTAGGCAAAAGGAAATTTGGTGATAAAAACGAAGAAAAGCTTTTATTTCAAATAATTTATATTTTATATTGCTACGACAATTTTGTTAACAAGAAGGTAGGGCGTTACGCGATTGGTCAGATGCCCTTATTTCAGATTAACCAAAAAATCTCAACCTAATTCTAATTTCAAAACAATTCGGAGATATTTCCTGGATATTTCACTACGCAGACTGGTTTTATAATATGTAGAAGAATCGATAAAAATCGCTTGATTTTCCATTTCACCCTCCTTTTAGTGAGGGAGAAAGACATTCTAAACAGGCTACAAATTGGGGGTAGAAACCGTGTCAAACCCAAGCAAACCACTCGGTAATTCTTAGTGGTCGGCATTTGGATAGGATAATATCTGTTTGTTTTATCTTTATCCATAATTTGAAATTATCCACGGGAAGTCTATGATTAATGCAATGTAATCACGAATAATTATCTGATTATTATTCATGGATAACTGATTAACCAAAATTCGGTGGATTATCTTGTCCAAACGCCGACCACTAGTAATTCTTTCTTTGGTGTTACCTACATCAGCCATGCAGTTTGGTTAAATTTGGAAATAAACGTATTGTGACTGGGCATAAAGAACAAACAAACCAACATCTTTCTGAAAAATATAAAAGATTCGGAATAAATTTTGATATTTATGCGAGACGAGTGCCCTAAGCCTTGCATAAAATAAAATCTTTCTAAAAAATAATGAGCTGAAAAAAATTCTTTATCCTTTATGTTAAAATACTCGAATTTTGTCGATTGTACTTTTTCCATCGAGTTCAAAGCGGTTTCTCGGGTTGCTTGCTCCTATGTTTAAAAGAAAAAGTTCTAAAATGCCCAGGGCTAAGAAAGCTATAATTTGTTTCTCTTTAAGAAGTAAGACATACTACTTTTCAGCCAGGCTTCGCAGATGCGTTCCTTCCACTTCTTTCTTACCTCTTATTCTCTGTTTCTTCTTTATTCTTTTTATCATTTTAAGGTTCATCCAAAAGACAGAGTTCAGCTACATCTAAAATTGAGTTTCATATTGATACCGTTTTCTGCAAGCGCACTTGATAAAATATGAGAAGGTAAAATAAGACAGCGGCAGCACTCTAAGATAGGACTTCATACTGCATCTAATGTATAAGGATTGTTTTTTGATTGGAAGTATTTTTTTAATATTCGGTTTACTGTTTGGAAAATATTCTACAGAACTACAATTCGGGCCCTCAATGTGTGGTTTAAATTTCAAAAAGACCCATACATTAGTTTAGTTTATAAAAAATAAAGTTGCTAAGGGTGGTTTACACTTCCATAAAATTAATCACACATGTTGATGAAAAACAGGGACTTTTAAAATAGAAATAACAAGGGAAAGGTTTTGAAAAAAAAAACCAATAGACAAATATATAAATTAGGAGGGGCTAATTGAAAAATACAACAAATCGTCACGAGTGACGTTTCAAGTCTGGAGAAATGACGTTCGCGCTCAAATTTGTAAGATCATGGATAAATAATGCTGGTGAGAAAATTTGTTTTCATGCTATAAGATAGTGTGAACTTGGGTGTGAAAACAATTTTTCTCACGCGCATTCTTTATCCATGGCTTAACAATAAATCACCAGACTCACGTCACGTACAAAATCACGCGCAACTGTGATGACGATTTCTTATTTTTCAACAAGTTCAGCAAGACTAAATGCTTTATATATCCACCTATTGGGTAATCGGGTTTTAGAAAAACTATATGTTTGTTAGTTTTGGTAACGATTTTAAATGAAAATTTCAAATTTAGATCTGCTCTTCTCCCCTTTAAATTGAAGATAATTAATATTAAGTACATTCAGTTTTAATTTTTCAAAACTACCCCTGTCTGCGATATTTTAGCATGGATGCACAGTTTTATTAGAAAAGGTCAGCGCGACGAAAATTGGCCATTTTTAACGTTTAGTTGCCTCATTATCTTCTTAAAGACTATTGGATGAAATGGCTTATCGAGGGTGAGATAAGATGGCTTGAATAACGCCGCCAGGACGGTGACGCCATCAGAACACTCGAGTCTAAATCCTCGACTTGAATAGTGTTTATGAACTTTTCGAAGATATTACTAGACTTAAGAAACGAGACAATTATTAACATGGCAAGAGTTTATTCGTAAGTGAAACTTAATATTACTAAGTGAACAAATATACAGGGTGTTTTTGAAAAGTCCATCAATAATGAAGTGTGTTTATTGGACCCAACTGAGTGGAACGAATCGAAGAACATGAATGTAGACAAAATCCCCCGTCATAATCCCTCCATCAGAGTCAAAAAGGAAATACTCCCCTGGCATATGGGGAAAAATCTCCCGAATGGTTGTCGATGACAAAATACCCCCAGCCACACAACAAAATCTTATCTATATATTATCTATACTAGGTATATCTTATTTTATTACAGTGGTTTAAAAATTTTCTCAGGGTATAGAACTACAATAGCTTTTTAGATGCGAGTGTGAAAAACTAAAATTATTTTACGATTATGATCTTTGTTAAATAGTGATTGAAATTAGTTTCTTAAATACGTTTTTGAACTTAATGTAGGAATCTGTTTCACCATCCCGTACATTACCTTAGCGAGATAGAAATCGTATCATTGTTCCACGTTAGCACATAAGAAACTAACATTCCCACCCAACAACCAACCACGCCTAGCTAATACGGGTATCTTGATTTGTGTAACTTGTATGTCTTGATCTGTCATTATAGCTTTTTGATAATGTTATACTTGGTAATGAGAAGGAAAAGAGGCAATTTAAAATGTTTTGGAAATCCCATGTTTTTAAATTGCAGTAAACAAAACCTTCGTCGTTCTGTTACTCAGAAACGAGTTTAACTTAATGGTGAATCAAATAATTTTTACCATGGATAATACTTTTCGTAGCTGGTCTCTGTAACTTATGAAGAAGTAAAAATCTAGACTAAATAGCACGAAGCTGGTAAATATTCATGAGCTGCGAACTCTCGAAAAAAGCAATCTTGTAAATAGCGTGATGTTACGATAATATAGAAATGTTTTCTGATTGCTATTTCTCCCACCCGAGGGGTCGGTCATTCATGAAATCCCGTACGCTACCCGTGAAATACAATTTAAGAAATCCGAAATCAAGGCTGATTTCGAAATCAAATAAAAAATCCGAAATCAGCAACGAAATCATAAAATCAGTAAAGAAATCACAAAATCAGTAAAAAAATCACACAATCAGTAAAAAAGTCACGAAATCAGAAGCGAAATCACAAAATCAGAAGCGAAATCACAAAATCAGTAAAGAAATAGTGAAATCCATTACAAAATTCACGAAATCCAAAATCAAAAGAAATCACGAAATCATGGGGAAAATCTCAAAATCCGAGGAAATCACGCGAAAACATCTAAACTCAAAGAAATATCGCAAAATCCGTCGAAATCAAGGGAAAAATCTCAAAATTCGATGAAATCCATTGGATTTTATCGAATTCTGAAATCAAACAAAATCCGACGAAATCAAACGAAATCCGAAGAAATCAAACGAAATGAGATGAAATCAAATTGGATTTCGAAATCCCGTACACTTTTTCCAAAACGTCCGACCCCTCGCTCCCACCGCTTACGTGTAATTATACCTCAACAACTCGAGTTTTACTTTGGTATTGGAATTTTAGACAGTTGGTCGTAACAGTACCTTGCACCGTGATTGTCAAAACTAGAAAATGATGACTTCATCCCGAACTGTTCTATAAAATCATGGGTTCGATTGGTGTCGTATCTTTTGATTACTGATATATTATCTTCAATGTGAGTGAAAATATTTAAAGATCACCCTAGCTAAAGCCACGGCCCGGTCTTTTCCAAAATATTTGATCCCTTTCGGTGTTTAAAGCCGCGGACCTTTTTTTCAGCGTCGGAATCGGGTTTGAACTCAAGTTTGTTGTAACAGTTTGACCTTTTTGTCAATGAGCAAATATAGAGATGAATTACGCGTAAATAGGTTGAAGTTTGTAGCTTTTATTTAAGAGTAGATTTCCGTGTTTTACCCTAATGTGGTTCTCGTCGACGTGGCTTTGAGAGTGATTTTAGGGCGACCTTGTTTTGGTGTAGGAAAAAATTCGAAGCGATTAACCCAGCGCTATTATATTATTTTGCAGAGTTAACTCAATTCCCTTGGTGAAACATGGAAGAAACTGTGTATAATATTAGTGTAAAATGGCAGAGCGGAAAGGTAAGTTATGCATAGCCGAAACTGTAAGTTAATTGTAAATAGTCTAAACTATTTCGATTAATAATGTTTCCAAATTACTTAACCAAAACTTATAAAATAGCAGAAATGACGGATGTTCTCAGTTCTGTTACGAAAATAAATATCAAACAAGTCCTGTAAATTCTGTGAACAAATACAGTCAAGAGTAAATGAAAACTTTCTCTCTCGCGACTACTTGGTCCGTAATAAGCACTCCCAATTCTATGAGAGCGGTAACTCTCTAAATCAGCCTTTAGATAGGATTTCATAATGACTTTAATATATAAAGAAGGTTTTTTGTTTGGATGTAACTTTTTTTGAACTGTATAAACTGTTTTGAAAAAATTGCACAGAACTACAATTCGGGTCCTCAATATGTGGTTAAAATTTCAAAGTTATAAACATAATAGTTTAATTTACAAAAAAAAGTTGCTAGGGATGGTTTTCATTTGCATAAAATTAATCATTTGCATAAAATTAAACTTGATACCGGTGGCTGGTAATTAATCTAAATTACCGCTGGCTGGTCATTAAGTTACATTAACTCTGGTTGTTAATTAAGCTAGATTACCGCTGTCTGGTAATTAAGCTATATTACCGGTGGCTGGTAATTAAGCTAGATTACCGGTGGATGGTAATAAAGCTATATTACTGGTGGCTGGTAATTAAGCTCTATTACCGCTGGCTGGTAATAAAGTTAGATTACCGGTCGCTGGTAACTGAGCTAGATTACCGGTCGCTGGTAATTGAGCTAGATTACCAGTGGCTGGTAATTGAGCTAGATTACCGGTGGCTGGTAAATAAGTTAGATTACCGGTGGCTGCCGCTGGCTTGTAATTAAGTTATATTACCGCTGGCTCGTAATTAAGCTATATTACCGCTGGCTGGTAATTAAGCTATATTACCGCTGGCTGGTGATTAAGCTATATTACCGGTGACTGATAATTAAGCCATATTACCGGTGGCTGGTAATTAAGCTATATTACCGGTGGCTGGTAATTAAGCTATATTACCGGTGGCTGCTAATTAAGTTAGATTACCGGTTCCTGGTAATTATGCTAGATTACCGATTTAAGGTAATTTAGCTAGATTACCGATTTAAGGTAATTTAGCTAGATTACCGATTGCTAGTAATTAAGCTAGATTACCGATTGCTAGTAATTAAGCTAGATTACCGATTGCTAGTAATTAAGCTAGATTACCGATTGCTAGTAATTAAGCTAGATCACCGGTGGTTGGTAATTATGCTAGACTACCGGTGGCTGGTAGTTAAGCTAGACTACCGATGGCAGGTATTTAAGCCTGATAACCAATGGCTGGTAATTAAGATAGATTACCGATGACTGGTAGTTGAGCTATATTACTGGTGGCTGGAAATTGAGCTAGATTACCGGTGGCTGGTAATTAAACTAGATTACCGGTGGCTGGTAAACAAGAAAAACTCGCACTCACGCCGTTATTGGCCAAATGGCTAGCGAATAGGAAAGCTATAGACCTTTAGCAGATGGGGTTTTTCTACTTAGGTTTTATTCATATTGGTGAGTCAAATGTGTTTAATTGACGCGTAAATGTACTTAATAACTCAACTACACAACCAAAAAGTTTAATTTAGCAATTTCGCCTGATTCTTTACCTGAAAGCTTTCAGGTGTGAAATGATTTTCACAAACTCTGTATTTATGACTTGACGCGAGAGTTTCAACTTCAACTTCAATCTTTAAGTCAGTTATCCATTTCCTTGTCGGCTCAGGATATTTTAATTAACTGGGAATCACGAATTAGCTTACATTTTCACATCTTGAATTGCTTTTACAGCCGTCAATGATACAATTAGGCATATTTTTACATTCAAAGCTGAAAGTCAACCTTCAATATATCAATAAATATCATCGTCTGCAGTAGAGAAATCTAGCTCTCCTATTCGCTAGCCATTTGGCCTATAACGGCGTGTGTGCGAGTTTTTTTACTTGACTTTAAAAAATGGCGCGGCTGCTCTCTTCAATTTTAGGGTCAATTAATTGGATTTTAATCGTAATTAGTAGGGATGAACCGGTACCGATACCATATCGGTATCGGCACCGATACTCGGGGTTTCCCGATAGTATCGGATCGGTTTGTTAAGTATGATACTAAAGTCCGATACTCGTTTAAAATGCTTCATATTGTGCTAGATGACATTTTTAGGTCTTTCATTAATGCATTGATGGTGATAATACATTTCTATGAATATCAATAAGCCGTGATAGTATTTTGGAAGTACCTCTAAACATTGTACTTGGTAGTATAATTCATGAAATTACTCTATAATAATTTCCTAGTATTTTTAATACGTATGTAAATGGCCGGAGTACTACTAAAAATATCGGTATCGGTTGAAGTATCGGGTTTTTGGGTCATAGTGAGTCAAAATTTGCAGAGGTTAACGGTAATAGTTAGTATAGGGCGCTGTAGGTTAGCTGTGGCATAGGGGCTAGCCACCACCCCTCTATGCATTGTAAAGGGACCCACCTGTAAACAAGCCACAGGCTTAGTGTGTATATCCCTTCATAGACAAGGGCTTAGACTATTATTATTATTGATTATTATTAATAATATCGGTATTGATCGGTATCGGTTCATGTTTACATCGGTATCGGGTTAAGCCTGGTATCGGCCATCTCTGGTAATTAGGGAAAGTGTATTTTTTTATCAATAATTTCGATATCTTCTGAACTAGGCCGTTAATTTAAGGTTTAATGTTAGGTACCCTGAACTTTTACTTTAATTGTGGAGTTAATGCACTTGTGAAAAAGTAGTAATTTAAGATTGTACGCGTTTTCTAGAAACCTTGGGATTATCCTTACGATTCCATATTTCGAGTTAGGTATTTCATTTTTGAACACACGAAACGTCTCAGGTAAGGTAAGCCGTCAGAGCGAATGAAGGAGGAGTACGAGTCTTAGGAGAAGTCTATTAAATTAGCCTAGGAATAAACAATTACAATAAATGATATAGCGTACGTTTCTGCTGGGGTAAAAACCCCTTGGATTAGGGGTTTGAAATCTCGAGTTCCTCTTTTGGAAATCTTTCTTCACCTGAACGGGAGGTGAATTCTCCAGCCTTCGGTACGCGACAATTTGGTCTCGCCGTTTTGGTCTCGGGACAAATGGGTCTCGGGACAAATGGGTCTCGGGACAATTGGATATCGGGACAATTGGATCTCGGGACAATTGGGTCTCGGGACAAATGGGTCTCGGGACAATTGGGTCTCGGGACAAATGGGTCTCGGGAAAAATGGGTCTCGGGACAAATGGGTCTCGGGACAAATGGGTCTCGGGACAATTGGATATCGGGACAATTGGATCTCGGGACAATTGGGTCTCGGGACAAATGGGTCTCGGGACAATTGGGTCTCGGGACAAATGGGTCTCGGGAAAAATGGGTCTCGGGACAAATGGGTCTCGGGACAATTGGGTCTCGGGACCTAACCCAACCCAACATTGTTTGGGGGTAAGAAGATTATTTATATGAGTAGTAAAAGCCCGCCTCTTACCACGAACAATTTATTAGCAATAATAGAAATATTTTGGAAAATGTGTCAGATAATTAGTAGGAGTATGTTTTGGAAAAGGTGTAGCTAATTAGTAGGAGAATGTTTTGGAAAAGGTGGCAGCTAATTAATAGGAGAATATTTTGGAAAAGTTGGCAGCTAGTTAATAGCAGAATATTTTGGAAAAGGTGGCAGCTAATTAATAGGAGAATATTTAGGAAAAGGTGGCAGCCAATTAATTGAAGAATATTTTGGAAAAGGTGGCAGCTAGCTATTAGGAGAATATTTTGGAAAAGGTGGCAGCTAACTATTAGAAGAATATTTTGGAAAAGGTGGCAGCTAATTGGTAGGAGAATGTTTTGGTAAAGGTGGTAGCTAATTAGTAGGAGAATGTTTTGGAAAAGGTGGTAGCTAATTAGTAGGAGAATGTTTTGGAAAAGTTGGCAGCTAATTAATAGGAGAATATTTTGGAAACGTTGGCAGCTAGTTAATAGCACAATATTTTGGAAAAGGTAGCAGCTAATTAATAGGAGAATATTTAGGAAAAGGTGGCAGCTAATTAATTGGACAATATTTTGGAAGAGATGGCAGCTAACAATTAGGAGAATATTTTGGGAAAGGTGGCAGCTAATTAGTAGGAGAATGATTTGGAAAAGGTGGTAACTAATTAGTAGGATAATGTTTTGGAAAAGGTGGTAGCTAATTAGTAGAAGAATGTTTTGGAAAAGGTGGCAGCTAATTAATAGGAGAATATTTTGGAAAAGTTGGCTGCTAGTTAATAGCAGAATATTTTGGAAAAGGTGGCAGCTACTTAATAGGAGAATATTTAGGAAAAGGTGCCAGCTAATTAATTGGAGAATATTTTGGAAAAGGTGGCAGCTAACTATTAGGAGAATATTTTGGAAAAGGTGGCAGCTAATTAGTAGGAGAATGTTTTGGAAAAGGTGGTAGCTAATTAGTAGGAGAATGTTTTGGAAAAGGTGGCAGCTAATTAATAGCAGAATATTTTGGAAAAGGTGGCAGCTACTTAATAGGAGAATATTTAGGAAAAGGTGCCAGCTAATTAATTGGAGAATATTTTGGAAAAGGTGGCAGCTAACTATTAGGAGAATATTTTGGAAAAGGTGGCAGCTAATTAGTAGGAGAATGTTTTGGAAAAGGTGGTAGCTTATTAGTAGGAGAATGTTTTGGAAAAGGTGGCAGCTAATTAATAGCAGAATATTTTGGAAAAGGTGGCAGCAAATTAATAGGAGAATATTTAGGAAAAGGTGGCAGCTAATTAATTGGAGAATATTTTGGAAAAGGTGTCAGCTAACTATTAGGAGAATATTTTGGAAAAGGAGGCAGCTAATTAGTAGGAGAATGTTTTGGAAAAGGTGGTAGCTAATTAGTAGGAGAATGTTTTGGAAAAGGTGGCAGCTAATTAATAGCAGAATATTTTGGAAAAGGTGGCGACGAATTATTGGGACGATTGCTTTGGAAAAGGTGGCGACGAATTATTGGGACGATTGCTTTGGAAAAGGAGGCAACTAATTAGGTAACCAAATAAGCACGAGACCAAACCGTCCCGAGACCAAATAATCACGAGACCAAACCGTCCCGAGACCAAATAATCACGATACCAAATAGAACGAGACCAAATAATCACGATACCAAATAGTCCCGAGACCAAATAATCACGATACTAAATAGTCCCGAGACGAAATAGTCCCGAGACCAAATAGTACCGAGACGAAATAGTCCCGAGACCAAATAGTACCGAGACCAAATCGGTGAGACCAATTAGTCCCGCGACCAAATCGGCGAGACCAAAATGGCGAGACCAATTCGGTGAGACCAAATTGTCTTTGATTGCTGAATCTCTAAAGGGACCAGATCTAAACGGATTAGATTCCTCTCTATAGCACGTTTGATTTATAAAAAAAAATCACAAAAGACAAAATGGTTGGCAAAAATCCGGATAATTTCAATAAAATCCAGACCAGTGGTTTTTATTGGATTAAACCGGATTTTATTGGGTTTCTCCGGATTTGAAAAAAACGAGTCATTTTAGGTTTTTTTGAAGGCAAAGTACTTCTGTCTAGCTCTTATTTGAGTTATGGGGCACCTCCCTACAGTCTGGGGACACTTCCTCAGGTCCAAAACCAGTTTATTAATTGCTTGGACTAGTTTTTAAATTCAAGAACTGGGGGTTACTGGTCCTCGGGACCAGTTTAGTAATTCCAAATCTATAGGAGAACAAAGGCTGGGACCAGTCCGGAGACCAGTTTATTATTTCAAACCTTAGGTGGTCATTGGTCCCAATGACTAGTTTAAAAAATATTCTTATTACCAGACTAGCCGCGGTTTCAGTATAAAATAGTCTGCTACTTTTAACTGCTAAAATGTTTTCATTAAATCTATTTCTTTCCTGAGCGCACGAGTCTACCACTAACAGTCGCTTTAGTTCGAGTAATACTGGTAAAATATTGTAAGCTGTAACTAGACAGTAACTGGTAACATAATTATTAGTTTTAGCATTTAGACCTATAATAAATAACCTTTAGTTATCGCTTCATATATTTTTGCTTTGTTTCTGGTTGTATTTTAATTATTTTTATGGCACAAAATTGATTTTCCCCATTCATAATTAAGCCGGATATTTTAGGTGGATTTTTTAAATGGATTAATCCGGATTAAACCGGACTGGATAGGTGGTTGCCAACCCTGCCTTGACTGTCCCCAAATTCATTGCTCCCATCCCTTCCCCTGATGCTCTGCTATAGAGAACTCGGTTTTTACAGTGGAAGGCGGGTGTTTTCCGGTCCCTTTATAGATTCGGATTTCTTGTCAGCCAATCCAATAGCTGTTTCTCTCTCAAAAGGGCAATTTTTGGCGTATACGTGCCGTACCTAAACCGGAGGTGGCGAATGTGTCGTCCTTCTTTAGTAGTGCTACGCAAGAAAAGGGAGTCCCAAACCCCGCTTTAGTTTACTTCCTAGGCTAATTTAAAGGACTTCTGGTCTTAGATATTGACCCAAAGGAAACTGCATTCTTTATAGTTTCTCTGGAGCGACAGTTTAAAACGAGATGAATCGATTACTTTCGTTTCATATTTTGATATCATAGTTGTTTCATTTAACTAGGTTCACTTTTATTGCTAAAGCCTATTTTCACTGTAATGGGAAAGGTTTGAATAGTTAACAAATGGGATCTTTCACTTAAAAGACCTTGAATAGTTTTTTTGGTGACGACTTTGTGGCGCTGTCGTACCATGTATTCTGTAAATATCCCTCTTATATATTGTCTGATTACTCTAGCATTATTTTTAAAACGGTCATATCTTATAATTATGTAAATAATTGTACTACACATGTTAGAGACGCTAGATCTTAGCACGTCTTTAGTATTTGTCATGCAATCGCGATGTGGTCAAAGTACTTTTCCAGCGTTCGCTACCAAATTTCTCGGGTCTACTCCTTCTTCATACGCTCTTGGATCGTAAGGATAGCGCATTCCTAATTATGTTTGTAACTAAAGATTCATCCCTCTTCTTGAATTCGACGGGCGGCTTAATTCTGTAAGTATGATATTCAAAATAAGCACAAAAATATAGAAGTTTGTAACAAAGATATCTTTGTTTCGATGAGTTTGTCAACGTTTAAAGGTAATTCTTCAAAAAAGAGGGACATGTATTTTGGGATATTGCAAGAAATAGTTCACTTCATTTAAACTACCTGCGTGCTCATTGACAATCTTACTACTTAAGAACAGATTTTTTTTATTGAAAATGAATTACAAGAGGAGACTTCATGTTTTCTTGTAGCAACAAGAAGCCGTTTGGGAGAGACTGTAAAATATTTTTAAACTAGCCACACTATTGCTTGAGCTTCGACAGATTCGAAGCTAAGAAGGTATAAAATAGTGGTTCGAATTCACCTAGTATAGATGGTATCGTCACCGTTTTTAGATATTAGAAGTGAAAACTAAACGTGTAATGTCTTACACATAAGGAATTAACTCCTATGCTTTTTCAAACAAGTAGCTCGAACTTCAAAACACCATCTTAGTTTAAAACAACGTGAAGAAATAGGCTTAAAAGGACGCCATGTTAACTTTATCCTTGACTTGGCACCATTTTGTCATCATAGTCTATTGGTGAAATAAATACGTACTCAAGAACTATCATATCTTAGTAATATATCTTAGTATACACCGTAGGTCCCTACATAAAACAAACATGTTCAAGCTTTCATGCTCTACATCTTATGATTTCCTTAACGGCGTACTACAGATGGTTTACTGAGCCCGTCCATTACTTAAGGAGCTACTTCAGAAGTTCAGATTAATTTGAAAGCCCCAAAAATTAATGAAAAAAAAAAAATACTAACCACGTCCATTTTGTACACATCGCCAATCATAAAATGTACGGAATGCCGAACCTTATTATTTTGCAAATTATAACGATCGCATCCTCGGTATGAGGAAAAATTTAAATTTCGCACCTTTGTTAAATTTTTACGAGGTACATCACAACAAATCAACCAATAAGACATATACATACTCTAAATTGAATAGCTATATTACGCGGGGAAGCGAACTAAAGTTTTCCAAAGAATCCTGAGTAGTTAATTTGAAATTTCGCCTATACCAATTTCCGTCTCACTAACAAGGTTGAGGGGAGCGCGCAGTGTTGCAATTCATATTTTTTCTCTAGGCGAATTGCCCTGAGGAAGATAGGAGATGAGAATCCATAATACACACTATATACATTTTTCCATCTTGTTCAATTTGTTACTTTCAGAACGAGACATTCTATTCGACTCCACTATTAGTTAAAACAAAGGAAGAATATCATAAGATGAAAATAGTTAGCACAGTTCCGTTCACCTATGTATATCGAATAATGCTCTCTGCGAAGAATCTGACATTCGTCGCCGCTCCAAGGGGATCCTTTGACGATCTAACATCTATTTCGAATGGAGTAAGAAAAAGTTCATTCATTGCTTTTAGTTTTTCCGACATAATTAAGGGAAATCGGGGTCAGCTTATTTCAAGCTTATTTATAGCTAGTCCTAATTGGAAAAGGGGAAGTTTTAAGCCAAACACAAGAGGGGCAAAGGTTGCCTATAATAATATTTTTACATGGCTCACGTGAGTCCAGTCGACAGGGCGTTGACCCCCCCCGTAAAATATGACTAAAAAACCCGATATTAGAAGAACTCGCTTAACAAATGCATATATACATCTTAAATTCTATTTTTTAAACCAAATACTCTCTCAAAGAATTATATTTTAAAAATCAACCGAAATTGCCAGTTCTAATTTAGCAAATCACCGACTACCGAGTAAAAACGCCGCTAAGTTCTCTTTGTCCTCTCCAAGGTAGAGACAGAGGCAGGCACTTGCTGCCTTTCTTTTATAAATTTTACCTAAAAACATTGTGTAAAACTCGTTAAGTTACGCCCTACCTTCATCGCGCAATCCTTTGGCTAAAGCAAGAGTCACATAATCGTTAATGGAGAAGGTAGCGTTAACAATGCTAGGCCCACACTGTAAGCGACAAAATAACAATATGCATATTTGCGTACCACCTTAATCCCCTTTTAGTGTTAAACGTAAATTTTTGTTCCATACCTTTTCAGATATGGATTGGATTAGGTTGCGTTATAGCCGTATTGGTGGCGATTGACATACTGCACATGCTGTTGGTGGGAACTCGAAAATCAGTCACATCCGTTGTTTCACAAAAATTTATACATTACTTTGGAGCCATTTTGGGAAAAGGTAATGGAAGACCAGCATTTATTTATGACTTCAACTTTAAACAGATTCGCTTATCAAGAAATCGAGTGTTATACTCCGTGTTTTTAAGGATGGTTCTTGTTACCATCTTAATAATAGAATAAAATTTTGGTCTTTATACCTCTCCGGGTGACGATGACGTCACGGAGAGGTATTACACTAGATGTGTCTGTGTGTGTGTGTCTGACTGACTGGTTGTTGAGGAGTGAGAATGTCTGTCATCGAGTGCGCAGTTCACAGCCTTTATAGCTTCTGCTAATGCTTTCGCCCAGTATTTAAAATCCATCCCTAAAACACAATAATCTGTACTTGCTGGCTTCTAACAGCACCATCTACTGATCTTCCGTCTATACAACATAGACACTAATCGGCAACATTATCTCTAACCGCCACACAAGCACACTAGAAGAGAATGTGCGCTATTGTCCGATCGGGCCAGATGATGTAGCAATAAACTAATGACCTTTGGTTTTATTGAAATACTGTTCATTATATTTTCTTAAATTTCGGCTTACTCTGAACCGTTAAGGCTTCTACATAGCTCAGTCCTTGGATGTAAAATTAAGCACTATTATCCTAGCATTCAATTAGACTATTTATAAATGTACTATAGATAAATTTTATATATTTATTTCAATAGATGCAGTAGCGCCGCCAGGATTTTTTCTCGCGTAGGCACAGCGTGATCTAGAGGCCCCCTCCCCCTTTGTTTTTAAAAAATTATCATGCATCATGATGCATATATATATATATATATATATATATATAAGTGGTTTTGTATATTTCAGTAATATTTTCGAATTTTGGAATGTATTTCAGGATTTTGAGGAATATCTCTAGTTTTTAAGGGGGTTTTCCTTTTTTTGTGAGATTATTAGAAGTACGGACTTTTTGGCACCCGTGTCCCAGCTATCCCTACTCATACATTTAGTCAAAGAATGAAATTCTTCTGTTCGAGGCTTTTCCGAATTCATCGACCACTAACATAGGATTGTCTCTTATGTAGTTAGATAGATCACGATTAATTGAAAGTATGGCCAGGTCTGATAACCTTTCCTCCCCCATTGTAGTACGTAATCGTGTTTCAATTCTATTCAGGGAACTGAAACTTCTTTCTGAAACTGTATTGGCCACGGGAATGCACAAAACAACATTGTAATATTTTACTAGATCCCGAAAGCCATCTTTCATTGGCAATAAATACTTGTAACATTCGGCCACACTATTCAAATTTTTGGATTTTATTATATTTCTAGCTATGTTTATCTGACCTTTCAAAGAATCGAGGTCAAAATCCAGCCGGCTGTACTTTTGACAGTAAGCTGTGACTTCCTTTTCGTTAAGAAAGTTTTCCGAATGAGGATCAGACGCCATTATACCTTTGTATAGTGTCGCGTTTTCTAAAAGCCTTTTTTTCATTTCTGATACAAATTTATCAATGAGTTCGAAGTAAATGACTCTCATCTGGCCAATTATGGTTTTTACTTCCGTTTGTCGGTTACCTGTCGTGGTAATAATTACACTGTCTCGCAGTCTCATATTAGGGATTATCTTACGTTTCCGTGAAGCTAAAGGTTCGCTGGTACGTTCTGGCACAGGGATAAAAGCGGACTCAGCCAACTTTGAAGCTTCTTCCCAAATTAAGTCCAGCTTCTCAGAGTTTCTAACATTTTCTAAATTTCCTACAGTAGCTTCACAAATAACAATTGCTTGTGTGAAGACAACATTCGGACTTTGCAAATATTCAGAAAGGGAGTTTGTAATACCCAATACTTCATCTAAAGCCACAATCAAAATTAAGTTGTTAAAGTTTTGTAATTGAGAAATATACCCGCGGCACTCGGCTGCTTCTTCAGACTTTCCCTTCTCAATAACATTCTCTAATGCTAAAATCACGGCATTGAACCTATGTCTAAAATAGTGAAGGCCTTTTTTTGCTTGACCACCTTGTGTTGCAACTTTGTGGCATTTTTAGAATCTTGTCATAACCTAATTCTTTCTGGGAGTCTTCAAAATATGCGCTTCTTATAACCGAATTACTTTGAAAGTTGTATATTGCTTGTAGAAGACCGAGCAATTTTCGGACTGCCAAGATGTTGGAGCAACAGTCAACCAAAACTAAATTTAACCTGTGGGCGTAGCAATGCACATACGGACAATTCCCACCAACTGCCGCTTCAATTTTCACTCGCACTCCGTTTACATGCCCACTCATAACGCTAGCCCCATCATAGGTCTGTGCTACGCAGTTTCCTATTTTTAAACCACAATCCTTAAGAAGCTTGATAATGGCCAATGAAATGTTCTCGGAATCAAATTTATGTAAATCTGTATACCCCAAAAACCTTTCTATGACGGCTTCATCTCTAATTCTAGTATATCTAAGACATACACTCAACTGCTCTACACCCGCGTTGTCTCTCGTTTCATCGGCAATAACAGAATAAATTCCACCGGATTCATTTAGTTCTTGTAAAATCATTTTCCTTACTAAATTTCCACAAATATTAATTAGTTCATTTTGAATTGTACTATGCATATATTTCGCGTTATTAGGCATGTTTTCGCACTTGTCTCTCAAATCAGGGCATTTTGTTTTCAAAAGGTCTAAAATCTCAACAAAGTTGCCTCTGTTTCCATTTCGGTCATCAGACCTATGGCCCCGCAGGGCGAGATCTTGTTGGGCGCAGAGTATTATTATTTGCACGTGTGCGGATAGCACATCTCGGTTTCTAATAACATCCACTCTATGATGGTCATTAACCTGACACGCTACTGAACCGCTAGCTTTCGTTTCCAAATAATCCAAGTATTTTGGATATGATTGTTGATGAGAAGATTTAGACGAGTTAAAATGCTCTTCAAATTTTTTTGCCATATTTTTCCAGTCCGAAAACCCAGTAATAAAAGCCGTACTTCTACTACTCGGAAAATGCCTACAACAAAAGCAATAAACCTTATCCTTTGCTACGGAGTATTCGAGCATTTCAAATTTGCAGTACCAAGAATAATTGAAGCCTCGATTTTTGCCACCAATTAAAGTTTTTGGGAAAGAACCCAGGTTTGGCTGAACGGGCAAACAATCTTTATCCAAACTAATATCCAAAGCATTTAAATTTGATAATGATTTTGTACTTCCCTCCTCTTTACTCCAGTTTTTAATGGGCTTTTGCTTTTCAATTATATCTGTATCGGTATCTCTAATTTTCAGTGCTTCTTCGGTAACCATTTCTGAACCTGAAAGCTCGAAAGCATTTATTTCAGGAAGAATGCCTTGAGTGGTTATCAAAGTTTCGGAATTATGTTTTTCAGCTTCAGTTTCGCATTCTACATCGTGCTCCTGAACCTCATGGTTCTCACCGAGACTACTAACATTCCCCTTAAATGATGGTTGCAAAAACCGTTCCTTTGCACCTCTCAGATTATCAACTAATATTTCATCTCTCTTTCTTTTTTGACGTTTTTGGGCCCCCGAAATGAATTTCCTTGAGTTCATATTTCTAGTTTTAAACTATCTATAGTAAACGCTTGGGTTTATAGTCTTAAAAAGACCGGGTTTTAGTCTTAAAAAAAGACTTGTTTAGCCTTAAGAAAAGACTGTTGTTTAGTCTTAAAAAAGACTGTTGTTTGGTCTTAAAAAAGACTGTTGTTTAGTCTTAAAAAAGACTGTTGTTTAGTCTTAAAAAAGACTGTTGTTTAGTCTTAAAAAAGACTGTTGTTTAGTCTTAAAAAAGACTGTTGTTTAGTCTTAAAAAAGACTGTTGTTTAGTCTTAAAAAAGACTGTTGTTTAGTCTTAAAAAAGACTGTTGTTTAGTCTTAAAAAAGACTGTTGTTTAGTCTTAAAAAAGACTGTTGTTTAGTCTTAAAAAAGACTGTTGTTTAGTCTTAAAAAAGACAGTTGTTTAGCCTTAAGAAAAGACTGTTGTTTAGTCTTAAAAAAGACAGTTGTTTAGTCTTAAAAAAGACTGTTGTTTAGTCTTAAAAAAGACAGTTGTTTAGTCTTAAAAAAGACTGTTGTTTAGTCTTAAAAAAGACTGTTGTTTAGTCTTAAAAAAGACTGTTGTTTAGTCTTAAAAAAGACTTGTTTAGTCTTAAAAAAGACTTGTTTAGTCTTAAAAAAGACTTGTTTAGCCATAAGAAAAGACTGTTGTTTAGTCTTAAAAAAGACTGTTGTTTAGTCTTAAAAAAGACTGTTGTTTAGTCTTAAAAAAGACTGTTTAGTCTTAAAAGAAGACTGTTTAGTCTTAAAAAAGACTGTTTAGTCTTAAAAAAGACTGTTGTTTAGTCTTAAAAAAGACTTGTTTAGCCTTAAGAAAAGACTGTTGTTTAGTCTTAAAAAAGACTTGTTTAGCCTTAAGAAAAGACTGTTGTTTAGTCTTAAAAAAGACAGTTGTTTAGCCTTAAGAAAAGACTGTTGTTTAGTCTTAAAAAAGACAGTTGTTTAGTCTTAAAAAAGACTGTTGTTTAGTCTTAAAAAAGACAGTTGTTTAGTCTTAAAAAAGACTGTTGTTTAGTCTTAAAAAAGACTGTTGTTTAGTCTTAAAAAAGACTGTTGTTTAGTCTTAAAAAAGACTTGTTTAGTCTTAAAAAAGACTTGTTTAGCCATAAGAAAAGACCGTTGTTTAGTCTTAAAAAAGACTGTTGTTTAGTCTTAAAAAAGACTGTTGTTTAGTCTTAAAAAAGACTGTTGTTTAGTCTTAAAAAAGACTGTTTAGTCTTAAAAGAAGACTGTTTAGTCTTAAAAAAGACTGTTGTTTAGTCTTAAAAAAGACTGTTGTTTAGTCTTAAAAAAAACTGTTGTTTTGTTTAGTCTTAAAAATTTAAGCTCTACTACAAGATGACTAGTTTGCTCTGCTCAACAAGACGAAATGAAAAATATGACATGGTTTTCACAAAAAGGCGCCTTTTGCATCAAACCTGTGAACAAAGGGAGTGGGAACGGAATTTTTCGGATCCACTACGAGAAATGTGACGGCGGCGGGGGGGGACGACTGTCGGACGGGGACGTGAATGTATTGTCCTCTCTAAGTTGGCTTTGTGCACGTAGGCACGTGCACAACGCCTCTTTCGTTCGCCTTCGCCATTGTTGCTTGACACCACTAGCGAAGCCTGAATGACCCAAAAATTTACTCTCGTATAATCTCGGGTGTTGTCGATACTAGTTTAGAGTTGGAAGATTTTATTCCTCTGCGCGACGTATGCCGCCTACGTTTTTAGGTCCTTTCTAGTTTTAATGCGAGAGGTGTAACCTGGGGTCAACGGTCAACAATTTAGCGGGGGATCTTGTTCTTTAGAATATAAAGAGAACGGGTTTTTGAAATGCTCTCTTGTACATTAAAAAGGCATAATGTAGCGAATATATCAAACAGGTACTAACGGACCCTTAGGGGAGTGAATGCAGGTGTGTGATGTTGTGTTTGATTTTAACAAATAGAAATATAAAAGGTGAAAGTACATAAAGTAATTAAACGCTGTTACAGTAAGAAATAAAATTTTATTTGAAGGCCTCTATAGGCACGTTTTTAAAAATATGGAGGCCCCCCAAGTAGGCCAAAATTTTTCAACGTAGGCACGTGCCTACCCGTGCCTACTGCTGGCGGCGCTACTGTGAAAGATCAAACCATGAAGACGGTAATTAATATCACGAAAGAAATTTTTTCAAGACACGGCATCCCAGAGATCATTCGCAGCGACAACGGCAGCAATCTATCAGCAACCCGAACTGTCGAATTTCAAGAATACGCGAAGAAGTCTGGTTTCACATCAATCACAAGTAGCCCAAGATACCCGCAGAGCAACGGGCTAGCCGAGTCAGCTGTGAAGATTGTGAAGTCCCTTCTAAAGAAGTCGAAAGATGTATCAGAAGGACTTCTCGCATACAGAACAACACCAACGAGAAATGGCTTCAGTCCCACTCAAATGTTGATAGGCCGGCGTTTAAGAACAACGCTTCCGACTACGTCTACCTCACTACTTCCGTCCATCCCGCCAGCAGCCCCTTACAAAAAACTTCTTAAGAAACCTTAAGAAATTTTATAAAGAAATTCGTTAAGAAATTCTTAAGAGATTTCTTTGGGAATTATTGGGAAGTTTGGCACTTTTTTCCCAATGGTTTTCTTAAGGTTTTCTTAAGAATATTTTTAACTAATTTCTTAAGGGTTTCTTTAGAATTATTTTAACTAATTTCTTACGGTTTTCTTAAGAATTTTTTGGGGGATTTGTTACGGTTTTCTTAAGAAATTTTTAGGGAATTTGTTACGGTTTTCTTAAGAATTTTTTAGGGAATTTGTTACGGTTTTCTTAAGAATTTTTTATGGAATTTGTTACGGTTTTCTTAAGATTTTTTGAGGATTTGTTACGGGTTTCTTAAGAATATTTTTGGGGGTTTCTTAAGAATATATTTGGTTAATTCTTACGGCTTTCTTAAGAATATTTTAGGTAATTTCTTTATAAACGCTTAAGGTTTTATGGCTTTCCCCTAAAACATTTTCCCAAGACTCCCAAACAATTCACCAAAGAATTCCCAAAATGTTTCCGGAATGATTCCCAAGACTCCCAATTAATTTACCAAAGAATTCCCAAAATGTTTCTGGAATGATTCCCAAGAAACTCCAAAATAACATTAAAAAATCCTTTTTCTATAGTCTGCTTACGAGTTAGTATTTAAACCTAACGATAAGGTGCAATATTAAATCACAACATTTCATTTTCCATCATCATTCTCTTATTTTTTATTCATATTTTTAATTATCAACTTCAACCTCATCTACCGTCCTATTTTCTTCTTCAATTAGGTTGTTTTCTGTTATGGCGTTTCCTATTTTCCTTTTATTGACATTGGTCATTTCTTTTATTTTATCCTGGATTGATCTCTTAATTTTGTCCACAGAGATGCCAGTGTATTTGCACTTGACGAAATCTACAAAAGAGTATATATTACACATCACACTGCAAATAAATTGCCTTTCAAATGTGAAAGAGAGGTTGATTATCAAAATTATTCATGCAAAGAAATTTTTAATTTTGCCGATTTAATTCAAAATTAATATGAATAATTAAGTACACAATTTGAATATTTGGCATCGTATTGTCTTATTTACTCAACCCAGTCCTAAATTTACAAAAAAAACTTACTTAGAATCGAGTTGATCTTGACTGGATCAAGCCTTTTCTTCGCGGCGATATGTTTGTAGGCGTTTGACTGCTTTCCACTGATGGAGCTGTTAATTAATTCGTGTTCCGAGAAAAGGCATAGTAGAAGATTCCTGGCGAAAACTTTCGGGTTTCCACTTGACGAAAATTCCGCGGTGGTCAAGTCTGACCGCTTAATCATGACATTATTTCCAATGTCAACCTAATTATGATCCATTACAGTCTCTGCCTTATATGATGAACATAGGGAATTAACGAAATTTTCTTACCATTTCTTCCGCTTCTATTTCTTTCTCTGGCTGACAACTTTGACCATCTTTGCTTTTTTTTACAATTTTTTTCATTTTCGTCACCAAAGACCCTAATTCTATATATAACAAATGTTTTTGATTATTAGAAAATTTCTTGTAGTGGCCGGCTTAAAACATTATTAGAAAGTTTCAAACAATAAGGTTTTTTATGAGAGAATTAATTCAGCTTCTTTGTATGTAACACCGATTACGAATTACGCGTAATCATTTCAGCACAGTCAAGGGCACGGGTTTGAATGGTTTCACGTAATCCCTTTAGTACAGCCAAAGGTACATCGTGTACATATAATACGCTGAGTGACTGGCCCCTTGGTTAGCCCAAAAATCAATCATATTGGTCCATACCTGCTAGTTTCTGTAATTTTTCATTTTCTTCTTTTAAGGCTTGATTTTTCCTTTTCAGTTTTTCAATTCTTTTCAAGAGTTTTTGTTCTCTTTTTGTAGTCTCTATAGCTTCAAGCTGGCTATCAGTAGTGGCACGTTCAGTTTCTTCTCCAATGACAGAGACACCGCGAGAGGCTTCAATATCATTGATTTCGTCCAGTAAATTTTGGTTTTGCTTTAGATGTAAAATCATTTAGTATGTCTTTTCTCAAGGTATGACATAATTCAGTGTAAAGGGGTAATTAAAAATATTATCGGAAACTACTTTGTTAATGGCTGGATCTCGGCTTTTCTTTGCTGGCATTATTTTGGTTACAGCCACTTGTGCGGCAACTTCTTTTCTTTTCATCTCCACTTCATCCGCACTACCTGAAGGATGTTTTAAAACATATTAATATATACAGGGTGTTTGTGAAAAGTCCATCAATAATGAAAGGGCGTATTTATTGGGCCATTTTGAGTCGAAAATGTTCTATGACATTTTGCCGTCCGAGCCACGGTTTTCGAGTTATGATTTGAATATTTTAGGGATGACCCCTTCATTAAATTAGCGCTGTCTTTCAATTTATTAATTAAATTTAAGGGGTCATCCGTAAATTACTCCAATCATAACTTGAAAACAATGGCCCGGACGGAAAAATGTCATAGAACATTTTCGACTCAAAATGGCCCAATAAATACGCCCATTCATTATTGATGGACCTTTCACAAACACCCTGTATAATAAATGCCATAGGATAGTGCCACTTAATTTCGACTGAAACCGAGTATATTGTCTTTTTAATCTGCATGTTGCCAAGACTTGATGGGTTTTTACGTTCCCTTTAATACATTGCAACAGCCGAGGGGATAATCACTCAGAGATTTCCTATACAACGATTTCAAATATTACGCGTAATCTCTTTAGTACAGACAAATACGCTGAGTGACTAGCCCCTCGGGCTATTCCCCTACTCTTTAAACAATTTCAGCAATTAATAACTGAATATATTTACCAAAAGCCAGAAGTTTAGCAGGATAGGTCTTCTTTTTCCATAAAACGTTTGTTTCTAGTCCAATATATGGTGAAAAATCTCGAGATGATGCAATTTTACATGCTAAATCTTTATCCGCAATTGTTTTAATGGAGTACACGTCCAATGTAGTTATTTCTTCGGTGACCCATTCTATGAGCACATAAAGTCCTGATGCCTTTGACATATTGTAGCGATGTAAGCGTACTGTTCTAAATTTTACAATTTCAAATATATGAAATCCAAGGCCAAGGTTACTCTAGAAAAATACACTGATCTAAGGCGCCCGTACAGTGAGTGACCTCGTTGCTATTTGAGCTTCAGCCTAACCCGTTCAAAACTCCGATACAAATCGCCGAACCCTCGATACCTGTTTTTTTTTTTTTTTTTCTCTCTTCCTTTCAATGGTAATCCCCTAATCCGCATCCCACTACCCCATAGTCATCTTTGCCTGTTAGTACCAAAAGGCCTATCTGTTTGCTATGCAAATAACATAAAAAACAGTAACTCGCGAGAGATGTTTTTTTTTCTCTCTCTTCAAGAAATGGAAGGATAAATTGTCATTCAATTGAGAAGGTTTTCATGGAAATTTTTGCAACTTGCTACTTTGTTTGCGCGTAGCGTTTCCCACTAGTAACTTAACTACTGAAAACGGTTCAGCCATTTTTGATTACTCTAAAATTAAGCGCAAAGTATTATTAAATTATACGTTTATATGCCTAATTATGAGTAAAAGATACCGTGAATATTTATGGACGGACAAAAAGGTTATTCCAAAGCGATCTCGAGCACGGTATACAAAAAATAATAAAGCAAAAGTTTCAAAAGAAACTAGTTCGGAGTCGGAAAGTTCGGAATCTCGGTGTGATGCAGGTCGGCCTATACGTTTTCAAGAATATGCTAATGAGTGTGGATCACAGAATGGAAACAATGATCACCATGATAATACAGGAAATGAACAACACCATTTTCGTGCAGCCATGGAAGCGTTGCCCTATTTGTAAGTTATATTAATTATATATAACATAATTTCGTTCATATTTATCATTAATTTTTGAATTAAGGCATTTCGAGTCGGACCAAGAAATAAATCATAATCCAGCTAACGAAAACTATAGCAATAGTGATTCCGATCAAGGCGACCATATAAACAATGAAAACCAAGTTACTGATATGGTATGACTTAGACAAATGTAAATTTTTATTAAAGTGGGTTTATCCATAACGTGGCTGAAAAGGTTGTGAAATTCAAGGGGGAACCCACAATAATGTAATTTTCTACACCAGATTTCAGACTTCAAACTGTATTCATAAAGAATTCAAAGGGATTCTAAATGGTCTTGCAAAGATTTAGAACACCTAACGGTAATAGTTAGCTAGGGCGCTGTCGGTTAGCTGTGGCATAGGGGCTAGCCACCACCCCTCTATGCATTGTAAAGGCGTTAGATAAGTGGCAATAAGTCGCAAGATGACTTGGCCCAATTAGCTATAGCTAGCTTTTTATAAAAAAAAAAATTCGCGAGTGGTTTCCCCCTCTGGGAAAGACAATTAGCGGCATATAGGCCTAATATCTTGTTTAAACCTAAACCGTTGTTTACATTTCATTCTTGTAAATTAATATATGATCGATATACTATCATTACTATAGGATGGACCACTATATGAAGGATCATATCTGACAAAAAAAGAGAGTATGCTCCTGTTAATGGCCCATATTTTGAGGCACCATACCTCTGATGAAGCTACTTCAAGTTTATTAAAACTGATTAGATGGCATATGCCACAAAATGCATCCACGTCATTTCCAATTACAAAATATCTTTTTAATAAATACTTCCAAAGCTCGCAAACTTTGGTTAAGCCGTACTTTTACTGTCCCAAAAGTGAGTGTAAATCAAATTATTTGGGCCCAGCTGAGGAAGAAAGCGAAAAAGAACTACAATGTGATATTTGCCAGTCAAACTTGAACGCTGATTTGTTGTTAAAAGAGGGTAACTACTTTTTGGTATTCGATGTGGAATCGCAAATCAAAAATCTTTTAGAACTGGTTAACCCTGACTTGACTAAAACTGAAAACTACTTCGATGTTTCGGATATTACCAAATCTGCAAAGTATCGTAAACATAATTTAAACGAGAATGATGTGACTATAACATGGAACACTGACGGTGTTCCCGTTTTTGAATCGTCAAATTATAATATTTGGCCATTGCAATTTACTATCAATGAGCTACCACTAGGAGCCAGACAACGAAATGTTCTCTGTGCAGGCCTTTGGTTTGGGTCAAAAAAACCAAACATGAACTGTTTTTTGAAACCTTTTGTTGACGTTATGAATTCGCTTTCTTCAAATGGATTTCTCTGGACAAACAAAGACGGAATTAGCTTAAGATCTCGAGTGTTCCCTGGACCGTGCACGGTTGACACCATAGCTAGGTGCACGATTCAAAATATGACGCAATTTAATGGGCTATATGGTTGTCCATGGTGTTATCACCCTGGAGCTATGGTAGAAAAAGGAAATGGCCATATTAGAGTTTATCCTTTCAAAAATTTCGAGAATGTAGATTCGAGATCAAAAACGACATTTCTCCGGGACGCTAGAAAAGCGGTGAATAATTTAGAAATTATTAAAGGTGTTAAAGGCCCATCAGTTCTTTTAAAGTTAAATCGCTTTGACTTAGCGGAAGACGTAACAGTAGACTATATGCACTGCTTATGTTTAGGCGTAATCAGAACAACCACAAATTTGTGGCTAGATTCAAAGTCGCACAACGAATCATATTATTTGGGTAATAATGTAGAAGCTTTGGACAGCAAGCTCCTAGCAATTAAAGTCCCGAAAGAGTTTTCACGAAAACCTAGGTCATTCGAATCACGTGCACATTGGAAGGCGTCAGAATGGAGATCATGGGCGTTATTTTACTCTCCATCGGTTTTAAAAGGTCTTTTACCTAGCCAGTTTTATAATAACTGGATGAAACTGATTATGGTATTCCACGTATTATTGGCAAAGTCAATACAAATTAATTTGTTATACCAAGTGAGAAAAATAGTCTCAGAATTTCTAAGCAGTTATGAAAATCTTTACGGCGAAGAGTACATGGTTTTCAACGTACATCAAGTAATTCATCTAGTCGAATGTGTCGCAAATTGGGGCCCACTTTGGTCATTTTCGGCGTTTCCATTTGAATCCAATAATGGTCGACTTCTAAAACTTTTCCATGGGACGCAATATGTGCAAACTCAAATATCCCAGCGATTTTTGTTTCTACAATATTTACCAACGCTGGTTTTAAAAAATGACGCTTTTAAAGACAAACCATTGCTTGCAAACTTTTTCGGTTATTTAACTAATAACTTCAGCCAATTTCCTTCGCCTAAAATTGAAGATCGCGATAAAAAAACAATTATCTTTGGGAAAACATTGACCGCAAATCTAGCTGCAGATGAAAGTATATTATTAGAGGAGCATGGTATTCAAACTTCCACAACTATTATACACAAAAAAGTTACTGTAAATGGACTAGTCTTTAATACCAAGTCTAGAAGCAAAAAAGTAGAAAACTGCTACGTTTGCATTGAGATTGAGAGTATATTTCACTATTTCAAAATAAGCCAAATTTATTCAACCTCAGATGGGAAAGCGTTTGTCACTGCTCAAAATTTAAAAACTATTTATTATAATGAATTCAAAAGTGTGGAATTTGGCCTTCCTGAAATACTCTATCCTTTTGAAATAACTAGAACGAAAACGCTGATTTACCTTAATAAAGAAAAATTGATCAAATGTTTAAGAATTGTCAGAGGTACTAAGCAGTACCTCATTAAAGTAAATGTTGTTTTGGATGGTAATTAAAAATATTAATTTTTACTGATTTCATATTTCGACTCATTTTTTTCATAAATCTTGGTAGCATATCGTTTAATTTTTTACTTACAATTTTAATTAAATGGGCTATAGGAGAAATATTTCCCAGCAGTAATTGATTACGTTTAATTTTTGAATAAGCCTTAATTCTTTGCCCATATTAAAATGAATCTCCCAAAGGTACCCTTAAACATTCCGAAGAGTCCTCGTAAAACCCACAAAAAATCTCTAAAGGTTCCTACTAATATTCCAAATAGTTCTTAAGATATATTTTGCCAATAACACCTACAAAACATTCTCCCAAAGGTTCACGTACATTAATATCCTAAAGAGTCATTGAGAAATATTTTCCCAATTACCCCTTTAAAACATTCTCCCAACGCTTCCCTAAAAATTTGTTAAGAGTCCTTAAGAAATATTTTCGCAATAACCCCTTCAAAACATTCTCCCAACGCTTCCCTAAAAATTTGTTAAGAGTCCTTAAGAAATATTTTCGCAATAACCCCTTCAAAACATTCTCCCAAAGTTTCCCTATAAATTTCTAAAGAATCCATAAGAAACATTTTCCCAATAACCCCTTGAAAACATTATCCCAAAGTTTCCCTATAAATTTCTAAAGAATCCTTAAGAAATATTTTCCCAATAACCCCTTCAAAACATTCTCCCAAAGTTTCCCTATAAATTTCTAAAGAATCCTTAAGAAATATTTTCCCAATAACCCCTTCAAAACATTCTCCCAAGGTTTCCCTATAAATTTCTAAAGAGTCCTTAAGAAATATTTTCCCTACGTTCAAACTCCCAAAGACCCCTTTGAACTCTCAAGTTTTTTCTTAAGGTTTCTTAAGAAATTTTTTGTAAGGGGCGATCATACGAGAGAGAGACCTATCCTTGAAGCAAGAACAAAAACGCACTTACGATCGCCATCACGGAGTAAAGGAATTACCTGAATTACAACCGGGGGAAAGAGTATGGATAGTGGATATGAGGAGAGAAGGAGTTGTCCTTAGAAAAGCAGACCAGCCCAGATCTTACATCATCGGAACCTCCAAAGGGAATCTCCGACGAAATCGTTTCCATCTTGTATCTTTACCAGAAAGCAAGAAGCAACTATCCAGACAGGATTGGGCAGCGTCTAACATTGGTCCAGAGGACATCATAAACGAAGAACCGCGAACTCAAAGTTCGAGCCAACCACGCAATGAAATCCAAGCCGTTGATCCCCTCCAAGAGCAAGTCAACAATCCTGAAATCAACGAACAGACCACGTCCCAGTCCAGTTCCGGTGTTAACCGACGACAGCCAAGATTCGAAATAAGAGACTTTGGGACGATCACTCGAAGCGGAAGAACCTCAAGACCTGTCGTTAGATTCGATCAAATGTTGATATAGAAATTGTATAACTTAAGAGAAAAAGGGGATGTGTAATATCTACTAATAATATTAGTTATCTTGTAATATTGACTGTAGACGTTTATGTCTATTTACCTTATCTATTGTGTCTCTCTCTATGACGTAGCTTCTAGATTGTATAAATAGTTCAGCCCTTATCAATACTAGGCAGTTCTAGTGACGACCTCGACTCATGTAACCCACTTGTAAATAAATCATCTTTTAATAGTAATTAACCTTGTGTAGTTGTTTAAGAACACGCAAACAGAAATCAGTCAATGGGGACAAACAGGAAATGAAATTACTTTTATGTGTTTGATATGCCAAAAATGAGCAAAATCATCCCATAGACCATTTGCCTATCACTAAGAAAAGGGCAGTTGAGATTATGAAGGATAGAGTTATTTCAAAGCCACTGGATTCTGTTAACAAAGTACCTATCAATATATTTTTCTGAGTTAGGGTTAGGTAGGTTAGGTTTGGTTAAGTTAGGTTAGTAATATTTTATAAATCATTTAACTATGATACGCCTTTTCCAAAATATTGATGTTTAGCTTCATTGACTTCTCAAATAATATGCCTTTTCCAAAACATTACTGTTATGTTATGCTACGTTAGGTTTGGTTAGGAGGACGTCTCTTCCTCATTGGAGCGGTTATACACTTCAAGTAAGTGTATCCCTTATGGAATGAAAAAATAAATAAATAAAACCAGCAAATTCTACTCTATTTGAGTCTTTTTGAGTATGCAATATTGGGTTAATTGGAATAGGAGAACTGGGAATTGTGTTGAATGAGGTTTGGGTAAATGATCATTGGGTGTTTTAAATTGGGTGAAATGGGGGTAGCCCTTTTAATTGATAAAAATTAATTAGAACGTCTGAATCAAAGGCTTAGCGTTTTTCTTTTAATCTGTTAAGAAAGGGATATGCTATATATATATAAGTAATATATAAACAGCCATTTCAAATAGCAATATAAAAAATATTCTTAGGATATCAAAATGAAACAGAGCTTTATAGCAACAAAACTACTATAGGCATGAAAATTACGAAAGATATTTCAATATATTAATTTAATATTATGAAGAAAAGAAAATATTGAGGGTTTTTAGGATTTCTTTACATATCAACATAAGGTGAACTACTAACGAGGCGCACTAGTGTAACAACGGACGTACACATAGACTGCTTTTTTACTGTTCCGTATTAATTTTCAGTTGAGAAACAGGATTATCTCAAATTCTAAAATAAATATAATTAATATTATATATTTTCTTCGTCAGTTATTCACCTTACTACGCGTTACATCGTTTAAAAAAGGACAATTAAACATTCTTCAGAGACTTATTGAATCGGTAGTATATAAAGGTTTCACATCGCAGCTATGGATAAGAACAGCGCAATTGCATGAACCTTTGGTGGAAGCCCCACCATTGGAAGGCTAGACAAAGACCAGATGAAGGTGGTGTTTAGAAGCCTGTAAGTTCACACTGGTGTCCATGTGGGATGGACAAAATACCGGACGAACCCGGGATCCTCTTGCTGCGGGGCGAAAGCGCTAACAGCTACGCCACCCCTGTACCGTCCATGTCGTCTCGCCCAATTTGACTCGGAATAAAAATGGGTATCTTGTAATGCGTTGGCGGTAGTTTAGGCTCGTGAACGATGTTATATTTATAGTAAAATATATTTTCAATATCTGTAAGCCAAACGTACTGAGCGTGGGCTTAACTTTTTTTTATTGTAGGGTTCGATATTCCTTCGTCACTGGCGATTCGCTTCAGCGTTGGAGTTTATATCTTGATAGTAGTGGTTTTCGTCAATTTGTTCAACGGAGTCTTGAAAGCCAACTACTCATCTCAGAAAAGAGAAAATATCAATAGTGTAACCGATACCTTGAGATTATCTGAAGACATCCCGGTTCGATTTTATCCTGAAATTAGAGAGGATAAAGTTTGTCGATCGGTTAGGATTTTACACTTTCGTCTAAGGCGACTTCTAGTGATCTATCCTAAGAATATTCGAATCATTTATTTCAGACTGATAATGAATTAAGAATGCTCTGCGACAGGATGCGGGTGTATGCATCTGGAAATTATATTTTTGAAAATCTAACTAGAGGAAAAGACGTTTGGTTTGCGGACACATCTTTTTTACAGCAAATGGCTGTCGAGCTGCATCTCTTAAACGTAACCTTTCATTGGGATTTTCACTTTGGTTCGAATAAGTACTTCGAGGAACCGATGGTTTTTATGGCAGATGAAAGAATGAATGCTGAAGCTTTGAAGTATATAAACCGAAGGTTGGTTTCCTTACTATCCTAGTTAAGTAATACACTGTGGGCTGCTGTTTTTTCATTTCCAATTATTTGATTAATAATTTAGATTATTATAGCACAAAAGCGGTGATACCATCCAACTACGGTTTAATTAATGTCATTTTATTAAAGACTAGAAGCAAAAGGAACCTGGCGTTTCCTGATGATAATTTTTATTACTTTTTGAGCTGCCATTTTGAACGATTTCGGCAATTTGAATCTCAAAAGCCATAAGACTCAACGATAAAATGGTTGTACTAAGACAGCAGTTAAAAAAATAACAAACGCGGTTCTAAAAATCGCTTTGTAATACAAAACTGCTGTTTTAGAAATTACGGCAACTTTTTGGGGCATTAGCAGTCTTTCAACAATTCTTAATCCAACAGTTTTATTATTATTAAAAAAAACTTTCTTGGATAGAACCAGGACTTACAAAACCATTGATAAAGATGTGGTTAATCACTTGGCTGAAGTAACAGATATTAAAAGCACTTTATAATTACATTAATTCATTTTTCGCGAGAAGCCGAGCTGGTGATCGACTGGGGAATGTCCAGGGAGAGGGAAATATAATTTTTCAGAAAGTCGGTCGAAGCATTTCGTTGGTTTTTCGCATTAATCTGCTATTGTCGCAGCATACTGGTTCACGTGAAATCCGTCTTTCAAATCGTGGCGCTGCTATGCTTGACTTTTCATTCTGAGAGAGCGGTTGCTCTCTTAAATAAGACTTCATGCTGCCTTTAATGTATAAGGGTTGTTTTTTGATTGGATGTATTATTTTCGGATTATCAGAAGTAAGATGAGACTAGAAGTATAGAGCTCAAGCATTGGTGAACAAATTTGAGGATTTTATGCCGCTTCTATGGCGCCTACACTAGAGAGAAAAAAATTGGTCGAGTTCCAAAAAATTTTCTACCCCCTTCCCCTCTATTAAAAGCCGCGGAACACGGACGCGGGTGCTTGAATCTAGTTCGGCCGTCTACCGCCACGAGCGTGTCACGTTTTGGGGGAAAATTAAGAAACCGCTACCAGACGGCCAACCGTTAGTGTGTTATCAAGAATATTCACTTTCGCCAAGTGAAGAATTTGGTTAGCTCAGTACATCTAGTCTCATCTTACTTCTGGGATTATGTATTCTGTTTTGAAAAAATTCCACTGAACTAAAATCCGCACATTTATTTTGTGTTTAATATTTCAAAATGGTCCATCCATAAGTTTATTTTATAAAAAAATATAGTTGCTAAGGGTGGTTTTCATTTTCAAAAAATTAATCAATCTTTTTAGCGAAAACGTTCAAATTTTCCCATAGAAATAACATGGGAGTTTTTTTTCCAAATTATCCATTTTGTCGCCACCGTTTTGCAATGAAATATACGTTTGTTACTTTTGGGAACGGTTTTATATCAAAATATAAAGCTTTTTCGAAACAAATTAAACGTTTTTAGAGAAAAATTAGGTTTAAGTGTCACATTTCATGATTTTAAATCAGGCTTTGGCTTACGTTGTTCCTCCCTATATGCCATACTGTTGGACTTACGGCGTTTGACCGTGGATAAAGCCGGGGAGAAAGCCACTCTTGCACTTTTACCTAGGATTTTTGTCTGATTTTACTCTCTTTCGTTGCAAAAACTGAATGATATTGAAATATTAAACTATTTTAAGGAAGTAATTAGAATTAACAGATAGTTTGTGTTATAATTAATATTTTTTGCTGATAATTCTAAGATAGCGGTAGCTTTCTTAGATAAGAATTGATCCTGACTTTAATGTATAAGTGTGGTTTTTTGATTGGCTGTAACTTTCTTCGTATTATGTTTACTGTTTTGAAAAATTTCCACTGAACCACAATCCAGGACGTTAAGATGTGGTTAAAATTTCAAAGAGATAATTTCAATAGTTTTGCTTATGGAAAATAAAGTTGCTAAGGGTGGTTTTCATTTGCATAAAATTTGTCACAGATTTTGACGAAAAACTGGAAATTTTCCCATAGGAATAACATGGGAAAAATTTGCTGTGATAGCCAAAGCTTTTCGACCAATTTTTGAAGACTATATGCTCGATAGGCCTGAAAAACGTTTCAAATGAAAGGTTGAGCATTATATTGGTGCCTTTTGAAGTTTCATTAAAACAATTAATTGAAGTATTGTTTTCATAGTTTTAATTACACACTCTGAATTGCATGGTTTACCCTGAAACTGTGGAAAGTACTACTTTTTATTATTATTTTATAATTAGTGGTATAAGATAAGTAAGATAAGAATTTTTTAAAATAAATGATGTTTTATAATCATGTCTTCAAAAGTGAAAATTTGAATATCTGTAACTTCAGGCAGTTAATTTTCTACACTTATGTTTTACACTTTCCGGTCATTGTCTACAATGACAGTTTTTATTAATTTGCATGTGGACTGTTATATTAGTGATATTAACGAAGATTAAATATTGTAACATTGTTGTAATTTGGAAAAAGAAACCCATGACTGGAGCGTGCAGGTTATGAGCGCGAATGTGCTAAAATCTTTTAGCAATTCAACTACTACTTGCCAATAGATTCTAAAGCCCATTTTTATAGCATTGCCATGTTTTGACACCGCCAAACCAATCAACAGCTCATTTGATAGTCTGCTGTTTCAACCAAAGTCCAAATGAGAAGCGCGCCAATGCCGAAACACGGATGCAACGTTACCATTAAACTGACAACTGCTATTTTTAAACGTTCATATTGCTTCTTGCCCGTAACATCCGCGCGAACTATCTTAAATTCTTCTAAATTATGATCGAAATGGTTTAATTAGAGCCAACTTAATGTTACTTAAAATCTTTGGAAAATATCATTTTGAAGTCCTGACCAAAAACCTTGAAACTATCAAATAAAGTCGGCATTAATAATGCTGACAAATTTTGCAATGTGATTTGTGTTACGGATTTGTAAATTGATTATTACAGATTGCGGGCTTTCTTGGAAACCGGCCAAATAACACCGTTTCTACGCTCTCTCAAGAGGGACTTTCACTTTGAATTGGAACCTCAACCTTCGACGGCTGAGAATGAAGTACACGTACTCAGGTTCAAGGACATTGAAGTGAAGTTCAGATTGTGGGCGGCAATGCTAGGAGTCACTTCTTTCGTCTTCACCATAGAGATACTGTCAATGTTCCAGTACCGAGAACCACTAAAAATCATACGGATGAAACGAAAATTATTAGGAATGTAATCCCTTGCAAAAGACCTTTAAACCGGATAATATTTTAAACGATTTTGATTCGAACGAACACATCACTCCGAGTCTGTTCAGACTTTTTTTGCACAAAGCACACGAGTTAGATAGCAAGTTAAATCACACAAGCAAAATAAAGCGATAAAATAAGTGTTGAAATTAATAAAAAAAAAAGTCATTCACACCCCACAAGCAAAGACGAAGGTATTTTTTTAATCCTTTACAGATATTAGCTGATTAGAAATTTTAAGAAAAATATCGAAAGGGTATATTGGCCTTGTTAATTTTCCAAAAACTTGGTCCTAATAACTATTTTTTTATTTATTAATTTCTGTTGACCAACTTCTGGCGAAGAAGTATTTTTTAACTAATAGAAGTGAACTTCTCGTGTTATTGTTAGTTAAGGAAACCTGTTATTTCACTTGACTAGAAATATTGTAAACCCTGCCTAAAATATTTTCAAAATTATCACTATAATTATATAATATTTCTATACGGTATGAAAGTGATAATCCATACCAAAGGCGTCGAGTAGAGAGGGAGAGCGATTTCAATTTTTGAAAAACGGCAAATCAGAGCTAATTCCGGTCCAAGGGAGCTAAAGCATCGAATACCGGAGCATGTGCCGGAGGAAAATCCTAGGAACAAACCCTTATGCCTAGAGCTTGCAAGTTCTAAGGCAACTTTGTTCAGAGGAGCTTTCCTCCGTGGTTTTGCCCTTTTACCAAAACTTCCCAAGGTTAACGGTAATCCCTTTTTGGCAACAGTTAATGTAAGGTGCTGTTGGTTTGCTGCGGCCCTTATATGCACTGCGAAGAGAATTTTTTGCAAAGAGACATAGGGTTATTGTGTACATCTCTTGGTAGATGTAGCTTCATTTAACATAAAACAAATTAAAACTATAAAATTTAAATTAATGTAACTATTTCTATTCATGTCTGAAAAAAAGATTAAAAGTTGTATGAGAAAGCAATTCTCGATTACTGACGAATGAGAAATTTATGACAAATTGAAACAACACGTGAAGTGATTGAATTAACTACCGTAATGAACATCTAGCAAGAGAAGATTTGTCAGTCTACGAGTCTCTCTTCGCGAGGTGTCATCAAACCATGAACGAAAAGCGGAAGATGTCTCGTAGTCAAATTATAATTTTATCATCTCTCCTCATTCTCAAAGGATGAGCTTATATTCATGAGAAATAATAATTTATCCAGATTGTTCTCGTAAAGTCAACTCAAAAGACTTCTTAGAATCAAAACAAACATTGAGGAATTTTTAGTATCGAAGATGGGAAATAATGTTTCATGATATAAAAATTAATTGAAATTTCGGATTTAGGACCAGATCCATAAAGAATATAAGCAGTAGACAAAAACGAAGGAACGATTAAGCAGCTGGCCTCAACTGTAGTCTAGCTTAACTTTCCAAAATATGTGGGTAAGGAATGGTAAAGTACAAAGCACCCGGGGTTGACGTGTACGAGCCCAACTAGAGCGAAGCCAGTACAAAAAGGCTCTAGACATCTCTCCCACTACGAACTTGACCAGTATATCCCCGATTCGCGCTATCTCGGGTACGTGTTTAGAGAAGCGAAAAGTATTATGGAAATACCCAGACCTCTCGTTTAAAGGCTTTATATTCTTTAAGACCACCGTTTCCCAGTACCTTCTATACGCCGTCGCAATCTTCTTGATTTTATTTCTCTTCGGTTCTTACCCCTTTTGCTCTACAAAGTCTACCTAAAGCCACACCAGGATAGTGCGCGTATTTCCAGGGTTGGTTTTCCTAAGACATGAGCAAAGTCGATATGAGCTTCAGATACCTAAAATATGTTACAGAATAATTTTTAGCTCTTTTGCCTTGCGGCAAGATTGTCTCAGGTTCGATCCTGGATTTTGGCACCAGGTGTAAATCCTGGAAACAATATTTTCTGTGGAAACAATTTACAAATTCGCTCTCCACTTGTTAAAGGAGTTTTCTTCCACGGTGTCACCCGGTTTCTCATTTCAATCATAACTTGCTGAGGTTAACGGTAATAGTTTAGTTGGTTAGCTGAGGCAGACAGCGCTAACTACCACCACTCTGCTTCGAAATCTTGATACATTGAAATATAACCCCCTGGTGTAAAATTTTGTAGAAGTAATACAATATTAAAAACATTAACTCACAAGAAGGGGAATTTACCATTTTCTCTCATGATGACCTTATTAAGCGAGCTTTTAAATCTCCTTTTTAATACTGAGAGTCTACAAGCGATTTAATGATCTGTTCTATTTATTGTTGGAAATTAAATTGCTGCGTGACTGAAAGAAGTGTGACACACTGAATTTTGCTAGAAAGATTGAGTTTGAGATCAACAATTATGAACATACAATTGCGCATATCTTGGAATAATATCTGCGAAAGACAACGAAATATTATTGATATGTTAAAAAAATCTATTAACCGATGTTTTTTGATTATACTTTCAAATTCTATAAAACGATGTCTAATTATAAAGCTTAAACATGATGGGTCTGACATACATTGATCACAACAGGCTTGCTAGATGTTCCCCGACCCAACCCTGATCAACTCATACAAAGCACTTACAAAACCTTTCTGATATCTGAAATTCAGTTTTGAGAAAAAACAGGTCAAGATAAGCTTAAATTAGAAAATTTTCAATTGTACAAACAAAATTGTCTTCATAGTTAAAACGGTATTAAAAAAACTTGTTTGTCGGAATCACGTTTCCATTTAATTTAAAAATCGAAAATATTGTTTACTATTGTCCTTGTTTCGTTTTTCTTGTCTTTGTACAAAGGATCAGCTAGAAAATAAGGGAACTTTTTTCATTTCACGTATTAGAGATACAACGGGAATAGCTGAGGCGTTTGAATACGTAGTGTGAAACTTCATACAGAAGAAAATAGTTTTTATCTTACGCGCTTGAACTAGAAGATAGGGTTTTCCCCTTAGATCTTAGTCTCTGAAAAATACAAAGAATTTTTCGAGATTTTCTTTTTCTTTGAAACTTCATTCTTTCTTTTTGCTTCGACTTAAATGTCTAAGAAGCTGTCTTCTATCGATCGGGTCCTGGATAAGATCTACACGGCCGGGTACACGAAATGAAAATCTTAAATATTTGATTATAAGTAACCGTTGTTTTTCATTATATACATGTATATATACTCCCTTCATGTAATAAAATATGAATTCCGAACGAGTTATTACTTTGTCGGACGGGCTGAACCTTAACTTGTCCAGATTCGAGATGATGGTTTCGTGGAATTTCTAGTAATAAAAAAATTGAGAAGAAAAACATAAAGAATAATAGTTAAAATATATTGTATGGGAAAAGAGATTTCAAATATCACTAAAGTGGAATGAAAATTATAAAATGACCCGTGATAAACTATGGATGGTTATACCCGAAAAATGAGAACATCATATAAAACCACTTGACTCGTTTAAATGATTTTTGGGCACGTTTTAGTGAAAGAAAAAGCAAGGTGCAGTTAATCGTAAAGTTTGTAATAAATTGAAAAAAGTACCTAGAAAACTGTTTTAGGATTGTTTGTTCATGTTTGGATGTTTGTTATTTATGCACAGTTACAATTCGTTGCCCAATTTGAACAAACTGAGTCGTTGATACAAGAAGGAAAGCCATAGGAACGCTTTTGGAAATGTTTTGGTACAGTGATCCCCTAGCAGCGTTGCCAGATCTTGGCGCTCCAGAATTATTCAATTCTTGGCAAAACTATGGTACGGTCAGGAACACCCTTTCAGGTTTAGCATACTTGATCACGCGTGGTTTCAGGCCAGTTTTTAAGCTTGGCCCTCCATCATCCTTGCCTTGAGAACTCTCTTCCGTTCCGTCTCCAACTTCCTAGGAGTAGTATATAGTAATATTCTAGGAATAGTATTCTACGATGCTACAGCTCCAAGAGGGAAAATTAGTGGATACACCTTGAAAATTATTGAAAATACTGTACTAACCAAAAATGATTGACCTTACGGTATAAATTAAAATAATTTTAATTTATGGCAAATAAATATGAAAATTATGGTATTTTTGGGTACTGTAGTTGTACATGGTAGAAAATATGGTACACTGACAATTTCGAGGTCAAAATATGCTAGTTTCATAACATTTTTCATCTAGCAACGCTGATCCCTAGCCACTAAGCATGTTCAGAACATCTTAATTAACATCCGTAAATGAGTAACCTCTATTTAAGTCCCGTATTATTGAATTTGAAAAGTTGTAAAAAAAGGTTAGTTTCTTATTATAACATTAGTATGGAAATATATTTTATACTGTTGGGCAGAGAGACCGTTCATTGTTGTGTGTCGAGATAGACATGAAACTCTAACCGGTGACAACACCGAACAACGCCGAGCAGCCTAGCTAGTATATTTATAAAGAAAGGCGATCACTGGATGGATCTAGACAGTCGTTACGCTATAAATTACAATTTAATTAGAGTTATACCATAAATTGTCGACACTTTTAATTAAAGAACTTAAGGAATAATTTATTTCCATGAATGCTTGCCGTTTTACAAGATGACCGCGGGAAAAATCTTTACTCATTATGTATTTAGTATGTTAAAAAATTTCCAGACAGAATCTCCTCAAACAATTTTATGCCAATCAATATCTCCTTGTTGTGGAAGCATTTCTCAGAAGCAGATAAAACGCAAAGAAAAAATTCAACTTACGATGACAAAACCAATTACATGAAATATCTTTTAAACGGAAAGCGTCCATCACATCCTTAGTTTTAGTAAAACTTAGAGAATGTAAAAACCCAGGTTTTTAATAATTAAACCACTTTTTTAAAACCCGGTTTTTAATCCATTAAACCGGTTTCAAAAATCCAGTTTTTTATAATTTCAACCTGCCTTTGAAAATTCGGGTTTTTTTTTTCAACTAAACCGATCTTTAGAAGTCCGATTTTTTGGGCATCCTATCATAAACCGGAGCACCTATATAAGTAAAAATCAAAAACCACTGTTGGAAAAAGTCTTCGTGCGTATCTTAAATATATAAATCCTGGGGTACTCTAAAGCTCTGTGGTACTAGAACCTAACAAAGGTTTTTTCTATACTCAAAGGCGCACTTGATAAAAGGGTAAAGCTTCGACGTTTGAACAGCCAATGTTAAATCTCATAGGAAAAAACAGTATTGTTTGTTTTTCAACCCGGCCTGAACACGAGTATTGCGGAACCTTTAAGTTTTTATTTGTTTTTCGTTTTTTACGAGAAACTTTGAAATTTTAGCGCCGTGACAGTTTGGACATGTCCCGAACGAGAGTAAACTCGCAAACGGTCCTCGAGTCGAATGTTATGGCGTACTCTGTTTGGTATGAGTGCACATACGTACGATAAATCGAAGAATTCGTATTTTTGAAAATGAAATAAAGAGTCAGAAAAAGAAAGAGGGAACAGTATGCAAAATGTAAATAGTCGCTGCCCGCCCGAAAAACCCATTAGCATTTTTTCCCCTTTTCAAACTTTACTTCTTCCCAGAGTAAAAAGGTTCTCGGAATAAAACTAAATTTTCAAAATTTCTTTGGCATCTACGGACAGATTCTCTATTTATTCTAAGTTTTTCTTTTTAAAAGTTGCCAGGTTTTTTCTTTTCTTTTCTTCTGTGCAAGAAAATACGGACAATAGCCTTTGCTGGATGGTTAGGGAAATATTTGATAGCCTGTATTAAAATATTGAAATCAGTAATCCCATGGCTGGGCTTAAATTCGTGCGTATCTCGATAGATGGCGCTTTCTTAATAAATACCGCCTATTCACGATCTCCTTACCCGTGCAAACCACAGACAGCATTCTGTTTCTACAATTGTACCTTGAATTAGCGTGGAAGTATATAGCTAGAGACACAAAAGGAAAATTACAACTACCGGCGAACGGACCACCTACCGAAAAACGGATGTCACATTATGAAAGTAGCTATTCGAAATATTTAGTTTCCTAGTTGAGAGATATTAATCAATAGGAGAAAAAATGTTTAAGAAGAAACAGAAAATATAGGGAATTTCTTTTCTAAGCAACAGCGCCTCTATTCGGATAAACTGGAACGAGTGAAGATTCTAGGGTTTTGAGGAGGAGAGGCGTGTCCAAACCTTCTAGATTTCGCCGCATAGGCAAACTTCCTGAGCCGTAATATTGTCCTTAACAATTATCCAGCATGCAAAATTAGTATCTCATTGTCTTTCAAGGTCAGTACTCGCTCCCGGGATTTGTAGAACTTAAAATATAGTAAATTTAATTTCATTTGGTTTGGTTAGCCGTGCACACACTTTTGGGCTTTCATTATTGTCTTCCAGGCAAGTAAAAAAATTCTCCCTCGATTTAAACCGAATGTTACGTTAAAGAAGGGAGGAGAGACTTGAGAGGGAGTGTTGATCTAAAGCTAAAAAAACCGTCATACATATGGTAAAGGGGAAAAAAGTGAGGGAAGGAATTTCTATCTCCGTTCCACGATTTTAGCTAACGTGCAGGCGCGAGTGACGTCGTTTAATACCGCCAACAACACTTCTTATGACGGATATTCAAAAACAACCTTCCCCTTCCAGTTTAAAGCCGGTTTTTAAAGTTGACGCATGCGCGTGGACACCGTTACGAGTGGCAGAGCCAGCCCCGGAGAGAAACTAGTTTAGCCACGAAGCGAACGAACCCGTCTATTCACTTTATTACTCCCTATCAAGTCTCTCCTCCCTGGTTAAAGTAACCATTTATGATGAAACAATGTAATAGAGGAAAAGGAGTAAATCAATAACATCGCGCTTTTTCTCTTACGCTCTTTTTATTTAAGAAAGTAAAAGCCGGGAATGGGTTGATCCAATATAAGAAAGACAAGGAAGTTCTTCCTTTAAAAAACTGGCGAGAATTTTCTAAATAGGCGAGTTCCTTCACTCCTCTCCTAGCTTCCTATCATTCTCGGTAAGGAAGACGAAAGGAGACGACTAATTCGGGGAAAATAAAAATTTTATACAACTCTGTTTTCCGACACAGAAAAAAAAGAACGCCTAACCTAGTTTTTAATTTATTCTGCCGGCCGCTAGACAGTGTGACCATTAAATACTTCTCGCAATTTAATTTCAACATGTTCATTTTCTTCTTCAAAAGTTTCACTTTATAATAAAATTTCCTTCCTACAAAAATATAAACAGGAAGTTTGCGATTGGTGGGCGAGCTTAGAAATGAAATCTTATTTGTTATAGAATGATAGTAAACAACATAATATCATTAACTAATCAAGTGTTGCCATATCTTTAGTCGATTAAAGTATATGATACCATCTGAGGTTTATACGATGAAAAATGACGTTTCACCAGTTGCGCGCGCAGAAACGAAGGAAGGAAAAATGCCTTCCATCTCGGCTACATATTTTGCATAGGGGACTTTTTTAAAAAAATTTACAAATTTTTTACTTAAAGTATCAAAGTTCATCTGAAAATTTCGGGACACAGCGTGTTTCTGAAATACTGATGTAGTGAAATGGTATATCAGGGATATATTTAATTTTTGAAGTAGGAATGGAGAACGGTTAGTATTTACTTCAGTCCGACTCATAGCCCAGTATAGAGCCCCTCCCTCCATCACGTAACGAAAAGTTTAAATTACCTTATTGGCTCACTTAAACTACGTTTTGATGACGCTGCTGACGGGGACGTCAAAAAATACGTAATTCCTTTTTACCTCTGTCGCTATGACCCGCGTCTACTTTCATACCCCTCCGTCCCGTGGAAGGGGGTCCGGGACTTTGACGCACGCCCAGATTACTCTGTGCTCCATTCCTACTTCTAAAATTAAATCTATCCCTGGTTATATATTATTCGACCGGATCGCGATTAAAAAATATGACTTTAATTTTAGAAAAGAACATACAATTTTTAAAAATTAATACGTTATTTAATTGATTTGAATATATAAATTTATGTATATTTTAGTCTGCATTTATATTTAATTATCAAAATTTGTAGATACCCTTTGATACTCTTGTTTAATTTAATGAGTCTGCTTGTCTTTTTTACGGTTGTGGTTTGCTAAAACTTAGCACCGCTGTCTATAGAAAGAAAATGGAATTTTAAATATATCTATTTTGTTTTTTAAGCCTTAGTTGCTACTGAAATTTCCATTAAACCAATTAAAGGTCCGCGGCATGCTCTATCTAATAGGCAAGATTGGCCGTGCAATTTATTTTAATTATTTTTAGTTTTTCTCTGGGATTTGCGTCGACCGAGCAACTGACCTAGAACGAAGAAAAAGAACAGGTATCCAATAGTCGTTTATGTGATTGTGTTAAGCAATTCTGAAGTGAAACTAGGCACAAAACGATTAACTTGTATTTTGGGAAGAACTCAATATTTTCATCTGTTATTTATAATAATTTTATATACAGGGGCAGATAATTTTTATGGTCATTTACCATGGTAAAATAACGGAATGTTTTAATCGAAAATTTACAGTGGTAATAAGAATATCACCGCTACTGAAGCTGAAGAGTGAAATAACTTGACTATCACAATTATGATACTCCACTGGTGATTACCACTATTAGACTTAAGACTAAGAATTACAATTTCTCTTACTGTTTCTGAAAAGCTTGGTTGCGATATATTTAGATTAACCTTTTAATAAAAAGAAGTCTAAACAGAATTCAATAAAAATTGTATCTGAATTATTACTGAAAGACGTGCATGCAATGTTCAAGTTTTAAGCATTAATGGCCCACATATAATGCCAATGTCTCTTGAAGTCTGGTTTTGTGACTTTTTTACACAAGTTATGAAATCATATTTTCAACGAAGATTTAAAAATTGTCCAAGCAAAAGATTTGTCGCAACTGCGCCATCTTTAGGAAACGCTGAACTAGATAATTTGAAAGTTAGAATTTGCCACCAATTGGGAAAGGAAAATCATAATCACTTGCTCATCATTGAGGTTGAGCAAAAAATGCAGGATAAATTCCAAGACATTGCTTTCTTAATTATTTTTTTAGGTTTTTCTAATTAATATTTTTTCTTGTTTTAGTGCTAGCGAGGAATACGTATTAGGCTCGGCTTGACTACAGCTTTCTATCACATTCTTTTACGCGTAATTTAGATAGCGTTGTTTCAATCTTCTCAATCTTTTTTTTTTCAAGCACCTCTTAAATCGACTTTCATTCATGGTTTCTTGAAGCAATGGTTAAAGAACTTCTGCTGCATGATGTAAGCGGAAACGATTCCTGGTTTTGGAAGAAACAAACGAACCCGACTGTTAAAAACGACTAGGCAATTTATACCTATATAAGTAAAAGTTCTGATTGACTGATAACTCGTAGCTTGAAACGCTTTAAGGGCATGTCCAGACTGGCTTGTTTGCAAGATCGTGCAACTGTCCACATTGGGGTTTCGCTACTTTGCGTTCTCACCTCGCGAAGGTACATATTTCTCGCGATTAGGCTTAAAATTTCGCGCCTTCGCGAGAAAAGCACCAATCACAAACTAGAGAAAGGGTGGGGTCGTTTAGTTTCGTTTTTGTCACTTTTTCACAATGGTGGAAGCTGCATGCAGCTCAGTCGAGTCACTATTAACATAATGGACATAGTAGATGGCGAAATGATTGCTCAAATTTCATTGGCTCTAAGAATAGGAAAAGCAGAATATTTGCATGTATCTGAACAGTAGCTGAAATGTTTTTTCGTGATCTGTTGTGAAGATGCGAATAGACGAATGCGCGAATGCGCGAACACGCAAGCGCGAGCCTTTTGTGGACAAATCTTTACCTTGAAAGCAAATTTTAACAGCAGTACAGAATAATAATTTTTCTTACGTGCGGCCATCTTAAAAATTGGCTTCCAGAAATGTGACAAGCCTTCCTTAAAATCAAAATTCTTACCTAATCAACCAAGTTCGAAAATATTGAGTGTACCAGTTGATTATATTCAAAATACGGGCTTTTGGGATTCACCATGACGTAATTTTTATAATTGCTGCCTGAAATATAACACTTAAATGCGGATTTTATTCCAAATGAAGTGATATAAACCAAAGTAAATCATGCGAAAATTAAAACGAACTTTACTCATAATGGCTCCAACAGCATGCGTTACTTCCTCTCATTTTAACACCACTTATGCTTTAAATAAACCCGAGTGTTCTCCAATAGTTTTTTCGAGGAGCTCTGAAAACACAAATTGAGTGTCTAGATAAATATGAAAAAAATGCCTTTATGGCTGACCTAAGTTACCTAATTAATAATTTATTGAAAAACTGTGCTAACTAATCATTCGATCGTCTGAACTTCGTCTAAAAATACGCCGACAAGAGCTAATCGCCTCAAGTACATTTCAGATTTTCGCCTAAAAACCTCATGCCGAGGACTTTGGTGGCTGCATTTTTTTGTAGATCGAGGATCGTACGAGGGGCTAGTCATTTGCCAAAATTTTGTACACCTGATTACTGGTTTCTGAATTTTTATGTGAATTCCGTTGATTACTGAATTAATTCCTCGATTTCCGTGACTACGATTACTCTAGAAGTCTTCCATAATCTTAACACTGATTTCCCGTTATTGCCGGATAATGTTTTGTGATGTCTGTTAGAATTCCAATGAATTCCGGTTATTTTTGGTGAATGGCGTGATTATTTCTATTACAACTGATTGCAAGTTTTATTTTGGATTTTCGAATTACTTCAATGAGTATGTGTTATTATCAAAAATTACTAGTAAATCTTGTGATTATCAAAAATTACTAGTAAATCTTGTGATTATCAAAAATTACTAGTAAATCTTGTGATTATCAAAAATTACTAGTAAATCTTGTGATTATCAAAAATTACTAGTAAATCTTGTGATTATCAAAAATTACTAGTAAATCTTGTGATTATCAAAAATTACTAGTAAATCTTGTGATTATCAAAAATTACTAGTACTTTAAATCTTGTGATTATTTCGGATTTTCAGAAGATTTCATGTGAATTCCAGTGATTATTGGAGATTTCTTATTACCTTTGATTACCCACAAAAATTATTGTGATTACTCATAATTTTCTAAGAATTCTAGAAATCAAGCAATCCATTTCTGCGGTTTTGTACATTTGATTATAAATTCAAGTAACTAAGCCCTAGGGATCAGGGTAGGCACGTTTTTGCCAGTGGTGGAAAAACCGCGGTTTTTACCTGGAAAAAACCGGGCGGCAAATACTAGTTTTTGCCGCGGTTTTTTCCACGTGGTTTTTTCCAGGTAAAAACTGCGCGGCAAAAACCTTTTTGCCACGGTTTTTTCCACTTTATGGGGAAATAACGAACTAAATTTTAAAAATAAAAAAATTTGGATTTGAAATGAATATAAAACGTCCAAAATTCTGCCATAATCATGAATTGGGTTACATTCTCTGTATCAATATAGAGGAAAAAACCGCGTGGCAATTTTGGCAAAGGAACGTTTTGGCCTGTTATACAAATAAATGAAAAATCGGTTCTTATTTTTCGATCAACACAATTTTTTGCAACCCGCTAATTTTCAGTTTAGCACTCGTAGAGAGTTTGTAACAGTGAAACATTTCCGAGTAGCTTTGCATTTTCAGTTCGATCTTCACCTTAATATATGGTTCACTTCGAAACAGTTAAAGCTAGAAACTGCTTCAAAATTGTTTAGCTATCAAATGCGAGGCAACCAGGATCATTCGATTGTGAGCAAAATTTCATAAGTTGTAATTTTAAAGTGGATTTAGCTCGAACGTTTAAAACAAAATTAATGTTATAAAACTGATTAAGATTGAGACATATTTGCTATTGGAAGACCTATAATAACACGAATGACGAAATACAAAGCCAAAGTTAGTATTTCTAATTGTCATTTTAATCAGGAAAAGGTTTTTGCCACTATTTGCCGGTTTCTACCGTTTTTGCCGGTTTCTACCGTTTTTGCCGGTTTTTTCCACTTTTTGCCACGTGTCCCGGCAAAAACTAGTTTTTTTGCCAACCCTGCTAGGGATCGTATTTTGTTTGAGGGATTTCTTATTTTTGGGCTTTTCAAGATTTTTATAATATTTCGAAATTTTGTTCAAATTTATGTCAAGATTTTGAAAATATGGAGGTCACGTAACATATTTTGTATTCTGGAGAAGATGATGATTAAGGTTTTGTAATTTGTAAGAGGATCTACTTTAAGATTTAGGGCTTTTCAAGGAGGTAACGAATAATATTTTGAAATTTTCATTGAACTAACCGAAACAATTTCGAAATTTTTTGACGAGTTAGCAAATGAAGATTTCGAAATTATTTCAATGATATTGTGAAAACTATTTTGGAATTGTTTCTTTTACAGGAATCTCTTGGAGGTCTTGAGGCGTTAGAAAAAAGAACTAGGCATAATGCCTTTCCTCAAACACCACAAATTTATTTTCTTCTACCCAACTATATTCGAAATCCAGTAAATCATCACCCTCTTCTTTAGTCTAAATTCACAAACATTTATCGTTCTTTCTTAATCGAAACACACAGATCCATTTCCACTTTCTCCATCCATAAATCGAATTTAATCTTCTCGCCTTCTATAATCAAAATCCATAAACCTATTTTAATCAAAATCCTAAAAATATATTTTTATCTTCTAATCAAAATCAACAAATGAGATTTCCTCTTCTATTTGAAATCAACAAATCATTTTCCCACTTGTTTCTTCTTTAATGAAAAATGACAAAGGCATTTGGGTTTTCGTCCATCGTTGATTTTAAATCCACAAATCTCTAAGCCCTTTAATCGAAATCGACAAAAGCATTTGAATTTTCCACCTTCATTTCATCTAAATCAACAAATCTCTTACCTCTTTAATTGAATCGACAAAATCATTTGCGTTTTAGTCCTTCAATTATTCGTAATCCTCAAACGAATTTGTGTTTTACCTCTGCGAATTATGATGACGTCACGAAGAGGTATTTCACAATACGGTGGTGTGTGTGGGAGTGTCTGTCACCGCGTTCGCAGTTGGCAAATCGGAGCACTAGTGTTCGCAGAAAGCAATTTTTGACCTTTACTCCCATCGTTATGATAAGGAAGTACGCGGCAATCGGCTCGGGTTACGAGAAACGTCTAGCCTCCCAATGGTAGGGCTTCCATTCAAGCAATCGAGGGTTTCTTATCATTCGCCTTATGTACCCTAAATTTCCAAAAATTAAATTTTTAAAGAGGCATACGCTTGAATTCAAACGTCAACAATAGCTATGTTTAAAACGATTTTATGAATGAAGTTTCTTAAAACGATTAAACTAGAATTAAGGTAAATTATTGACGAAAAATATAATTAATATCAATTATATTTATTTAATTATTTAAGAAAAACTTCTGAATTGCGTCTCGACTAGGAGAGGTTTTTTTTGGGTTTCTCAACTTGTTTTCTTTCATTTAGTAGAACTTTACAAAATTATTTTGGTTTTTGTCTTTCGTTTAATCGAAATGTAGCAATGTTTTCCGTGGTGTTCGTTATCCCCTTTTCAAGACAAATGGGAAATTTTCCACGCGGGGCCGGAAACATTTTCTATACTCATGTAAGGGTGTATTATCTACGTTGGTATCTTGCAATAGCATGGCGTGTCTGTCTTTCGCGCCGGGCACTCGTTTTGATTGCCCTTCCGTCAAAGAAACGGCGGTTTCACCCTATGGCCTCAGTTGCAGGTATACAAAGTTGAAAAGAAAACGAAAGACAGCGAAATAAAGTGGGCTGGGGTCGTGCATGCTCACGCGTTATATGATTAATAACAAAATGCATTAGCAGTGCGAAACTCGATGTACCTTCGTATACTTGTTATACGCTAAAAATAATGCGCCCCCAAAGACGGATTCACACAGCCACAAGCCTCCTTCGAAATTTCGACCCGTGTAAGCATGCGTACAATTCCACTATTATTCCATGGCTAAGTCTTAAAATATTAAAGCTAAATAGGAAATTTTGAGCAAATTGATAAGAAATTATAGGATTGGTTTTTATTCAAAATAAAAAGTAAAATATACGATTTCTACTGAAAATTTATAAAAATATAGGGTTGCTATTGAAATTATAGGAAAGTATAGGATTGCTTTTGAAGTTATTGGAAAATATAGGATTGCTTTTAGAGTTATAGGAAAATATTGGATAGCTATTGAAGTTATAGGAAAATATTGGATAGCTATTGAAGTTAGGAAAATATTGGATAGCTATTGAAGTTATAGGAAAATATTGGATAGCAATTGATATTGTAGAAAAATATCGGATAGCAATTGATATTATAGGAAAATATATTATTGCTATTTAAATTATAGGAAAATATAGGTGTTACATGTACATGTTTTTGAAGTAAACTTAAAAAACTTTTGTTTGATAACGAATTAAAATAACTCACTCACTAAACCGAAACTAAACATTGTCTTTCTGTGACTCATATGGACTAGTGGGGACTAGTGGATACAACTGCGATTACAAAATATATTTATAGTTTCAGTGAGTTTCATTTTAATGTAACATAAAATATAGGAAATGTCAGACGTAAATTCACAAAAGTAGTGTTTTGCTTTGTTATGTAAGAAATTCTTAAACCTCGAAGCCCAAAAGCCTCAAAAAGGAATTTGAAATTTTACACTTTGTTTTTCATCCGTTGTTTGTACAACAATGAACTGCGATGAGTTCATCAGTGAAGTTGCCAAAGTTATGTTACTTGTCAAACTATAATGACCTTGGCTTTGTATCGTCAGCGACTACGATTCAATACGGTATGCTTTGTGGACATAATTTCGAAGTCACAAACTTGAAAGACAGAATCTTGAAGTCACAATCACTAATATGAGTATCTCGAAATAAATAATATGGATGTCAGAATACCAAAAACAGTTATGTCGAATTTACGAAGTCTCGATGGAAAGGATGTCGAAGGTCTGTTATCTTGATAGACCGAATGTCGAAAGTCCGTTATCTCGAAATTCTGTTATCGCCATAGAATCTCGAAAGTCTTATCTCAATAGACAGAATCTTGAAGGCTTGTTATCTCGATAGGCAAAATTTTGGAACGATATTTCTCAAAAGTCAGAATTTCGAAGATTGGAAAAAGCGTAAAATTATCGATGAATTAACTAATTTTAAACTAATTTAAATTTGGGCTAAAGACAGCAATCTGACGTTTAGTTTAATCTAAAATGGGCCAACCCTGAATCTAACCTAACCATTCCTTAACATGACCTAACCTAACCATTGCTTAACATGACGTAATCTGAAAATAACTTAGAACCTAACCATTGCTTAACATGACCTAGCCTAACCATTGCATAACATGACCTAACCTGAAATAACTTACAGATTCTGGAATTTGAGATATAAGCACTAACCCACGAAGTGCTTTTTAAGAAAAAACTTTGCTTTACAATCCCTTAATCTGACAAGTGGACTACCGCCCTCCCTCCCCAACCAAAAAATATCGTTATCTTCTTTGAATGTTCCGTTATATGGAACGATATTTTTTTCATTGTGTAGTAGGGTTCGTGTGAATCCGCCTTAAGGTTATCCCGCGCTTAGTGTTGTAAAGAAAAGGATTCTTGCCGAGGGAAAAAGCTTTTCTGTTAGTGCTCGCCACGTTTTAGGTGGCGCTCGGTTAAGGCTCTTGGCCGCACTGGGCGTCTTATTGCGCGAGCCAGCTGGGCGTATTTCAAAAAGTTTATAAGAGAAGCGTCCGCCGCCCGCGCGAGCTATTGCAAATCGATCTCGATTTCGTGCAAAATAAACTCCAGAATTATCGATCCCTTTTCCGAGGGGACTTGGAAACCAACCAACTCTTTCGGAAACCCCTGGCCATCGTTTCCCGCATTTTCTTCTTTTCTTCCTGCGCTACTTGATTTACGTTTTCTTTTTCGTTTCTATTTTCAGCTTCTTTCGCCCCCAAACGCTTCTCGCAAAACCCTCTTCTCTTCCCCTTTAAGAAAATTCCCGCATCTTATCTTTTTAATAAATTCGAAGAAAACTATTACTCTCGCGTTGAGTTTTTTTCAATTACAATGAAATTAAACTTTTGCTGTATAATGTTTATTGCTTCGCTAATATTCTATGGCAACTATTCACTCGCGTCCCATTGGGCAGTATCTCATAGAGTACAAATACCATTCGACCGAAATAAAAACATATGAGTAGTGGTCGGCATTTGGATAAGATAATATCTGTTGGTTTTATCTTTATCCATAATTTGAAATTATCCACGGGAAGTCTATGATTAATGCAATGTAATCACGAATAATTATCTGATTATTATCCATGGATAACTGATTAACCAAACTTCTGTGGGTTATCTTGTCCAAACGCCGACCACTACATATGAGTCCCAATGAACCAAAGTACCAAAGTGGTACTTTCCCATTGAATAGAAATTTAATTCCCGTTGAACAGAAGCGCAAATGGTTCTGTTCCAAATGAACAGTTAAAACCCGGTCAGTACTTTCTTTCAAATAAGATTGCTTCCTAAGCCTTTTATATTGTACCAAATGTACTTGTGTAATTATGGTAGCGGTGCAGAAAACGTATGGGCATATGAAGCGACAGTTAATAAGGTTTCAGTATAAAACCAAAAACGGATTTATGTAAGAAGAACGTTGAACGTAGCAAATTCACTACCCATCCTCGCATACTTTATTGAGAAACTTCGTCTGCTTATATTTTGACTCCACCCACAAATTCTGTATATAGCTACTTCTAGAGATCGAATTTGTGGGTGGAGTCAAAATATAAGCAGACGAAGTTTCTCAATAAAGTATGCGAGGATGGTACTAGAGGCTAAAGCTACGATCCGACGTTCTTAGTACATAAATCCGTTTTTGATAAAACGGATAGCGAACATTTAAAATTAATGATTTACGGCGAGAAAATCGTATCCGTTGCCGAATTGCAAGGAAACGATGATTCAGTCTAACTGAGCTTAAAATATCTCGAATGGAATTAGCAAGATAACTTGCATTTGAATTTCTTCCAGGAGGTCTGATGTGATGGTAAACACCAAGTCTGGCATGTGATACGGCTGCTATGTATAATTATTGGACCCTTTTTATTAAAGAATCTCTGTCCCTTACATTATATTTGCACCTCTGCACTCCAAATTCAAACATAGAGCGGGAAAACTCCGCCGTTTAATACCATGTATAATATTTTTCAATTGAACTTCTTTATAAAGTTTCCAGGCATGTGCTCACGGAAGTCTTAAAGATTTAGTAAGAATCTGAGATTTTCATTATTACTTCTAAGAAGCGCGAGCGCGTTAAAGCTCAAATGCTCGAGTGAAAAAAGATAAAAGCTTTTTTTCCAAAAGATAAAAATGTTAGGCCCGTAGAGTGTGGGTCGAGGGTAGCAAGGAAGGTTCCTGGAATGGGTATCGAGTATAAGCGAGTGCGTGAACCCGCGGGCGGCGTGGTGGTATTTAGCGCTCTGCCTACTCTCTCGGATAAGACCATCAATCATTGTGACAACGTTGACCAAGCGCGTCCGAAGAAGACTCCTCCTCCTTGGCCTTCCATGACTTGTTTCCTCTTTATGCTCCACCGGCGGGAGAGTAAAGCATCCTTCGTATTAACGGCATCGTATGTCACGGACCAAATGAGAACCACCTTCGCACCAATCAAGCTTGTCTCTATTGTCAAACCTTGAACCTCACCTCCTACGTACACCTTCCTAAAGAAATTTACGGATTTATCTCCATTCTTTTTGGAATCTTGGCGAGAGATTCCATTATTGGAAAATTGTTTTTATTATTTTTGGGTTAAAATGTTTGAACGTCATCCATTTTCATAACTGCATTAAAATTTGTGGAAGCTCTATACAAAAAAATTTAGGACCCATATGCTTAAGGGTAAAAAAAGTCGCCAGAAAAAACTTTTAATTAATTTCTCACATATTGCTGTTGAATTTTGATTCTAGAACACTCTAAAATGTAATTCGTTTACATAAATGCACGTAAATGTGTTAATCTGGAAATTAGTTCATTATTTTTAACGGATTTGTGCTTTAGGATAGCCTTCATTAAGAAGAGAATATTGAATGGTTTTCTTTGTTATTCGAAAAAGCATGTGAATAAATATTTGTGATTTCAATTTTGTTTCTATTTGCAATATTCAAAAAGATATGAGTAAATTATAGTTCACGTACTGGAACAAACGAATTTTGCCTGTTTAAGAAGGTAGGGGAGAATCTCTGTGAATTTTCTCGTGTAATGTCATCGGGTGCGAAGATAGGCATAATAGACTAGTAATGGCCGGTGTCAAATACCAATTCTGATATCGAAGTCTTACAAGAACGTAATTTTTAACCCAACTTGACGGATATAGACCGATTTTTTACCGATTATCTACTGATGTTACCGACTATTAACCTATTTTTACCGATTACGTACCGATGTTACAGATAATTTACCAGTTTTTACCGATTATTTACCGATTTTTACCGATTATACACATATTTTTCCGATAATTAACCGATTTTAACCGACTATTAGCTGATTAATCGATTAAAATAGGGCAGTTTACCTTGAACCGATTATTAGATAAAAATCAGTCACTTTATCTCGGTTCAATTGCAATATCGGTGTGTGCCTATCACAAAAATAGAAAAATAACTCGAAATATTCGAATAAAGAGAAACAAATCTAGAATGGACCTTTTCTTAAACATAATAATACATAAACGATTGGAATAGATGTATGTATAGTGTAGTACAAGAATTTTACGCCTACTTCAGATGCATTCTAACCAAGCTCTGATTTTGGGATACAACTTTTTACGCTGTGTGTTATAATAATAGAAGAGCGGACTATAGAGACAAGTCATAGCAGAAAGTCCTGTTATTAATTTTAATAATGTCGATAGATAAGTAGACGTTAAAAAGTAGTAGTATCATTGATTGATATGTAGTCGATTATAAAATCGATATTTTTCAGGAGATAAAAATGAAGAAAATCAATCGTCATAAGAGACACAATCAAGTTCGATGAACCCAACCATTTATATAGAGAAAAATAAAATAAGCATGGCATCAAATATTAACCAAATTGAACAGGTTAGGCTAACATCGCATTGGGTTTCTTTTGGTAGACTCATTAATAATTTCTTAGGAATTTTGATGGAAGTTTTACCCGTCGTCAACACCGGCCTTGTGTTACTGAGCTTTTTGAAGCTCGACGCTTATCCACTAAATCAGAAGACCATTATTCAAATTTAAAGTAAGTTATTCTAATGGTAAGCAGACGTATCAATATATTAGCGCAACCGACTTTAGCCAAAGCAATATTTAAATGTATCTCGTGCATAATTTAAAATTATACTAATATTTTAAGAGCTTTGTTTGTATGTGAGGAAAAATAACTGAAACTGCAGAACCGACTTGAAAAATATTTCAATAATTTAAAGCTACAATATCCCGAATAGCAAAGGCTGACCATCTCATTTTTTTTTTGATAAAGGCAGTTAGGCACTTAACATTCACGATTCGACCAAACCGTGCTAACTCGGTAACCAATTTCACCAACTATATATAACGTCTGCCACTAATTTGACCAACTGAACTAATTTCACTGATTAATTTGGGATAAACGTTTTTTAAACAAATTTATGATTTTATTCTTAATATTGGTTAATCAACTCCTATCTTAAGAGTGAAAATGTACAACAAAAATATGATTAAAATTTACACATTTCTTTTAAGATTTTGATAGAAGTTTTAAATGTACGGAGTGACGCTGCGGGTAAGAGCTATTTAGTTACATGAGCAAATTTCAATAGCAATCAAAAACAGCTAGAATGATTAATCAAACGAGGGACTTTTTCAAAAATTCATTATTTATCCATAATAAAGTTGACAAGTATCAAAAAGGGTGACTTTAGGACCGAAACTGCAATGGGCCATAATTAGTGAAAAATGTTTTGTGGCATTTTGTCCCAAGGTAAAATTGGTGTGTTTTACGGGTGGTCGTTTAATTCAATGCTTATTTCTTGAAATTGTTGCTCAGTTTTAAAAATGTAATGAACTACCAAAATGTCCCGGCGTTGCCCCGGTAAAAGTCAAAATACATGAACGAAAAAGTTTTTTGTATATTTCCAGTCGCCATTTTGAAAGATGACGACATAGTTTAGTTTATAAAATACCAGTTACTATAAATATTGAACAATTTTACTAAATGTAAGTCAAAACGATGGAAACATGCTGATGCCACTCCCTAAAGAAAGTTTTTTACATTTCTCAACACAATTGTTCATGTCTCATCTTCTTAAGTAAAGCGGCGTGTGTTAGGTGTTGATTATCATTCAATCAGAACTTTATGAGAAACACAGATGATCAATTTAATTTTCTAAAAATAACGTATTCTTCACATTTCACCCGAAAAGGTAAATCACTGGGATAAAGTAGGTATAATCTAGAATAGCATAACCTTCTTACATAATAGTTCACTGCTCAATGCAATGTGGTTTTTCGACCAGGACTCTCGAAAACGTTAACGGCCGGCGCGAGTTTTCCATCAAGAGGTTTAACCTTGTCGCCCTTCGCCCTACTTTCGAAGCTTCGGGGTGCTATATGCCAAGTCCACAGCGTATTTTGGAACGGGTATACCCGGGAAACCGATATCTGTGTAATCGTAAGAGAGAATAAGTACATGTAGAGAAAGTGCCAGTAGAGACCCTATAGGAAAGGTTGATCTTGTTTGCGGAGGTCACGGAGGGGACTACTAAGTTTGATTAAGGTCTTTTCTGGTGGCTAATCTATAGAAAGTCCCCGCGGGGGATCTGTTCCGTCCATCTTACTTCCACTTCCTACTGCATTATTAATGGGGCCCAGTTTAGCCTCTCACGCTCTCATAGGCTAGCTCTTGGCGTAGCTTCCGACCGATGCCATCCTAGGGGGTCGGTCATTCCGAAAAATCCCGTACGCTTCCGGATTAGTCCTTGTAAATATCTAAAAAGAAATTTGTACTTAACTATTCAAAATTTATTCATAAGTTAAAAAAAATGCTTAGAATTCCGGAAACATCTTCCGCTATTGGAATAAAAAAAATCATAATATCTCTTGAAAATGCAGGATAATCCATAAAATCCAATACGAATTGATTTTTTGTTTTACAAATCTTGGAAATAATAAAAATACATAATACCAGAAACAAGTACAAAATTACTAAAAACCGAGAATAAAACAAATTTTTAAAATTTACCTGCTTTTTCAATTAACTCAAAAATCTATATCTATATAAATCAAAGTCCTGACTGACTGATAATCAACGCCCAGGCCAAACCACTTGCCCTAGAAGGCTGAAAATTTGCAATAACGTTACTCATAAGTAGTAGGCGAGTACTAGGAAAGATTTTTCCAATCAGCCGCCATCTTAATAAATGGCGGCCAGAAATGTAAAAAATCATCTCTATGCATAAAGTCCGCGCGTTTCAACCGATTTCGCAAATATTTAGTACACTGGTTTCTTTAACCTATAGACGGGCTGAATGGTCTTTTGAGTTCGATTTGTCACCATCTTTTTAATTGACGGCCAGAAATTTAAAAACCCTTCTTTATGGAATAATGTCCGCGTGAAAAGTTATAAAAAATGTCCCGACGGGCTGACGGGCAACGCCGAGTGCCTTCGCTCCCAGGGTGCTACAAGAATATTAGTCATCAGTAAAATCTACCTATTCTTTATATCATTTTGATGGAAGTTCTTATTACACGCGAGCGACGCCTAGTATATAATATAACTAAAATCCAGGGAAAATACAAAATATCGGTAGAAAATACAAAAATTCAATTACTTTAATAATAAAATCATGTTAACTTTGGATTTTGTTTAAAAATCTTATTTCCGATAGAAAATTCGAGAAAACCTAGAAATCCAGGGTATTGAAAAGTCTCCAAAGATTTTAGTGGACTGAGCGACCCCTCGGATACCATTCTGTTTAAGTTCGACAAGAAGAATATATATTATGGGGCATCGGACTCTCTTTACGGACCCAGGAGAGAATTAAGCTCCATCCTGTACCTTCCGGTGCCCACCAGAAACAATCTACAAGATTCGAGCAATTCGCTAAAATGTTAGAGCATTAGGGAAACAACGATGGAATGAATTAATTACGTAGCGCCAGCTCGCCACGTTTTCTAAAGTGTACAATGGCGTAGCCAAGAGAAAATAAAAGCCTCTCTTTAAATATCAACTAAGTATGTTTATTGAACAGCATGCCCCTTCTTTTCTAAATAATTGAACTTTTCAGTTTACAAGGATCGCCTTTATTTAAAGGAATAGCGAACTGATTTAAAATTATCTCAAATCTAAAGAAAAACTTACTTTTTTGAGAGTTTAAACTCTTCTGATTCCAAAAATATGCTTAATAAATATTTAAATATGAGGGAAAACACAGAAACAACACTTCGAAAACTTGGAATTTCGAGGCAAAAGCAAATTTGCAGAGAAGATATTTGCGGGGTTTTCTCCTTGCTACGTCACTCACGGCATCTCGCGGAAAAGCCAAGCACGAGCGCTCGAGACTCCTGCCGCGCAAATCTGAATTAAATAGGCTTAACGCGGCGCTGAGACACTAACAGGCGCCACGTGAGCGACATCAAGAGAGAAAATTTCTCCTTACTACGTCATCAAGTGAAACAAACTTTTAACTAGGTTTTTTCAAAACACAAAACATTGATTGCAATTTTCTAAATTGCTACGAAACCAAATAAAAAAGTAAACTAGGTTTTTTGTATTTTAAGTTTGTGGATGACGAAAATTATGGCACTAACTCTTTGAAGGGCTAGTATCGTTTAACTTCGACTACCATGAGACTTTGATTGATTTAATAAATTAAAATAAGGAACGATTACCTGCTCTTGTTAAAATATGTTTTAAACCGTAATTTAAGAATGATGAACTATGAAGTTTAAGTCAGTCCTGTCTGACTGACTGACAGGTTGAAAAATAATTAACGTCCTACCCAAAACTCTTTACCTAGAAAGCGGAAATTTTACAGGGACGATATTCTTATGTAATAAGAACGCGTCAAGGACACTTTCACCAATCAACTGCAATTTTTAACAAGTTGGGAAACTAAAATAAACCTCTCCGAGTCGAGACGAAATTAAGAGGTTTTTCTTAAATAATTAAATAAATATAGGCCTAAATGATATTAATTATTTTAATTATTTTAATCACCTTAATTCTAGTTTAATCGTTTTAAGAAACTTTATTCCTAAAATAATTTTAAACATAGCTATTGTTGACGTTTGAATTCAAGCGTATGCCGTTTTAACACTTTTTGGAAATTCAGGGTATATAAGGCGATTGATTCACCATAAATGATAAGAAAACCGCAATTGCGTGAACCTTTAGTGGAAGCCCTGCCATTGGGAGGCTAGACGTTTCTCGTAACCCTAACCGCTCGCCCCGTACTTCGTCATCCTAACTATGGGAGTAGAAGCCAAAACCTTTTGGTTCGATTTGCCAACTGCGAACGCGGTGACAGACACACTGAAACGTCCAGTGTAATACCTCTCCTTTACGTCATCGTCACTCGGAGCGGTAAAATTGGCGTCCAGAAATATAACCATATGGAATAACGTCCGTACGTTTTAAAAGATTTCTCTAATATTTACTATACTGGGTCCATATAAAAACACCACACGGGACATTGTCCAATAAAATTTATAATGTCTCGTATTTTAAAACGAAACTAAATTGGTCATTGGACATTTTGAGCAATAAAGTTTTCCAAAGTTTTGATAGCTTGAATATGAAGATGCGAAACTATTTTTGCAAACTCCAGTGGACAATGTCCTTAAAGGAGGGGTCACTGGATGCATGATCTATACATTTATTTATGGCTTTGAGTCGAAACTTTTGTGAGATTTAAATAATGGCCGCCCTAAAACTAATAAAAAAGTTCCGACGGGCAACACCAGGTGGTTTTGCTACTGTTAAAATATTAAAATGCAATGATAATTACCACAAGTAGAATAATCTTACACCAAGTTCCTATGTAAGTTTTTTGCCGTAGCCTCTGTGTCTGAAAGTTCTGACGTTAAGATTTTTGAAGTTCCCAACGGAGCTCGCGTGAATGGAGAGATAAAATTTCTAAAATATCGGCCACGACCGAGAACTAGCTTTTGAAGCAGCGCTCCACAGCGGTGGAGAGTGAAGTAAAACAGGCGGGGTCATTTTTTTATCCGAGTAAGTTCAAGCATGGAGGGTTCATCCAAGTGCACGGTGTTTGCGTTTTTTATGGCAACGGTGTATCGTGAGGAGTGCAAACGTTTTTAAAGAAAGCCGACGGAATTATATTTTTCTGGCACGGAAATACTCTGAGTTTGTTTTGAGAGCCTTTTATCCATTTCTAAATTAATACATTTACACCCGATTCGTTATTCGTAACTTGCTCCGCCATAACGTAAACTTCGATCCGTCTCTCAATTGGCTGAGTAACTCACCACAAGCGGACCCAACCTCCAATCCAAAAATTGAAGTTTCGTACATTTTTTAAGGGGGGTGGAATTTTTTAGTGAGACCCAGCTTTCCACGGCTGATGTTAGTTGGCGCCGAGAAAAAATGTTAGGAGAGAAAAACTTTGGGTGTTCAACTACCATTTACTCTACAGTAAATACATTCGGCCTAGCCTTGGGATATCTAGTTTTAGGAACACTCGAGATGAGACGTTCGTTAGAGAGAAAATGACACACAATACCTTCATTCCTAGGCTGGAAAGCTATGTCCTTTTAGATCATCTCCTTTTGTAATTACGAATAATGCCCAAATTAGGCTCGTGAATGGAAAAGCTAACGTTAAATTATACTATTGAAAAAATATGAAGTATATTCATTTGGCGGCAGCGGTAATGTTTAAATATATTTTCTATGAACATTTATGAGTAATTTTCACTCCTGTCCGCAAGTAGAGTGAAGAATCCACAATATGTTCAAGATATTTCGCAAAAGAACTTTCAGGAATTTTGTTTATATCTAGGCGCTGTTTTAGCAGTTGTTTTCAGATTTGTCGTAGAAACATTTTTGAGTCTGTTCAAAAAGATTTATTTTTTTAAGTGTGAGCATGACTGTAAGTCGGAAAATTTTCCGCTCGGAAAATTTTCCGGAAAATGACCGAGCTATATTTTTCCGGAAAATTTTCCGTATTTTTCCGCTACCGGTTTTTCAATTAAAAAGTTAAAACTTTAAAATTTTTCAATTGCCTTTCTTTTCAAAACATTCATTATTTTGTTTTAGGTGAATTCGGAGGGGTAAAAATTTGTCCAAGTCTAGTGACCCCTATTCTCTTTAGGAAAAGAAAAGCTCACTCATTTGCTATCGCTTGCATGCATAGGGTTACTGTTTGCTCTAGTGGTCGGCGTTTGGACAAGATAATCCACAGAATTTTGGTTAATCAGTTATCCATGGATAATAATCAGATAATTATTCGTGATTACATTGCATTAATCATAGACTTCCCCTGGATAATTTCAAATTATGGATAAACATAAAACAAACAGATATTATCCTATCCAAATGCCGACCACTAGTTTGCTCTTATGACGGTACTAGCCGTTACCCGCGGCGTCGCTCGCGTGTAATAAGAACTTCCATCTAAAATGATATAAAGAATGTTTAGATTTTACTGATGACTAATATTTTTGTAGTACCCTAGGAGCGAAGGCACTCGGCACAGTCCGTCAGCCCGTCGGGATATTTTTTATTACTTTTCACGCGGACATTATTACATAAAGGGTTTTTAAATTTTAGGCCACCCTTTAAAAAGATGGCAACAAATCGAACCCGAAAGACCATTCAGCCCGTCTATAGGTTAAAGGAAATCATTGTACTAAATATTTGTGAAATCGGTTGAAACGCGCGGACTTTCTTGCATAGAGAATATTTTCTCACATTTCTGGGCGCCATTTTAAAAGATGGCGAAAAATCGAACCCAAAAGACCATTCAGCCCGTCTTAAGGTTAAAGCAAACCAGTGTACTAAATATTTGTGAAATCGGTTGAAACGCGCGTACTTTATTGCATAGAGAATATTTTTTTACATTTCTGGGCGCCATTTTTTAAGATGGCGGCGGATTGGAAAAACCTTTCTTAGTACGCGCCTACTACTTATGAGTAACGTTCCTGTAAATTTTCAGCCTTCTAGGGCAAGCGGTTTGGGCTGGGCGTTGATTATCAGTCAGTATGTCAGTCAGTCAGTCAGTCAGTCAGGACTTTGATTTATATAGATATAGATAAGGCGTTAGAGAGTCGAGACCTAACCGTTAAGAGACCCAAGTGAAACTAAAATTATCAGGCATAAAGGATAGTGATCGTCTGCGTCATTGTAAGGGAAACGAGGTGTTATGTTGTTAATGTTATTAAGTTTGTTAACCCTGTTTAAAGTCACAAATTATGGGAAAATCAACCACTAATATTTGGTGGTACTTTAATAGATCTACTAAAGATGGCAAAATAACTGGAGAATGTTTTAAATCTTTAAAAGTTAGATAAATTGACTCAAAGCTCACATAATTGCTAGTTTTATATTTTTCCGATTAGCGGAAAATTTTCCGCGTTTTATTTTTCCGGAAAATTTACAACACTACCATACTATCTATTAAGACATTTGGAATTCGTATGTATTTAACTTACTAGTGATTAGGATGTTTAGTAATTAGAGACACTCAAGAAACCCTTTGTATTCTCGCCTTTCCAGATAAATAACATGTTTAGTTTTAAGTAACTTAGTCTAAGGTTTATTCTTTTTAGAGGAAGTTTTAAAGTATATTGATTCTTTTTGAGTCTAATAAATTAAGTGGGTATGATTTTTTTTTCGCATTCACTGATATATCACATTTTTCTTTCCGCACTAGGGCTCTCCTGGACTTGTTAAAAATAATACGGCAGGAAGGCAAAATAAATAAGCTAATATTGAACGTCAAATTTGATCAAAGCACCGGGTTACACCCTTTCTAGGCCTGGCAACGCCGGAGCTTCTATCTAGTTTTTTTCTCCGTGCGGTTCGGCATGTACAGTACTTCCTCCTCAAACCAGAAGTGGATAATTTTAGAGTTGCCTTTCGCGAGAAACGTGTCTAACGCGGTTCATTTTTGCTGTTTCCAAATGTGGGAGGTCTTTTGAGAGGTTGGCAAATTTTACCGTAAAAATATTTTCGGCACAATAATTTTTGTAAAAGAACACCGAGATTTTTTCCAAAAGAACTATTTTATAATAACGTATTTTAAACTTGAAACTTGAATATCTGTTAGTTCTTGTCATTGTTTTTGTCTCAGAACTTAATGAAATATAAGCATAAAGAACGTAAATAATTACTATTGTTAAACATGTGCTAAAATATTTATGTTGCTTATTTTATTTCTTCGACAAAATATCTAATAAATGAACTTGCGTTTCGGTGCTTAGACTTTTTAAAAATTTGACGCACCGTAGGTATTGTGGCCGAGATTCTGGACCACAAACTTTGAAGGAATACGACACGTGTTGGTGCTATAGTGCTCCTCGTCCCCCAGAGGTGACTTGACCCTACGACCCCTTCCGTCACCTCCCAAATAACACTCATAGCAATCATAAAACCTAGCTAATTCGAGGCTGAAGAATCTTTTCATATTGAGCTCATAAAATGTTCAACAAAAATAATTTTTAACCACCCCTTATAAAGTCTAACTTTAAATAATATTTTATTTTAAATGCGTATAAACAAAGTACATTAAAAAAACAGTTTGGAATTTCCATAGTCTAGCCCTTAGGCCTTACAACCTGTCTAGCACCGGAACCTCAATCCCATAGTTTTCCTCAAAATTGAATAGCAACAAAATGCCAATTTTACTTTCCTCAAAATTGGAATCAGTAATTTATTGAGGACTACAAATTTGACTACTGAAAATTAAGATCTCTAACAGAAGAAGAGAATTCAGTTGATAATCATTGTTAACACATGAACTGCAAATTGAGCGCATGGAAGATTAACACTTTCCTTAAATGCACTTCTGTTCAATCCCTTTATCCCTTCCATAGTTTTCCTTATTCTCTAAGGGACGTGCAAATTTATTACGCCTCACGTAAAACTTTTACCTCAAAAATTTCATCGGAGAATTTTTACGATATCATTATATCTCTCACGAGGCTGCAAGCCGCTTATAAATCTCCCTACACAGAATACACTCAATGTACAAGCCTTAGTAAACCTCTTTCTATCGCAATTTTTATCCGGAATAAAAATAGTTTTTGATATCGCGCCGTGTACCAATTTCTATATTCGTGTTTTGGGTAATAACGTCGCTGCACTCTCGGGACCTACCGAAAAGCGCGCAATTCACTATTAACTAAATTACAGTTTTATTATTTTCGGCCTTACAGCAAATTTACAACGGAATCCCACTACATTTTTATTGTGAAATTTTAAATAATGACGTTTTGATACCATACTCACAATAGTTTTGACGAATTAATAGCAAAATGCTCAAGTTACTATTAGATATTTGTAAATTAATATAGATGAATGATTCAACAATGCCAAACTCAAACAGTTTTACCTAGGTGTTTAATTTAGTTCTGGGATGTTATGATCTTAAAAATTATTTGCTGATAAATAAATATTTTTAAAATCCGTTTGCCGTCTTTGAATATAATGGCCATACATGCTATAAACCCGTCTCGCGGAATCACTTAGGTATGGTTCAAATTTTTTCATGTTTACTCTTGCACGACATTCATATCCGCTAAAAGATTGTGAAATTGCTTCACCTCATCATGCGCACTAGAAAACCGCTATGCTTTTGGTTCACAATATCAAACGAAACTATTAACTATGATCAGTAATGAGAAGGAGACTCGAGGAGAGACCAAAGGCTCTATCAGGCCCCACTTCTAAAGGGGGGGGGGGCTACTAATTGTAAGACCTATCTGCATAGTTAAACACTCAGAGAATATCTTCAAAACTTCAAATTAGTTCGAGATTTCTTTGATAGTTTGAAATTAACACCTCCGACCAATCGCGTAACGCCCTGCCTTTTTGTTAACCAAAATTAACGTTTTATCGTGCCATGATTTTGACATCTGCCCCTAAATTTCATTCGACCTTTAACGTGCCACGGGAATTTTTTTATCAGGAAAGCAGGTCGTTACGCGATTGGTCGAAGGGCTAATTTGACATTTTCAAAGAAACCTCAAACCTTGTTCATGCTTTGCTGAAGCAATTTTACGAATTTTACGAAATTGTGAGAACACTCACGTTCGTGATGACATTATTCCCGTATTTTAAAACACGTAGATGGACCATTCCTGTAATGCCAGAGGAAAAACAAACAGCGCAAGGGAGGGGGCCACCATATTAGACTAGTTCCCTTGCGACAAGAAGCATCGCAAAAGGCTGTGTGAGTCGATTAGCCTCCCGCATGTATCGAACGCGAGCTCCATCTGGTGGCACATCCCCTGTGTGTTGGTTTCTCTGCTAGTATTTAAAGGAATGGTCTATTAGATGGTGTTTTAAGTCTACAAAGAATCGATTACTTGACACTGTAATTGTAATCGGTAATCCAATCCTTCGAAGTAACCGGCTCCTCCGTTCGTTGCGTTCTCCACACCCGTGATTGTCAATTTTCCAGCCCTATAAATTAATTGGCTCGATAAGAGAAAGGAGCTAGATGACAGACTCTCGGGTGTTTCCGAATTGGGTCAGACGCTTGATTAATGACGAAATCCGCTAAAATCGAAGTAATATTTGAACCATAGGAGACGCAAAACCTACCGTAAGTCGGAACCATTTCATAACGAATTTGTTCTTCGTTTCAGAGCTACGTTTCTAAGAGGTCGGATGCAAATGAAGATCGTGAAGCACAGTTTGACAGCGGCTAAGTTTCCAACAGAACTCAGCCTAGAAGAAGGAATTAAAAATGGGTTGGACACTTAACTTGATCGAAATCTTATACGCGTCTCTCGAAATCACGACAGATACGCCAGTGTGGTAACTTCGTCACATGTTACTTCAAATATCCTAACGGATAGCCAGGAAAGTGTTGAAGAAAATCATTGAAATCCAGTATTAATTTTAATTTTTTTACTAAATCAGAGTAGTAACACGAATATGAATGAATGAATTGGGTGTTTATTTTTGAATCCTGTAATAAAACATAACATAGTTACTTTTTTTAGTAATACTGAATTTGATAAATTATTATGTTATTCTTAATTGGTTACATTGTGCCTAATTATTTACATAAATTTTCCTAGTTATTTACATGACTTTTTACTAGTTATTTACATGACTTTTTACTAATTATTTACATAAAATGTCCTAAATTATTTACACTTTCCTAGGTATTTGCACGAATTTTCATAATTTTTACATGAATATGGTATAGAATAGACTTTATCAACGAAGAAATCTGTAAATTAAACCTTGGAAACACAGTGCACATTAGATATAAGCAAGATCCTTTAGAATTTGACGTGCCTCAGTAAATTATTGACTAATAGGTAAAGTGGTAATTTCCTACATAAAATACAAAATCAGCTAGGCCTATAATGTTACACTGATTAAAAATTATTTCAGCAGAATGGAGCGACACCACAATGCGCCGTCAATATTCGTGAATGGCTATTTGGTCCAATTCCGTAGCTACTAAAAGATGTTTTTCAAAGGAAAAAATCAGAAAACGTAACAAAATACCTTAAAAGAACGGCTTTTTTCTATATATAGAAATAAAAATATGAAAGAAAAAGTTATCTCTTATTATAAAACAATAGTATGAAAAACGAGGACTACTGCGCCACCATTGGCTTATTGTCGTCTGCTATATCGAACCTCTTACCCCCACCTCACCTCTCTCAGCCTGTGAGAATTCAGCCAATCCTTGATTTGATTTAGCAAACGCCACTAAACCAATGGCGGCACAGAAGTCATCGTAATCAAATGCTAATTATTTTGTAATAAGAGTTCATTTATTTCTTTTAGATATTTTTCAGTTGTATTTATGTAAAGGTCGTTCATTTAAGAAATAATGCTAAGTTGTCCGATCTTTTCTCTAAAAGAAAATTGCAAAATCAGTGAAATTATGTGTTTTTTACGAAATCGTCATGAAATGAAGGAAAACCCACAAAAATATGCGAAACGGCGGCCAGGTTATTTTGAGGAATGTCCCTGCCCTCTTGTTGTAGACTTTTGGCTTCTAGGCTAATAGAAAATCCACTTTATTTTGCAGAGCGGCCCTTATACCTTCAAAGGGTTCCATTAGATTAATTGCTCTTTTACGCCGTAGTAGTATATACAAGTAAAGCGCGAAGGTCTTCGTTCTATATATATTTCCTCAGTTTGGGAAACATAGGTTTATTCAGCTGAGTACTTTGCGTCCAAATATAACTTCGTGGAGTCATTTCTTTCTTGCTTTCGAATCTTAACCGTATGCCGTTACCTAAAACACCGGGTTTACAAACTCGTTAAGCAATAACTTCTATTACTTCGTTAGACCTCTGTACATTCAAAGTAAAGTAGTAGTTTCAAAATTCGAAATTTAGGATATAAAGCTAGGAATGTCATGACAAACAAGTTCGAAGGACCTATAAAAATTATTCGGGACTAGAAAGTCATGGCTAGTGTTTGTCAAGATTACGGCTATTGAAAGGAGACGTCTAGGTATTGTTCGTAACTATTGTTATACCCCTTTTCTGAGAAGACCTTGGTCAACTTAGAACACTTAATACGAAACAGATGAATTAAAGCGGCGAAGATTTACTACATGAATAAAAAGTTGTTTTAAGTTCAATTTATTGCTACTTAATTTTGTCAGCTAGTAGAGTCAGCGCAAATCCAATCACTATGAATTGGATATTAAATGATCGAAGCTAACAATCGCAGCCATTTTTGCATTAAATTAACTTCGTAAATACAGTCAGTAAAAGGTTTTTTCATCTTAGAGGTTTTTACTTTTTACAATTTATTAATTCAGCTTTTATTTATATTAATTTTATTTGAAATCGAAGTAGGCTACGTATAAGCGTTTTTTTTGAGCTAAGTAGCCCTAGAACTCTAAAGAGAATTAAATATAAAAAGGATTCTGATAGAATAAAGTTTACTCAATAGAACATTTTCACAGTTAATTCTATTTCTCATACTAAATATGTCCAAGGTTTCTGGTCACTTCAATTAACTTGAATAGTTCGAAGCGACCTTAAGACGAAAATTTTTAACATTTTATTTTCCACCACGCAATTGCCATTAATCGGGAAGCCAGGCGTTAAATTTCGTGTCCTTCTACTCGGAATTAAAGTCCGGTTGTTCAGCGGCGGTGGTGAAAATTTATCAATTTTTTGGTTCTTTCAAAGAGGACTTGTCTCTTGGTTTCTCCTCTCTCTCTCTCCGTCTTCGCACCAATTCCATCCGGAGAAGTTCTTTGTTCGGAATTACGATGAATGAGTTGGGGGAAATTTGAAATTTTCTACTTCAATTAGCTATAGTTTGGCTGGCACATATCCTTGGATGGGTTTGGCTTTTGTTTCAAACAATGAAACGAAGAGGCGAGAAGCGCTGAACGCCAAACGCCCGAATAGTCAACTCTTTACTTCCCATGCACATTATTTTTGTTCGCTGACCTCCAATCCTCATCTACTGACAACCGCCTAGAAAGATGGCTTAGCTGCTCGATTAAAATGGTTTAGTAATTCCTGCATAAAATATAATTATTGCGAGATTGGGATAGCGAGTTAGAAGACGAGTATCATATTTCAAACGAGCTTATCGAAATCACAGTGATGGAATTTTCTTTCTCATCTTTTTACATCAAGATCATGACTTTGTTTATAGCTCTAAAAAAGTATAACAGATTTTCTGGCGTTTGAGACGCTGCTCGGGTAAGAGAGATTGGAATAAATTTTAACCTTTAGAGTAAAAAAAGTGTGAATTTCTTAAATTTTTGCATTAACAGAATATTGTATAAGATCTGAAGAGACAATTTAAATCGTGCTGAAGCTTGTTAATTTAATTTAATAGGAAACTAAATAGAAAATACAAAAGGGTTTTAATATATCAACTTTGATATTAGTGTTTTATGGAATACTTGATATTTTTGTCTCCAACCATATTTTGAAATATAGTGCTGCTTAATCATTTCTCCAAAGAGCCACAAAGATGGTAAGTCGCTTTTTGTGGCTTTACGCTTTGAAGATTTCTAAAGCGAAAAATCAAAACAAAAAAAATAAACTTGTGAGTAAAAATAAAAGCTATGGTAGTCAATATTCACTCTTTTGTTAAATACGAAACGTCTTTCCACATAAATTGATTGCCTATTTTACTTGTGATAGAAATGTAACGTTTGAATCGTCATTTACTTAAAACCTCTGTTAATTTTGTTTCTACCTTTCCGACTGACGATGACGTCTTGCAGAGGTATTACACTGGAGGCGTCTGTGTGTGTGCATGTCTGTGAGTCTGTAACCGCTCTTGCAGTTGACAAATTGGAGCAAACGCGCTTGCAATACTCGGCACGCGTTCGGAGTTCATACAAAAATACTTTATCAGCTACGAATACATGAAATATTCACGCAATTGAGCTATTTCTTATTCCTTATTGGGAATCAGCCAACTTATACACCGTAAATTTAAAAAAAAATTGTTAAAGAAGCATACGATAGAATTGAAACTTTAACAATAGCTATGTTTAAATTGATTTTAGGAATAACGTTTGTTAAAACGACTTAACTACATTAAAATAATTAATTTCGATTAAATTTATTTTATTATTTTTGAAAAACCTCTTAAGTTGGTAGATAGCCCTCGTCTTATCTCGGAGAGGTTAATTTTGATTTCCCTACTTGTTTCAACTACCCGTGTAACATAAATAGCTACAAATGTCATAAACCAAAAATCGCGCCTGGCTAAAATCTAACAACAGAAGGAGTAAAAACACAAGGATTAACTAGGTTCTCTATTTAATCTGGTATGGGATAATTTTAGCAAGAAGACTATGACGCGAAAGGAAATCATTCTTTTGTATTCCTAGTTATCGCTACCTAGTGGTCGGCGTTTGGACAAGATAATCCACAGAATTTTGGTTAATCAGTTATCCATGAATAATAATCAGATAATTATTCGTGATTACATTGCATTAATCATAGACTTCCCGTGGATAATTTCAAATTATGGATAAAGATAAAACAAACAGATATTATCCTATCCAAATGCCGACCACTATCGCTACCCCTCGTGGAAAAACCTACATTTTCATTCAAGCGTCTGTACATCAGAAAGTCATTCAGTCATGAACATAAGATGAGATACTTTAAAACAGGCTAAAACCATGTGGGTTTCACACTTAGGTAAGGTTATGTTATCTAACCCTATTAGCTTTCACAAATAGGGTACACTGTGGAATGGAACTAAAGAGGAATGTTCTCGCGTTAAACTATAATAAATCTCATAGAGTATTCCGCGAGCAACACCACTGACATGTCGGCGGATAGTCAGACACGAAGAGAAGGTTAACGCCTCTTTCTATTATATTTCGTCCCGCTTTCCGACGCTTCCTTCCTAGGAAGGGAAGGGGTTTGACTTGCCGCCTACTCATTTTGACGAATCAACTAAGAACATTACGATAAAAGCCCAAGGCGAAATATTATCTTTCGGCAAATTTGTAAATCCGTTACGACGTGCGGGGAGAACTAAGTCGTCCTTCTCATTCATTCACCCTTCACTCGCAAGCGCTGCTTCCACTCAACTCAACCCTGACTCCTTCCTAGTTAGTACAGCCTTAAAGGACCAATGACAAGATCCCAATCTATATAACTATGACTTACAGCGTGATATTCAACGTCCAACTTAAACCGATTTGGTCCTTTAAGGTCTCTTATAATCATTCTTAGTCCAGTCACTTTGAATCAAGGTGAAACCCTCTCCGTTATGCTAAATCGGGATGATATATAGGTTGGGTAAGCTATTTGAGAAAGGCCATTAGCTTCTATAATCTAGAGGTTTTTTCAATCTCCAAACTGAACTGAAGATGTAGATTTTACATCTAAAATAGAAGTTTATCATAACCCTTGATTTAGATGGAAATTTCGAATTTGGCCAGGGAGGCGTGAGAGAAAGAAGTCCTGTATTCTCGAAGGTGGGTGGGTTTTATGGTCGGTACTTTGTGGAAAAAGTAGGCTTAGTTTGTCAAAAGCTGTGCTTGTTTACTTGAAATTCAGTGATAAAAACATTTAAAAAAATCATAATTTTGTCTACTAAAAATTATACAACTCTGCAGTAAGAAAAGTCCTCACTTCTCCACAGCGTTCTCATCGTTCTGAAATAAAATAACTAAAAATTCCTCATCCACATTTTTGACTTTAGCGAGAAGAGGTCTTCGTTGTTGGGTTACTTTGGACTGAAAGTAGACAGTCTATGGTACTCATAAGTATGGGTATCCGAAAAAACATTGGCAGGATCATTGCGCATAACTTTAAATCGTGTCAAACTATTTCGTCCCACGGATGAAATTTGAATTTAAATGTTTTCTAATGACGTCACGGTGACTTAAAATATGGTCTAGTAGAGCTTGTCAAGGAATCCATGATGGATATAAATAAACCGTCTGCTTTGACTACCTAGAAATCCTTTTAGCCAATTGTAGCGGCATCTCCGCTTGTCCTCCTCGGGTCGAGAGAGCTAAGGGAACTAAGTACACTGTAAAAAATAATGGTTTACTTCTATTCCATTAATGGATATATCACTTTTGTCAGAAAACCAAACCCTATCCGGTTTAGTTTTGAACCTTTATGGTCATATGTAATGGATCGGTACAGCACCAATATCATTCCCATCATGGATGTTATTTAAACCATTATGGGCATATGTAATGGATCGGTACAGCACCAATATTATTCTCATTATGGATGTTATTTAAACCATTATGGGCATATGTAATGGATCGGTACAGCACCAATATCATTCTCATTATGGATGTTATTTAAACCATCATTATTCCCATCATGGATGTTATTTAAACCATCATTATTCCAACCATGGATGTTTCTTAACCCGTTATTATTCTCACCATGGATGTTATTTAACCCGTTATTATTCCCATCATGGGTGTTCTTTTAACCGTTATTATGCCTATCATGGATGATATTTTAACCGTTATAATTCCCATCATGGATGGTTTTTATTCCGTTATTATTCCTATAATCGATGATATTTTAACCATTATTATTCCCATCATGAATGTTATTTAAACCATCATTATTCCAACCATGGATGTTTCTTAACCCGTTATTATTCCCACCATGGATGTTATTTAACCCGTTATTATTCCCAATTCATGGGTGTTCTTTTAACCGTTACTATGCCTATCATGGATGATATTTTAACCATTATTACTCCCATCATGGATATTTTTAAACCGTTATTATTCCGATCATGGTTGTTATTTAAACCGTTATTATTCCCATAATCGATGATATTTTAACCGTTATTATTCCCATAATCGATGATATTTTAACCGTTATTATTGCCACCATGGATGATATTTATACCCTTTATGATGAAAGCTACATTAACTTCTCGATTGCCGTGTAAACACCATCCTCTCGTTTCACCCAACTATATTCATAGTAGCTAGAAACCGATTACGACCGGACCTTTCAATAATCTGATGGCCACCATAATGCTTTATTTTAGTTTAAAATCTAAACCCAATTATTTAAATGTATATTTGACTTTCGGCTCACTCTGAACCTTTAATGTCTCTTCATTACAGAGACGAATAACAAAACCCATATTTTAATTCACCTCGGGCCTCAATTGTCTAGTCTTTGATTCTCTAGGCCTATTATGGATAATGTTTGAGTTTTCCGACAAAGTATAAGCCTTCGCGTTCTTTTTGTATTATCTAAAGCAAGGATTATTCTATATACAGATGTAGTATAGCTTAAGTAATATATAAACAGCCATTTCAAATAATAATATTTAAGAATATCCTTGGAATCTCAAAATGAAAGAGAGCCTTAAAACTACCTTACTACTAAAGGAATCGAAATTACGAAAATATTTCCATGAAATCACTTTATATTACGAAAAAAGGAAATATTAAAGTTTTGTAAGATTTCTTTACACAAGCGAACTGCTAACGCAGAGCATTAGTATAGCAACGGACAGACACACACAGACAAACACATATACTGCTGTTTAACTCTTTCTGTATTAATTTTGAGTTGATAAACCAGATTATCTTAAATTATAAAATAAATATAATTAACATTATATATTTTCTTCGTTAATTATTCACCTTGTTGAGCGTTACACCGTTTTAAAAAATAATTAGACATTCTTGAGAGACTTGACTAATATTGACGTTTGAAATGAAGGATACGCCTGCTGTTTCGCTCTACTCAAATCAGTAGTATATAAATGATGCAAATCTCAGATATTGATAAGGGCAGGGCAACTGTGCGAACTTTTGGTGGAAACCCCACCATTGGGAGGCTAGACGTTTCTCGTAACCCTAGCTGATCACTGCGTCTGTCTTAACCTTAACGATGATGATAGAGATAGAAGCCAGTAAGCACAGACTGGTGTCCATGTGGTAAGGACAAAAGACCGGATGATGGTCGTGTATTGAAGCCAGTAAGTACAGACTGGTGTCCATGTGGGATGGACAAAAACAAGAAGTTGGTAGTGTTAGAAAGTGTAAGAGGTATACAATTTTAGAAATTTCCGGGAACTGTATATGCGGTTCGGAAATTGAGCACACTTTTGCTCCGATTTGCAAACTGAGAACGCGGTCCCCTGGGGTGAAGCAACAGACACACACCTCGAAACTCGGACCTCTCCGTGACATAATTCACTCGGAGAGGTAATAAAAAATAAATATAAATGGTTTCATTAACAGTTGGGAAACCAAAATAAACGTCTCCGAGTTGAGACGAGGGCGTACTCTTTCAAACAAAAATTTACTTTCTAAACACAGGTCCATTAGCCAATGAGAAAAACCAAAAATACATAGTTCAAATTTGGCGAGTTATTGCCAAGGGCATTTGTAACGGTTGAATCGTATAATCATTTTCTATGTATCCTCAATTCTAATGCGAACCTAATATATATCGCTTAAATGTGGATTTAACTTTCGGCTCACTCTGAACCGTAAGACCTCCTTAAAGAGGGCACGAAACAAGGTCAATTTTCGATTTTATCTAAGATATATTATTTCATAGAACCGATCGTTTCAACACTGGGAAAATGAAGTATTAATATACATATCATCTATTGAAGTTACAATTTACGTTTACACTATATATAAATGTAGTAAAGCTGAATTAAAAATTAAACACCAAATTTGAAATGTTAATATCAAAAGATGTTCTTAAATATTGACATGAAACAGAGTTTTATACCTACACAACTACTAAAAGAATCGTAATGCCGAAAAATACTTAAAATATTTCCTTTCAATATTCTGCAAAAAGAAAATGTTACCGTTTTGTAACAGATCTTTTCATCCTACTCGCTTTATATTAACATGATATTAACTTTGGTATGCGTGTAGTGTTTAGATTCAGATGCAATCTTCATTACTCGTTCTATATAAACTCTCTCTTGTGTCATTCCAAAGAAAGAGGTTTATCTTAAATAATTAAATAAATGTAACTGATATTAAATATTTTAATCGTCAGTAATTTATGTTAATATTAGTTAAGTCGGTTTATGAATCTTAATTCCTAAAATAATTTTAAACACATATATCTTTAACGTTATACTTCTAGGGAACACCTATATCAGAAATTTTGTAAATTTAGGGTATATAAGGCGATTGATTCACACTATGGGATAAGAAAATGCGCAATTGCGTGAACCTTTGGTGGAAGCCCTGCCATTGGGTGGCTAGACGTTTATCTTAACCCTAGCCCCTCGCCGCGTACATTTTAAGCCTAACGACGATGATGGAGTAGAAGCCAATGTTGCAGATTGGTGTCTATGTGGTATGGACGAAAGACCAGTAGATGGTGGTGTTAGATGACAATAAGAACAGATTATTGTGCTTGCGGTGTACACGAAAGGCGAGTGCACAGTGTTGTTGTTAGAAGCCGTTAAATAGCGGTTGGCATTGGGTGAAACAATGGCGGTTAGACAGCAGATGAAGGTGTAATGATTAGCGTTATATAAGATGGATAAAGCAAGGAAGTAAAATTTTCTGTATTTCTGTATACTGCGAACTCGGTCCGGAAATTGCGAACACGTTAGCTCCGATTTGCCAACTGCGAACGCGGTGACAGACAGACACACACAGACACGTCCAGTGTAATACCTCTCCGTGACGTCATTGTCACTCTGAGAAGAAAAAACAATGGCTGTGTCAACAGTTTAAATTTAAACTAATGTGCCAACGTTTAAATTTTATGCTTGTTATGGAATAGAGTAAAAATTGTTAACTATTTTTAAACCAAATTTTAACCATATACCTTAATTTTCCATTATCAAACCTAATATGGAATATAGAACAATGTATAACTATGTCTATACCATATTTTAACCAGATATCCTGACTTTCCATTACCAAACCATATATGGAATAGAGAAAAAATGGTTAATTATTTTAAACCAAATTCGAACCATATATCCAACTTTCCATTATCAAACCATATATGGAATGGTCAAAAGTTTTTAACATAAACCATTTCTTAACCATATTTTAACCGCTTATCCTAACATGCCATCATCAAACGATATATGGAACAGTCAAACATTTAAGATAAAATATTCATACACCATCAATGGTTTGCCAATAAAAGCAAACCGTAATCACACCATTGTCTAGCTAAATTTAAACCATTAATGGTGCAGCGGGAGAGGATATACCCTTTTTATACCATTTATAAACCATTATTTTTAACAGTGATAGATTATGGAAGCTAGTTTCCATTCCAGGTGCAAGGCCTAAGAGTTAGTTTTATTCATTTCTTCAGGTAATGTAAAACTCTCCGGTAAATGTCCCTCTTTTTAACCATAAACCCAAGAAATGTTTGGAGGACTAATGCAGATTTGAAGCTTTATATCAATCCAGGAGTAATTGTTAACCCTCCGTACTTCGATATCCCTGGCAGACGGTTCCTCGCTTCCATAGTGAAAATAATACACTGACCGATTCTTTCCGAGACCCTCTGATCGTAGGATTAAATTGAACCAGGCGAAAATCGATCTACATTTGAATTTAAATTAGTTCTGCAAAATGACTATACCAGAAGTAGGATGAGACTAGAAGTAAAGAGCTCTAGCATTCCTGGCACTAGTGAACAAATTTGAGGATTTTATGCTGCTTCCATCGCGCGCCTACACTAGAAAGAAAAAATTCGTCGAGTTCCAAAAAATTTCCTACCCCCTTCCCCTCAACCCTAAGCCGCGAAACACGGACGCGGGTGCTTGATTCTAGTTCGCCCGTCTATTACCGCGAGCTTCTCAGGTTTTGGAGGGAAAACTCAGAAACCGCTACCAGAGGGCCAACCGTTGGTGTGTTATCAAGAATATTCACTTTCGCGAAGTGAAGAATTTGGTTACCTCTATACTTCTAGTCCCTTATCCTACTTCTGCTATACGTATACTCGTAACTTATATACCGCTTACTTTAGGTACTCTCTCGACTACCTTCGAACAATAACTTGTATTTTATATGGTAAAGGACTGTTCATAAAAATCGCTCCTACGTTGAAATTAGTACAAAGAAAATTTCTCAGGGCAATCCTAAAAGAAAGTTTGTAAAATACCCTATACATGGTGGCTTAGCCAATGGAGGTCAGTATTGTCTACAAGAATTTAAGCAGTCGTGTCCAAGCTAAAGCAACAAGCGTTATATTTATCTTTCTGGTCATTCTATTTTATATTTTGATAAAATGGTTGAATTTAAAATAATATCAAGCTTTGTTTTAAATTTTTCTAAAGTCCAGAGTATATTATATTTTGAACACCTTTTTCTTTGACAATGAAGGCTTTTTGTCGTACCCACAGTTTATTGAAGGACCATCATCTTCACCCTTATTTTTCTAATTCACCTTTTCTAAGCATAGGCCTTTTGAACAATCGCAAAGGAATAATTATTTTGTAAGAGTGCGTAGTGGTGATCGAAAAATATTATTTTTTGCCTGTTAAACTTCATGAAGTGTCAGTTTTCTACCTTTTACAATTCCATATCAATGTTAATTAAAACATCATTGAAACATGCAAAATTGAAAGTCATTGAACAAAACGTATTCAAGGTTATATATTTGTTTCCATCTTTAATTATATTTAATCAATTCCGTCTTTGTTTACATATTTTTTATATGTTTATATATTTATATATTTTATGTTTTATATTTATATATTTTTTATGTTTTATATTTATATATTTTTTATATGTTTATATATTTATATTTTTTTAAATGTTTTATATTTATATATTTTTATATGTCTATATATTTATATATCTTTTATATGTTTATATATTTATATATATTTTATATGTTTATATATTTATATATTTATATATATCTTATATGTTTATATATTTATATATTTTTTATATGTTTATATATTTATATATTTTTATGTTTATATATTTATATATTTTTATATGTTTATATATTTATATATTTTTTATATGTTTATATATTTATATACTTTTATATGTTTATATTTTTATATATTTATTTATTTATCATTTTGAAAGAGTTACGTATTAGACTTTATTTAAAAGCTGTTTTTCAGCTGTTATTTCCAATTTTATTATTTAGTGCAATCCTAAAACAAAATATTCGGATGAGTTTCATAAAAACTATGGTTGAAAATGCAGCAAAAATGTCGGAATAATTACCTGAATCTTTGCGAGAGTCTCCATATATATTTTATCCAAATTTTCTTGGGTGCCTTCTTCATTTCTTTGAGCAAGAACGCAATTGATCAACTTATTCTGATTCTGATCCTGAAAATTTTAATAATTTCTTTTATGTTTGTTATTCTTTTAGATTTTAAGGGTGATTTGCTTCAATTAGGTATTGTAAGTCAACAACGATTTAAAATCATTTTAATGTAATTTAGTGGTACACTGTAAAAAATAATGGTTTACTTCTATTCCATTAATGGATATATCACTTTTGTCAGAAAACCAAACCCTATCCGGTTTAGTTTTGAACCTTTATGGTCATATGTAATGGATCGGTACAGCACCAATATCATTCCCATCATGGATGTTATTTAAACCATTATGGGCATATGTAATGGATCGGTACAGCACCAATATTATTCTCATTATGGATGTTATTTAAACCATTATGGGCATATGTAATGGATCGGTACAGCACCAATATCATTCTCATTATGGATGTTATTTAAACCATCATTATTCCCATCATGGATGTTATTTAAACCATCATTATTCCAACCATGGATGTTTCTTAACCCGTTATTATTCTCACCATGGATGTTATTTAACCCGTTATTATTCCCATCATGGGTGTTCTTTTAACCGTTATTATGCCTATCATGGATGATATTTTAACCGTTATAATTCCCATCATGGATGGTTTTTATTCCGTTATTATTCCTATAATCGATGATATTTTAACCATTATTATTCCCATCATGAATGTTATTTAAACCATCATTATTCCAACCATGGATGTTTCTTAACCCGTTATTATTCCCACCATGGATGTTATTTAACCCGTTATTATTCCCAATTCATGGGTGTTCTTTTAACCGTTACTATGCCTATCATGGATGATATTTTAACCATTATTACTCCCATCATGGATATTTTTAAACCGTTATTATTCCGATCATGGTTGTTATTTAAACCGTTATTATTCCCATAATCGATGATATTTTAACCGTTATTATTCCCATAATCGATGATATTTTAACCGTTATTATTGCCACCATGGATGATATTTATACCCTTTATGATGAAAGCTACATTAACTTCTCGATTGCCGTGTAAACACCATCCTCTCGTTTCACCCAACTATATTCATAGTAGCTAGAAACCGATTACGACCGGACCTTTCAATAATCTGATGGCCACCATAATGCTTTATTTTAGTTTAAAATCTAAACCCAATTATTTAAATGTATATTTGACTTTCGGCTCACTCTGAACCTTTAATGTCTCTTCATTACAGAGACGAATAACAAAACCCATATTTTAATTCACCTCGGGCCTCAATTGTCTAGTCTTTGATTCTCTAGGCCTATTATGGATAATGTTTGAGTTTTCCGACAAAGTATAAGCCTTCGCGTTCTTTTTGTATTATCTAAAGCAAGGATTATTCTATATACAGATGTAGTATAGCTTAAGTAATATATAAACAGCCATTTCAAATAATAATATTTAAGAATATCCTTGGAATCTCAAAATGAAAGAGAGCCTTAAAACTACCTTACTACTAAAGGAATCGAAATTACGAAAATATTTCCATGAAATCACTTTATATTACGAAAAAAGGAAATATTAAAGTTTTGTAAGATTTCTTTACACAAGCGAACTGCTAACGCAGAGCATTAGTATAGCAACGGACAGACACACACAGACAAACACATATACTGCTGTTTAACTCTTTCTGTATTAATTTTGAGTTGATAAACCAGATTATCTTAAATTATAAAATAAATATAATTAACATTATATATTTTCTTCGTTAATTATTCACCTTGTTGAGCGTTACACCGTTTTAAAAAATAATTAGACATTCTTGAGAGACTTGACTAATATTGACGTTTGAAATGAAGGATACGCCTGCTGTTTCGCTCTACTCAAATCAGTAGTATATAAATGATGCAAATCTCAGATATTGATAAGGGCAGGGCAACTGTGCGAACTTTTGGTGGAAACCCCACCATTGGGAGGCTAGACGTTTCTCGTAACCCTAGCTGATCACTGCGTCTGTCTTAACCTTAACGATGATGATAGAGATAGAAGCCAGTAAGCACAGACTGGTGTCCATGTGGTAAGGACAAAAGACCGGATGATGGTCGTGTATTGAAGCCAGTAAGTACAGACTGGTGTCCATGTGGGATGGACAAAAACAAGAAGTTGGTAGTGTTAGAAAGTGTAAGAGGTATACAATTTTAGAAATTTCCGGGAACTGTATATGCGGTTCGGAAATTGAGCACACTTTTGCTCCGATTTGCAAACTGAGAACGCGGTCCCCTGGGGTGAAGCAACAGACACACACCTCGAAACTCGGACCTCTCCGTGACATAATTCACTCGGAGAGGTAATAAAAAATAAATATAAATGGTTTCATTAACAGTTGGGAAACCAAAATAAACGTCTCCGAGTTGAGACGAGGGCGTACTCTTTCAAACAAAAATTTACTTTCTAAACACAGGTCCATTAGCCAATGAGAAAAACCAAAAATACATAGTTCAAATTTGGCGAGTTATTGCCAAGGGCATTTGTAACGGTTGAATCGTATAATCATTTTCTATGTATCCTCAATTCTAATGCGAACCTAATATATATCGCTTAAATGTGGATTTAACTTTCGGCTCACTCTGAACCGTAAGACCTCCTTAAAGAGGGCACGAAACAAGGTCAATTTTCGATTTTATCTAAGATATATTATTTCATAGAACCGATCGTTTCAACACTGGGAAAATGAAGTATTAATATACATATCATCTATTGAAGTTACAATTTACGTTTACACTATATATAAATGTAGTAAAGCTGAATTAAAAATTAAACACCAAATTTGAAATGTTAATATCAAAAGATGTTCTTAAATATTGACATGAAACAGAGTTTTATACCTACACAACTACTAAAAGAATCGTAATGCCGAAAAATACTTAAAATATTTCCTTTCAATATTCTGCAAAAAGAAAATGTTACCGTTTTGTAACAGATCTTTTCATCCTACTCGCTTTATATTAACATGATATTAACTTTGGTATGCGTGTAGTGTTTAGATTCAGATGCAATCTTCATTACTCGTTCTATATAAACTCTCTCTTGTGTCATTCCAAAGAAAGAGGTTTATCTTAAATAATTAAATAAATGTAACTGATATTAAATATTTTAATCGTCAGTAATTTATGTTAATATTAGTTAAGTCGGTTTATGAATCTTAATTCCTAAAATAATTTTAAACACAGATATCTTTAACGTTATACTTCTAGGGAACACCTATATCAGAAATTTTGTAAATTTAGGGTATATAAGGCGATTGATTCACACTATGGGATAAGAAAATGCGCAATTGCGTGAACCTTTGGTGGAAGCCCTGCCATTGGGTGGCTAGACGTTTATCTTAACCCTAGCCCCTCGCCGCGTACATTTTAAGCCTAACGACGATGATGGAGTAGAAGCCAATGTTGCAGATTGGTGTCTATGTGGTATGGACGAAAGACCAGTAGATGGTGGTGTTAGATGACAATAAGAACAGATTATTGTGCTTGCGGTGTACACGAAAGGCGAGTGCACAGTGTTGTTGTTAGAAGCCGTTAAATAGCGGTTGGCATTGGGTGAAACAATGGCGGTTAGACAGCAGATGAAGGTGTAATGATTAGCGTTATATAAGATGGATAAAGCAAGGAAGTAAAATTTTCTGTATTTCTGTATACTGCGAACTCGGTCCGGAAATTGCGAACACGTTAGCTCCGATTTGCCAACTGCGAACGCGGTGACAGACAGACACACACAGACACGTCCAGTGTAATACCTCTCCGTGACGTCATTGTCACTCTGAGAAGAAAAAACAATGGCTGTGTCAACAGTTTAAATTTAAACTAATGTGCCAACGTTTAAATTTTATGCTTGTTATGGAATAGAGTAAAAATTGTTAACTATTTTTAAACCAAATTTTAACCATATACCTTAATTTTCCATTATCAAACCTAATATGGAATATAGAACAATGTATAACTATGTCTATACCATATTTTAACCAGATATCCTGACTTTCCATTACCAAACCATATATGGAATAGAGAAAAAATGGTTAATTATTTTAAACCAAATTCGAACCATATATCCAACTTTCCATTATCAAACCATATATGGAATGGTCAAAAGTTTTTAACATAAACCATTTCTTAACCATATTTTAACCGCTTATCCTAACATGCCATCATCAAACGATATATGGAACAGTCAAACATTTAAGATAAAATATTCATACACCATCAATGGTTTGCCAATAAAAGCAAACCGTAATCACACCATTGTCTAGCTAAATTTAAACCATTAATGGTGCAGCGGGAGAGGATATACCCTTTTTATACCATTTATAAACCATTATTTTTAACAGTGTATCGAGCGATTTCTTCCTGAAGATTGTTAAACTTAGAGACACTCAAATTGGAACAATGTGAAGATAATCTATCATCTTGATATTATTTCAGTTTCAAGCATAAAATTAATGACTTAAAAGGAAAATTGAACATTGAAATACGTTGTAGGTAGCCATTCCTCATTTTCTTCAGAGATTTTTAGTTAATAAATTTAAAGTAAAATTTTAAATTACATTCGAGGATATTACCCCATGTAAGCTAAAGCTTCTTTTTAATAGACCATTTCCGAAGTTACTTGTAGAGAAAACACGTGCAGGGGCGGAGGGGTCTCTCCCAAATCGCAAAAAGGCAACGCCAGATGGAGCCAAAGTTCATTACACGCGGGGAACTAGCCAAGTGAGTTACACTGCCGGCAGCGTTGCTTCTTATCGCACCCCTACGCTCTGTAAAGTTCTCTTCACCCGTGTCAATAATATAATGGTCTATTTTCGGATTATTTATAAAAAGTATGTCATATTTTAAAAAATAGAAGATGCCCTAAATCGAACGTTGCATGCCAAATTTAGGGAAATTCTGGGATCATTTTTAAAATAGTAATAATGTTCTGGTTATTGATATCACAAATTCTACTTTGCTTGTCTGAGAAAACTAGTTTGGCTAAAGCTACACCATTGAAGCGATTAAAATCGATCAAATAATCCTTAAATCTCACCGATTTAGATTCTGGGCTATTCAAAGTGAAACAACCTCCCTCTAGTCCATTTTTTGAGGAATCTTGGAAATACTGTTTACAAGCGTTGTATACGTCGTCATTCTAAATTAAGAAAGCTTTACTACCCGTATCCTTTTTATCACTTTCAATTGTTTTACAGCGATTTAAGACTCACGGTTTTTACGTTTTCTGAATCGGAATCCTGGTAGCAATCAGCGAAAGTTTCATACGTGTCCCCATCTGTAACTGCGGTGTTACCTATAAAATAATAAAAAATATAAAGTCCTAAAAATTAACTACGTTTAATTCAATAATTTAATCTGATTTTAGTCGTTGCATATCTTTCTTAAAACTGTGCAAACATTTACACTTCAGGTTCTATTCTTTAAAATGTCTATTTTTCATCTTTCGTAATGTTTACAGATATCATTAGTTAAAAGTAAGCTATTTGTTTCGGTATACGGACTAAATACCCCCAAGACAAAAGACCCCCGGTCACAATCCCCCATTTTTAAAAAAAGTACAAAATCCCCCCTCTCTCAAGACAAAATCCCCCGGTCATTTCCCCCCCCCTCCTAGTTAAGAGTACAAAATCCCCCCACTCACAAGACAAAATCCCCCCACCCTCTGGACAAAATTCCCCGGTCATAATCCCCCGACAATAAAAAATACAATATCAATATTATCTAAAACACTGGAAGCCTCGGCGATCTGGTGGCGTAGTGGATAAGGCGTTGAACAGCGGAGAGAAGAATGGTGGGTTCGATTCCCCGAAGGTACGTGAGTATTATCAAAATATAATTTGAATTATTTCTAATTATTTCGTTCAGTTTCATTCATTTCTAGGGTAGAAATAGGTTTACGTATTAATAATTAGTTATTAGCGTGAATAATGGAGAAAAATTGCAAATACGAAACAAGTTTTGCTTTCGAATTGTTAATTGGTTGTGTCACTGACATTCAATATTGACATTCAGTTTGACAATTTTTTGATTTTATTCGGATTCAGTTGGGTTTGGTTGGGTTAGGTTAGGTTTGGTTAGGTTCGGTTAGGTTAGGTTAGGTTGGGTTTGGTTAGGTTAGGTTGGGTTTGGTTAGGTTAGGTTTGGTTAGGTTGGGTTGGGTTGGGTTGGGTTAGGCTCGGTTGGGTTGGGTTGGGTTAGGTTAGGTTAGGTTGGGTTGGGTTCGGTTAGTAATATTTTGGAATTATTGCCGCAATTAAAAACTTTCTCTCTCGCGACGTCTTGTTTCAATCATAAGCCGCAAATTATTGATCTGATACAATGGGTATTAAAAAACGTATCTTATATTGTTGTTTCAATAAATTTTTTACTAAGCGTTTTTTTTGCACTCTCCACTTTCCATTTCCAACTGCTAAATAGGGGGTTTTGAATGATTGGGATGATTTTAAAGAGAAGGTGAACAGTTGAGCATAGCTCGTCCGAATTACCGAATGACATTCCAGTAAAGGGAGAGTGATGTTAATTGCAATTTTCTGAATACACGTCCCCCACGGAATCAATGCCTTGAGCCATATTGCACAAAGATATAATCAACAATTGTGGAATGAAACTTAAAATCTTCCTCCGGTGAAGATATGGCCACGGGTGCGACATTCTGTTCCACTATGGTTCGCAAATGCCAGGGGGTGGAGAAAGAATTCTATCTAGATTAGTGGGCGATTTTTGATGTCAGATTCAACATAAGTCTGCACGAACGTTTGGTTGAAAACGGCGCATTTCGGAGAGAACCATCTAGAAATTCAATGGCCAACCAATTTCCTCAATATGTCACCCATTGAAAACTGCTTGATGGAAGAAATAAAGGTTCACTGAAAAGGAGAATACCCACATTCAAAGTATAGCATGGGTCACAAAGTGGTGCCTACGTTTGAGAAAGTGGTTGTGTTCATTGTCTTCAACTAATTGGGATTCGCCATAATCAAGATGACGAACCTTTCTCAAGAAACCCTTTATTTACAATGCGAAATTAGTATTATACTAAAGTTACACTAGTCTTAGCAGTGTATCCCATGGCAAATTATGTTCTTTTTGACAATCAATGGAATCTGCTGAGCTGCACGAAGTATTAAATCCTTGAAGGTTAAGTAAGGACGCAATTAATGCAGAGTGTGTATATATTTTATTGATAAAAACCCAACCAACATAACAAGTTAAATAAAGAATAAAGACACTTTGCTAATTACTATCCAACATTTATTCTTAATTATGAACATGGTTAGGATAAATACATTTATACGTTTTCATTTTTAATTTCATTATGCGATTAATATTTGATCATTTTCCCGTTGGCGTTTACAACCTGTTGCATTCTCTGCGGCATTGATGAAAACAGATTGCTTATGTAATCGGGCCGCTCGCCAACCTCTTCCCATGCGGCCTGGATGATGGTGAATAGTTAGTCCTTATCATTGGGAATTATATTGTTCTGGGATACAATCCTTTTCATAATCGCCCAGACGTTTTCGATTGGAGATAAGTCGGGTGAATTTCTTGGCCAGTTCATTACATCTATTTCCGGATGATTCTCATTCAAATACGCCATGGTTGCACGTGACTTGTGTATACTCGAATTATCTTGTTGAAATATAAATTTACCGTCCGGAAAATGATTGTCTACGACATGAGGAAAAAAGGTATGTTCCAATACATCAATATATTTATCGGAATTAAGGTTCCCTTCTATTCGCGCTAAGGTGCCAATTCCATGTTTTGAAATATAACCCCACACTGGCACAGAAAACCGTCCGCTCTTCTGGATTGAATGAATGTTAGCCTCATCATATCGGGTCCCTTTCTCTCTCCACACTCTTACGTGATGGTCCGTAGATGAACAAAATGTTGATTCGTCGCTGATGACAACTTCATTCCATTCGTTCCTCCAGTGAAGGTGAGCGCGCGCAAATGCTAGGCGTTCTTGTTCGTGCTCTGGTTTGAGATATGGCTTCTCCGCGGCGATACGACTGTGTAGCCCAACGTCACGTAATCGGTTTCTAATCGTTGTTTCCGACACTTCCAATTCCATGATGGATTTTACAGATCGAACAGTGGTGGTAGGATTATTCACAACAAGAGCAGCAATAACGTCGTCTTCTTCTGCAGTGGTAACGCGTGGAGTTCCCGGTCTTGGTTTGTCTGTCAATCGCCCATTTTCACCATAAGCGGCTAGCCATGACCTCACGGTTGGCTTTGAACAGCCCAGTTGCTGCGCAATAAAAGGAACACCCCGACCAGCCTCATGTAACGCAACGAGCCTATTGCGTTCATCCTGTGTAAAGGTCCGTCCACACTATGGCTTTTTTTTCGCGTCGCAAGCTACGTAACGCAGCGCGCGCGGTATGTCGCTTCGCTCGGATCGTTTACACTGCAGAAATTCGCGCCAAAGCCAAGCTCGCAAGGCCTTGCTAACCTCGCGAAAATCTTTGGCGTGTCAAAGATTTTCGCAAGGTTTGCAGCCTCGCAGCCAATCAGAGGTCTCATGGTTGGCGCAGACGCAGTGTATTCGAGATATTTTCACGAAAACAAATATGTCTCCGGTTAATAGGCCAAGTATTTCTCGTAAACGAGTGAAAATAAACAACTATTTTCGTTTTTATTACTTAATCACCGGAAAATAAAATGCATGAGAAGAAGAATATGACTTCGCGAAGTTTTTGCAGGGAGAAAGAGCTGCTAATTACCATCATTTAATTCCAAAACTTTAGTTATATAAAGAGCTTTATGATGATTCCCTATATGTTCAATATTGTTGACTAACCCCTTCTCAGTTGTTTTATTTATTAATGTCTGAAGTTAACCCGGATATAATATTCAGCCATTGAAGCTCTCGGATATGCTGCGAAGTTTGTCAAAACGAGGGCGTATAGCTTAGCGAATTTCTATAGTGTAAACGATCCGAGCAAAGCGACGTACCGCGCGCGCGAGCGTTACGTAGCTTGCGACGCGAAAAAAAGCCATAGTGTGGACTAACCTATAATCTTGGCATACTGACTGGTGAATGAGTGAGACAAACTGATAGTCTTTATATAACAATTGAAGGTAAAAAATATATTCTAACACATATTTGTTCTATTTTAAAAATGCCACGAAAAAACCCAAATTGGGTTTTTTCGTGGCATTTTTAAAATATGTGTTGCCTGAATAAAATAGAACAAATATGTGTTAGAATATATTTTTTACCTTAAATTGTTATATAAAGACTATCAGTTTGTCTCACTCATTCACCAGTCAGTATGCCAAGATTATCACAGGATGAACGCAATAGGCTCGTTGCGTTACATGAGGCTGGTCGGGGTGTTCCTTTTATTGCGCAGCAACTGGGCTGTTCAAAGCCAACCGTGAGGTCATGGCTAGCCGCTTATGGTGAAAATGGGCGATTGACAGACAAACCAAGACCGGGAACTCCACGCGTTACCACTGCAGAAGAAGACGACGTTATTGCTGCTCTTGTTGTGAATAATCCTACCACCACTGTTCGATCTGTAAAATCCATCATGGAATTGGAAGTGTCGGAAACAACGATTAGAAACCGATTACGTGACGTTGGGCTACACAGTCGTATCGCCGCGGAGAAGCCATATCTCAAACCAGAGCACGAACAAGAACGCCTAGCATTTGCGCGCGCTCACCTTCACTGGAGGAACGAATGGAATGAAGTTGTCATCAGCGACGAATCAACATTTTGTTCATCTACGGACCATCACGTAAGAGTGTGGAGAGAGAAAGGGACCCGATATGATGCGGCTAACATTCATTCAATCCAGAAGAGCGGACGGTTTTCTGTGCCAGTGTGGGGTTATATTTCAAAACATGGAATTGGCACCTTAGCGCGAATAGAAGGGAACCTTAATTCCGATAAATATATTGATGTATTGGAACATACCTTTTTTCCTCATGTCGTAGACAATCATTTTCCGGACGGTAAATTTATATTTCAACAAGATAATTCGAGTATACACAAGTCACGTGCAACCATGGCGTATTTGAATGAGAATCATCCGGAAATAGATGTAATGAACTGGCCAAGAAATTCACCCGACTTATCTCCAATCGAAAACGTCTGGGCGATTATGAAAAGGATTGTATCCCAGAACAATATAATTCCCAATGATAAGGACGAACTATTCACCATCATCCAGGCCGCATGGGAAGAGGTTGGCGAGCGGCCCGATTACATAAGCAATCTGTTTTCATCAATGCCGCAGAGAATGCAACAGGTTGTAAACGGCAACGGGAAAATGATCAAATATTAATCGCATAATGAAATTAAAAATGAAAACGTACAAATGTATTTATCCTAACCATGTTCATAATTAAGAATAAATGTTGGATAGTAATTAGCAAAGTGTCTTTATTCTTTATTTAACTTGTTATGTTGGTTGGGTTTTTCTCAATAAAATATATACACACTCTGCATTAATTGCGTCCTTACTTAACCTTCAAGGATTTAATACTTCGTGCAGCTCAGCAGATTCCATTGATTGTCAAAAAGAACATAATTTGCCATGGGATACACTGCTAAGACTAGTGTAACTTTAGTATAATACTAATTTCGCATTGTAAATAAAGGGTTTCTTGAGAAAGGTTCGTCATCTTGATTATGGCGAATCCCAATTAGTTGAAGACAATGAAAACAACCACTTTCTCAAATGTAGGCACCACTTTGTGACCCATGCTATACTTTGAATGTGGGTATTCTCCTTTTCAGTGAACCTTTATTTCCTCCATCAAGCGGTTTTCAATGGGTGACATATTGAGGAAATTGGTTGGCCATTGAATTTCTAGATGGTTCTCTCCGAAATGCGCCGTTTTCAACCAAACGTTCGTGCAGACTCATGTTGAATCTGACATCAAAAATCGCCCACTAATCTAGATAGAAATCTTTCTCCACCCCCTGGCATTTGCGAACCATAGTGGAACAGAATGTCGCACCCGTGGCCATATCTTCACCGGAGGAAGATTTTAAGTTTCATTCCACAATTGTTGATTATATCTTTGTGCAATATGGCTCAAGGCATTGATTCCGTGGGGGACGTGTATTCAGAAAATTGCAATTAACATCACTCTCCCTTTACTGGAATGTCATTCGGTAATTCGGACGAGCTATGCTCAACTGTTCACCTTCTCTTTAAAATCATCCCAATCATTCAAAACCCCCTATTTAGCAGTTGAAAATGGAAAGTGGAGAGTGCAAAAAAAAAATGCTTAGTAAAAAATTTATTGAAACAACAATATAAGATACGTTTTTTATACCCATTGTATCAGATCAATAATTTGCGGCTTATGATTGAAACAAGACGTCGCGAGAGAGAAAGTTTTTAATTGCGGCGACTGTACGCCTGTTCCAAAATATTATTTTTTACATTTATTTTCTTCCGAAGTAACATTACTTTTTTAAAATATTGAGATTTCCCTCCCTTTAGAGACTGGCCTAACATTACTTTTTAAAATATTGAGATTACCCTCCCTTTAGAGGCTGGCCTAACATTACTTTTTAAAATATTGAGATTTCCCTCTCTTTAGAGACTGGCCTATAGTTGTAGGCTTAATATTTTTTAAGATTTCTGTAAAAGACAAAGCATATTTTAGCACTTGCTCATTAAACCATGGAAATTATCGCGACCGACAAAGGTGCGCCTTTTCCAAAATATTGTTTTTTTACATTTATTGGGGGGAATTTGTCCTCGGGCTGGGGGGAATTTGTCCTAGGGCTGGGGGTATTTTGTCTTCGGCATCTATTCGGGGGGAATTGTCCGGGGGATTTTGTCTTCTACCTGAGGGGATTATGTCCTTTTCTTCTCTAATGGGGGGATTATGTCCTACATTCATTTGTTTCTTAGGGAGGTTGCGCGTACATTTAGGGAAAAGGCAGCGTGATTAGCACATTTTACTGGTGACAATTTGATTAAGCCTCGAAAATTAGGGCTAGGTTGTAGCGTGCTCATAGTGGAAACGATGGGATTGTAAATTCTCTATGCAAAATTTCCTGCTTTTAGATTTGGCATCATTAATTCATGCATAAAAGGTTCCATTTATTGGAAGTTGGAACTAGTTAAGGGCGGTTTTTTATTGAAACTTGGTAGGTATAATTTATGAAAGTATAAAATCATTAACTTGAAACTTGGTACGTCTTTTTCTTAAATATAAGCTTAAAACTTGATTTGATTTTTTTTTAAAAGTAAGAAATATTAACTTTAATCTTGGTAGGGTTTTTTACAAAAGTATAAAAATATTAACTTGGAACTTGGTTGGTTTTTTTTATAAAAATATTAAAAATCAACTTGGCTGTGTTTCTGTAAAAAGTTTAAATTTGAAACTAGGTAGGTTTAATTTATAAAAGTAGAAAAATATTAACTTGAAACTTGGTAGGTTTTTTTATAAATATATTAAATTATGAACTTAAATCTCGGTGAGTTTTTTTTTAAAAAAAAGTATAAAAATATCACATTGCGACTTGGTAGGTTTTTTACGTAAAAATATAGAATATTAACTTGAAGCTTGGTAGGGGCTGTTTTTCTATAGAAAGTTTAAATTTAAAACTTGGTAGGTTTAATTTACAAAGCATAAAATCATTAACTTGAAACTTGGTATGTTTTTAATAAATATATTAAAATATTAACTTAAAACCAGGTTGGCTTTTTTTATAAAAGTTATAAAATATTAACTTGGGACTTGGATGGGTTTTTTCCCATAAAAATATAAAAATTAAGTTGAAACTTGGTAGGGACTGTTTCAAGTTTAAATTTGAAACTTCGTAGGGCTTTCGTTATAAAAGAATAAAAAATTAAAGCACTTAAAACTTGGTATATATAAAAAACTATTGGCTGTTTTTCTACAAAAATATTACATTTTTACTTGGTAGTGGTAGCTATTTTTCCAAAACGTTTAAAAGTGAAATTCGTTTGGAAATTTTTTTACTACAATATCATAGGCTTGGAAATTGGTTGACTTTTTTTTCTAAATAAATTCGTACTTGAAACTTGAGCATAGAGTTTAAATATAAAGGGAATATATTAAATTAATAATAAAATTGATAACACTGCAGGGTTCATAAACTTTTGAAAAACAAATTTCCCTGGTTTTTCCCCATATACTTCCCTGAATTTTCCAGGTTTTTCCCGTATATGGAGAATCCTATGGAGCAAATGTTAACGAAGGAGGAGGGGTAAATAGGACTATTACACAATCAGAGGACATCCCCGTATCTCTAATAGAACCAGAGTTATGAGCCCCCAAAGTTTAGTGTAATGTTAATCCTATGGAGGGATTGTTTATGAACATTTTGCTTAACTACTCGGCCCCTGTTTCACGCAAATTTCCCTGATTTCCATGAATTTTACTAAAAATTATAAATTTCCCTGAAGTTTTTGTCAACTATTTAATTCCCTGATTATTTCAGGTTTTCCAGGTTTGCATGAACCCTGTAACACTAAAACCTTCAAATATGGTGCTAGTGTAGGCTAGGAAACTTTAGGGTATTTTAAATTTAATCAAAATGTAAAACCCTAAACATCTTCATTCAACATAAATGTTCTCAAAGATGGGTGTTTCAAAAAGTTTTAACTTACTACAACCGGCCTCTATTAGTTTTGTTTTCACATTGTTCGCTTGTTCTTCGGTCAGCTCGACGCATTCACAAAGCGCTCCTAGGAAAAGCAAGACAGCGGTTCCGAAAACTGCGGCGTACATCATGGTTGTTTTGCGAAAAAGTTCTCTAACAACACCAGTCCAATAGTTTTATTATAAACTATTGCAAAAATATTGAACAGATGCTTGATATCAGAGATCAGTTTCTAACAAGGACATTTCGGGCCTTATCGTGCGTCGATAGATTCGTAAATGTAAATGTGCTTAGAGGTATCACGTTAAAATAAGTATGACTGTTTTATGGACTACGACACCCGTTCAGTTGATGGGTTTATGCTCCGTATTGTTATTAAAAGGAGGGTGAAATGGAAAATCATGAGATTTTTTTATCAAATATTCTTCTAATTATAAGTAAAATCTGCATAGTGAATCAATCAAGAAATAACACCGATGTTCGTTATGCATATTGGATTTAAAATTAGTGGGTTTTGAAACTATTAATAAAATAGCTAAACTTTTCAATATTATAATAAAGTAGTTTTTACAGAATAATTTAGGCTTCAAAAGATAATAATAGTTGAAACTGCGATGCGCGAAAACTATAAAAATCTAAAATTACTCCACAGTTTCAAACCGTAGGATTGAATGTGAAATTATGGACACCCGTGTCTCCCATACGACCGATTCCCATTCCACCGAAAAATACCGCACTTTGGCGGATTTTGAATTCTGTCCAATGGGACTAAATGTCAGATAATTAATTCGAGAATATTTTGGAAAAGGTGGCAGCTAATTAATAGGAGACTATTTTGGAAAAGGTGGCAGCTAATTAATAGGAAACTCTTTTGGAAAAGGTGGTAGCTAATTAATAGGAAACTCTTTTGGAAAAGGTGGCAGCTAATTAATAGGAGAATATTTTGGAAAAGGTGGCAGCTAATTAATAGGAGAATATTTTGAAAAAGGTGGCAGCTAATTAATAGGAAACTCTTTTGGAAAAGGTTACAGCTAATTAATAGGAGAATATTTTAGAAAAGGTGGTAGCTAATTAATAGGAGAATATTTTGGAAACGGTGGCAGCTAATTAATAGGAGAATGTTTTGGAAAAGGTGGTAGCTAATTAAAAGGAGAATATTTTGGAAAAGGTGGTAGCTAATTAAAAGGAGAATATTTTGGAAAAGGTGGCAGCTAATTAATAGGAGAATATTTTGAAAAAGGCGGTAGCTAATTAAAAGGAGAATATTTTGGTAAATGTGGCAGCTAATTAGTAGGAGAATGATTTGGAAAAGGTTGCAGCTAATTAATAGGAGAATATATTGGAAAACGTGGCAGCTAATTAATAGGAAAATCTTTTGGAAAAGATGGCATCTAATTAGTAGGAGAATATTTTGGAAAAGGTGGTAGCTAATTAAAAGGAGACTATTTTGGAAAAGGTGGTAGCTAATTAAAAGGAGAATATTTTGGAAAATGTGGCAGCTAATTAGTAGGAGAATGTTTTGGAAAAGGTTGCAGCTAATTAATAGGAGAATATTTTGGAAAAGGTGGTAGCTATTTAAAGGGAGAATATTTTGGAAAAGGTGTCAACGAATTATTGGAACCAAACCAAACCAAACCTAAACTAACCTAACCTAACCTAACCTAACCTAACCTAAGCTAAGCTAAGCTAACCTAAGCTAACCTAACATAACCGAACCGAACCTAACCTAACCTAACCTAGCCTAACCTAACCTAACCGAACCGAACCTAACCTAACCCACCCGAAACCAAAATATTAAAATTTTAATTTAAAACTTAGAGACATTGATGGAACTACCATTAAGACTGTACTTCATTTTAAGCACATTTTGTTTATTAAATCTAAATATATCTTGAAAGGAATGAAAGTGAGCGTTTTAATTAGTATCACGAAACATTTACTTTTAATATTATTAACATACGTTTCGGAGATTCGAACCTACAACCTATCGCTTCGCAGTCCAACATCGTATCCACTACCCCACCGAATCGCTGACGGCTACAGTGTTTCAAGTTATATTAAGTATTTTTTAGGGGCATATTCGGACGATTCTGATTTCGGTCCATCGGGAATATAGCCATTGGGCTGGAAATCTAAAATCATTGCGGGATATTCGGTCGAATGGGATTTCGGTCCATTGGGAATTCGGTTCTATGGGATAGTACCGACACGGGCGATTATTGGAAATTTTAATAGAGCCTTTTAAAAGGTCAGTGTGGTGTTAGACGACCTTTTTGTCTTAAGACCGAAAAACCGGTTCGTGGATTCCAAAGGCATAACATATGACTTCAAACCAACCAAAGGAATTTTGTGGACTGATAACATTGATGTCTTATATAACGTCTGTGAATCCAGACCAGATATTTCTTATTAACCCGAAGCAGACGGTACTGTGATTTCAGTAAACAATTATATCGTTATAATTTTCATTTCTCGTAGTTTTTTTTTATTATTTACCTCAATTTATTTATTTTTCTTTTGAATATTTAGGAAGTTTTATCTTTGGACGCATCTTTAAAAATTATACCAATCTCACTATTTATAAGGTTTTTACAACAATCAGTCGATTTAAGATTTTTTATAATTCAAAAAAAGTTACATCCTTCAGGTAATCGAACTGGGTTCCAAAAAGGCATCGACTTTTAAGAAACGTATTCAAACTAGAATCAACATAAAAAATAAACCAATATTTCACTGCGAAACTTATAATCATTATACAGTGTGGAAGAGATCAGAGCAACACCTACCTTTGTGGAAAACCCCCAAAACCCCTGACGGACTACTTCACTGCAGTACATTTTCGAGCTCGTATACAGGGTGTGACATGTGTCATTGTATGCAAATGAGAACGTGCAACAAATATCATAGAGAATATCGTTTAATGATACGCACTTTGAAACGTTAAAGACCTACGATTAAGCTTAGGAACTAAGGCATCACACTACAAATTAAAGGGCTGTTTGGTAAACCCATCAGCGTAAATGTTCGTTGTGCCTACCGTCGTGGTGTAGGTACTCTTCAAGACGATTGTCCATGCCTTGTATTACGTTTTCTAGCATTTGAGGAGTGATTCGTTCAATTGCGCTTCGAATTCTGGCCTTCAAGTCGTCTACATTTAAAGGTTCTGTTGCATACACCTCCCCCTTAACATATCCCCATAAGAAGAAATCAAGTGGGGTTAGGTCAGGGGATCTTGCTGGCCACGGATTTGGTCCACTTCTACCGATCCAACGGTTTGGAAAGTGCTCAGTTAGCCATTGGCGAACATTTACCGCCCAATGTGGTGGCGCACCATCCAGCTGGAACCACAGGTCCCGCATCACTGCTAATGGTAATGCGTCTATCGCATCACTAAACTCGTGGCGCAGGAAGTGCAAATACCTGTCACCAGTAATGTTGTCCTCGAAGAAGAAAGGTCCGATGATTCTGTTCCCCAGAATGCCACACCAAACATACATCTTCCATCGAATTTGATGGTAATGTTGCCGTAACCAGTATGGATTTCGTTGGGTCCAGTAATGTAAGTTATGTCGGGTAACCGTACCATCCCTGTGAAATGTCGCCTCATCAGAAAAACGAAACCTTTCTTAAGAACAATGGATCGGCTTCAATTAGCTCGCGCATGGTAAGACAGAAGTCTTGACGTCTTAGGTAGTCGTCGTCCGTTAAGGATTGATGGAGGTGGATATGATAGGGCCGGTAGTGATGCCGATGTAAAATGGCAAGAACGGTTGAATGGCTTAGACCAACCTCTTTTCCGACCGCTCTACTACTAGTATGAGGATTGGCTTCAAAACGTGCTAGAATGTCGACTTCCCTATCATGATTACCAATTATACGGTCTCGTCTACGTTGACGGTCTTGCACGACGAAACTCCCGAAATCTCGTAGGTTGTCTCTAATGTTCGTGAAGGTTCTTCGAACCGGCCTTCGTCGGTGTGGGAAGCGTTCGGCATAAAGCAATGCCGCTTGTTGAACGTTACCGCGACATTCACCCAAAATAAACATCATGTCCAATTTTTCTCGGTCGGAGTAGGCTGCCATTCGTCTACGACTCAGGACTTACAACGTTTATACGAACTAAGCTGCTAGTAACGACGCGTACGTTTGATTGAATAATGTGCCGAATTCTCAGTGCCGCGGATAATTCTGACCTTCTGAGCTCCTCTAACTTTTTAGGGAAGCCGCCCCGTTTTAAAGGGGTGTACTATGTACAGCTATCATAATAAACCTATAAACCTATAACCTTCGTAACCTCGTATGGATTCCTTATCTAAGTAGGCCAAAGGATAAGGTGAACCCTTATGCTTTGGCCTAGATAAGGAATCACTCCTCAAATGCTAGAAAACGTAAAAAATGGACTATCGTCTTGAAGAGTGCCTACACCACGACGGTAGGCACATCGAACATTTACGCTGATGGGTTTACCAAACAGCCTTTTAATTTGTAGTGTGATGCCTTAGTTCCTAAGCTTAATCGTAGGTCTTTAACGTTTCAAAGTGCGTATCATTAAACGATATTCAATATGATACTTGTTGCACGTTCTCATTTGCATACACATGTCACACCCTGTATACGAGCTCGAAAATGTACTGAAGTGAAGTAGTCCGTCAGGGGTTTTGGGGGTTTTCCACAAAGGTAGGTGTTGCTCTGATCTCTTCCACACTGTACTACTTTCAATAACCATATATCACATCGATCTAGGTACGCTCGACTCGTATAGTTCACCATCAAAAATAAGCGAAAATAGAAAATTGTTTTTTGATACGTCAAATTGAAAACAGCATTCTATGAATAAAACAGCTTTCAGGCGCTCTAAAACTTGAAAACAGCAGTCCTTAAAAATATGAGATAAATTTTCTATATGCAAAGTTCATCTTGTATTGTACAGGTTTGAGTTTGTCTCCAAAAATAAACGAATATTGAATACAGGAGATGTTAAGTAAAACATTATTTGCGTGCTGTAATAACCTTGGCTGAAATACAAACAGGCACCATAGCAACATCGCTTTTTCGGGGTGCCAAATGTTAAATGTAAAATTAATTCCAGAAGCCTCGATGATTATTTTCTTAAGCATTGTTTATTCTTATAGTTATTATTTCATAACTTTATTTTTAATCCTAAACTTCATAAATCCCAAAATTATCTTTAATCTGTCCCACAAGATACCGCGAATATTTTGAAATCTTCTTCGTTCGAGCTCTGGTTGGTGTACGTTCAAATACTAGACGCCGGTGAATAGGGAGTTCTTATTACCACACCCTCAAGACCTTTATACGTATCTCTTATCTTTGTCCAGATTGCCTAAATTACAAAATTGTTCCTCAGAGTCATAATGGACCCTCGAGGACATAATAACTTTCAAATTTATATTAAAGTAATTTTTGTCAATAGTACTTTATTTAATCTATGCTTAATAACGGTCCAAATGTTTGAGACCGTTAGACTTGAGGGCTATTTTATTCTAAAAACTTTCTTGTATTTCCTCAATATCCAACGTTCTGACCACCTTAACTGTTTAAGTTTTTAAAAATAATTTTTAGCGATCAATAGCAATCTTATATTCAACATATTAATTAACTTTTATCCAGGAAAGTTTGGAAATTTAATGAAGTTTGTGTTTTTACACCGAATTCAAATCATTCACGAATTAAACATTTTGGAACTCCTAAAAAATAGTAAACGAGTAGAAAAAATGGATTGCCCTTTTAGGTGCTGACAAACTTCCTCGTGTTCACAAGGGGTGAATTATCTCAAATTCTCCATCATTTCCTAACTGATCAAACCTGAAAAACTGATTGAGTTCATCCTGCGCTCGGATCTCTAACCCAATTTACCCTAGAACAAATTAAAAAGGTCTACCACTACGCTCTTCAATGGCATGTGTGAAAAATGAGATTTGGAATACGGTGTTCACAAAATGGTTAAATGCCTTAATAATTTGAAATATTTATTTTCTTTTAAGTCTAATTAGTGTGAAAATATTTGGCTCAGCTATAAGTGTTATTTAAAAAACAAAATTTTCACGCTGCAAATCAAGCAAGAAATCCTTTAGGGTTTTTGATATATATTTATTTGTATATTTACATATACAGTTATGCAATTAGTGTTTTGAAAGAGTTACATATTAGACTTCTTTATTATATTTAATTTTTTTTTTGAAAAACAAGTTTCACGCTGCAAATCATACAAGAAATCCATTTAGGGTTTTTGATATACATTTATTTGTATATTTACATATACAGTTATACATTCAGTCTTTTGAAAGAGTTACGTATTAGACTTCTTTATTATATTTAATATTTTGTTTTATTATTATTATTGGTATGATAATAAAGTGATTTCTCGTACACTACTTGATCTCGCATGCCTAGAAAATTAAATAAAATTAACTCCATGAACCGGTTTTAAGGTAATTGACTGAGTAATTCCCTTATTTCTTCTGATAGACTCCTGATATTTACTGTCCAAATTAGCTTGAGTTTTATTTGTTTTAATTCTTTCCTTAAAAAGGCATTGGAGCAATTTTATCTGATCCTAAAAATTCAGATTAGTAGATTAATGTAAGTTATTTCAAATTTCACAATGTTTTTTCTGCAATGGAGAAATGTTGGTCTATGATATTTTAGAGGTGTTTTAGGTGTTAGAAGCCAGTTAAACAATTTATGAAAGTTATTAGACACCTTAAAATTTATAAATATTTTGGATCCGAAATGGAAGGTATCATATTTGCTAAAACATTTAAAATGAGAGTAAAAACTGTCATTGTAGACATTCCCCAATTTCTAAACCATTTTAAAGTATATTACACCATTGACATCATATAACAGAACGTTCGACTATTGCTCAACTAAAATTTTACTCCTTTTCTAGTAGAAATGGTATCATACATCGATTTTGTCATATTAAGCTAAGTGTTTATAATACATATTTACGAAATTTTAATTGTGACATCGTTATTTTTTGGCGTTTTTAATTTTTTAATTGTTAACCTACTTTTTAAGTTGTGTAAATCATGATTTAACCAAGAAATGATTACCATAAATTGTATTTTATATCATAAATTCAAGTTATTCAACGTCACTCGTTATAGAAGTCAAATTATTTTACTATTGTACCATTTAATTCTAAGAGATTAACCTTGATCTTACAGATGGTTGTTTTGTGCTATCCACGGTGAAACAAGCCTCTTTTAGTCCAGATATTGCCTCATCCTGGAAGAACATCTTGCAAGCGTTGTAAATTTCGTCAGTCTAAAGATTATTAATCATAAAAAAATTATATAAGGTAGGTTAATAATTGTGGATTGCATTTAATAAAATAATTTTTAGACTTCCTACTCTTGAAAGTATCTTTTAAAGAACAGCCCTAGTCTTTTACTAAAGTCTTTTCACGTCTTTATTTCAAGGGGCTAATCACTATCAGATTCTCTATACACCGATTACGGTTTTCGCGAAATCGTTTCACCACTTAAAGGGAAGGGTTTTAAATGATTTCGAGTAACCATTTAGTACAGTCAAGGGTGCAGAGAATACACCGATTTCACATAATGTCTGGCCCCTCGGCACTTTCTCACTCACTGTTTGTAAACTTTCGGTGCTGCCCTTCCTGAAACATGAAGCGTAGTCTGTATAAGGAATTACTTTTGTTACACCATCATTATCTGAAATACAAGAAATATTTATGAATTAATAAGTTTAGGTGCTTTCAAACTAATATACGGTAAATCTGTTCAGTTTATAAAGATAATGACGTCTCTTTCAATTTGGAAAGGATTGTTTTTCTATAAAAATATTAACTTGGAATATTCTAAGAGTGGTTTTTCTATAAAAATATTAACTTGAAACATTCTAATGGTGGTTTTTTCTGTAAAAATATTAACTTGGAACATGCTAAGGGTGGTTTTTCTGAAAAAATATTAACTTGGAACATGCTGAGGGTGGTTTTTCAATAAAAATATTAACTTGGAACATGCTAAGGGTAGTTTTTCTGAAAAAATATTAACTTGGAACATGCTGAGGGTGGTTTGTCAATAAAAATATTAACTTGGAACATGCTGAGGGTGGTTTTTCAATAAAAATATTAACTTGGAACATGCTAAGGGTGGTTTTTCTGTAAAAATATTAACTTGGAACATGCTGAGGGTGGTTTTTCAATAAAAATATTAACTTGGAACATGCTAAGGGTGATTTTTCTGTAACAATATTAACTTAAAACATGCTAAGGGGTGGTTTTTCTATAAAAAAATTAACTTGGAACATGCTAAGGGTGGTTTCTCTATAAAAATATTAACTTGGAACATGCTAAGGGTGGTTTTTCTATCAAAATATTAACTTGGAACATGCTGAGGGTGGTTTTCTATCAAAATATTAATTGGAACATGCTAAGGGTGGTTTTTCTATAAAAATATTAACCTGGAACATGCTAAGGGTGGTTTTTCTATAAAAGTATTAACTTGAAACATGCTGAGGGTGGTTTTCTATCAAAATATTAATTGGAACATGCTAAGGAAGGTTTTTCTATAAAAATATTAACCTGGAACATGCTAAGGGTGGTTTTTCTATAAAAGTATTAACTTGAAACATGCTAAGAGTGATTTTTCTGTAAAACAAATAACTTGGAACATGCTAAGGGTGGTTTTTCTATAAAAATATTAACTTGGAACATGCTAAGGGGTGTTTTTCAATAAAAAAATATTAACTTGGAACATGCTAAGGGTGGTTTTTCTATAAAAATATTAACTTGGAACATGCTAAGGGTGGCTTTTCTATAAAAATATTAACTTGGAACAAGCTGAGGGTGGATTTTCTATACAAATATTAACTTAGAACATGCTAAGGGTGGTTTTTTTATAAAAATATTAACCTGGAACATGCTAAGGGTGGTTTTTCTATAAATGTATTAACTTGAAACATGCTGAGGGTGGTTTTCTATCAAAATATTAATTGGAACATGCTAAGGGTGGTTTTTCTATAAAAATATTAACCTGGAACATGCTAAGGGTGGTTTTTCTATAAAAGTATTAACTTGAAACATGCTAAGAGTGATTTTTCTGTAAAACAATTAACTTGGAACATGCTAAGGGTGGTTTTTCTATAAAAATATTAACTTGGAACATGCTAAGGGGTGGTTTTTCAATAAAAAAATATTAACTTGGAACATGCTAAGGGTGGTTTTGCTATAAAAATATTAACTTGGAACATGCTAAGGGTGGCTTTTCTATAAAAATATTAACTTGGAACAAGCTGAGGGTGGATTTTCTATACAAATATTAACTTAGAACTTGCTAAGGGTGGTTTTTCTATAAAAAATATCAACTTGGAACATGCTAAGGGTGGTTTTCTATCAAAATATTAATTGGAACATGCTGAGGGTGGTTTTTCTATAAGCATATTAATTTGGAACATGCTAAGGGGGTTTTTCTATAAAATTATTAACTTGGAACTTGGCAAGGGTTGTTATTCAATTGAAAAAGGTAACTTTTAACTTTCAAAGCGTTTATGTTTATTAAAATATTAGATTTAGTATGGTTTGTTTTTCTCTAAAAATATTAACTTGGAACTTGCTAATGGTTATTTCTATTTGGGATTTAACGCCAATTTAGCTAAGAAAACCTGATTTTCTAGCCTCTTAATCTACCATATTCTAGCGAATATGGGCGAAAAGTTTTCCAAAATGCTTGTACTTACTACAACCGGCCGCACTAACGGTTTTTAACAAAGTGGTCGCTTGATCATTGGTCAACATAGGATCCGCGCATTCCGAAAGTGCTCCAAAGTAAAGCATGACAACGGTTCCAAAAATTGCGGCGTTCACCATGGTTTAGTTTGCGAATATATGTATTATTTTTGCCGCGTCAGTTGAATATATAGTCTCACATTACTATTACAAAAGTTATAACTAGTGCTTTCGATCGGTATTCAGTTTCGAAGTACGACAATTGGTGCGTGAAAGTACACCTGTTGAATAGAATCCTTTTATTATAAGTATGACGGCCGTCGTATGGTTTGCGACGCCAGTTCAGCTGATTGGTTTGTTTTCCATATTACTATTAAAAAGCAGGTTTTCCACCGATAAATTTAAAAAGTTTCACTTTGAAATATTTTAAATTCGAGCGTTCTAAAATTATAACGGTTTCAAATAGATGTGCGAAAATTTCAAAAATGTTACTTAACTCCCCTGGTTTGAATCGATCGTTAAAACCGACAGTAGAATTTGAAATTTTAGGAAAACCGGCAATAATTGCTTACAATTAGTTGAAAAACTTCCATTATCTCTAGTGAACTCATTATAAAAAATCTGGAAATATTTACAGCTTGATAAGCAAGTAATATTTCTGAAACTTTTTTAATCATTCAAAATTTAATTCTAGGAGAGCGGTCGCTCTCTTAGATAAGACTTGATACTGCCTCTAATGCTAAAGGAGGGTTCTCTGATTGGCCATAACTTTTTTCGTACTGTGTTTGCTGCTTTGAAATTTTGCCAGTGAACTAAAATTTGGGCCCTAAATATGTGGTTAAAATTTCAAAGAGATCCAACTAATAGTTAGTTCTATAAAGAAAAAAGTTGTTAAGGGTGGTTTTAGAATCCATAAAATTAATCAGACATTTGGTGAAAGATACAATATTCTTCCATAGACATAACATGGGATTTTTTTTAAAAATGACCTTAATTGGGATCGTGTATAAAGAAAACTAATCATTCGTTACGTTTGGGAACCACCTTAAATGAAAGATAACAGTCCATAGATGTGCCTTTTCTTAGTTTCATTAAGATCAATTAAGTTTAAGTATCGATTTTTATCATTATTAACACATACTATGACTTACGTTGTTTTGGGTATTGGAATTACGGCGTTTTACCACTGTTAGAGACACGCATTTTAGCCCTAATTTTTTATATTGGACTTACGGCGTTTTTGTCGTGATTCACGCCTTTAGAGGGATATTAAGCAAGAAAAACATTGCGTTTGAGCTCTTGTAGGTTCTTTGCCCGGGTTCTTGTGGTTACTTGTGGGTGTTTGTAGGTACTTGTGGGTACTTGTGGGTGCTTGTAGGTACTTGTGGGTGCTTGTAGGTACTTGTGGGTGCTTGTAGGTAATTGTGGGTGCTTGTAGGTACTTGTGGGTGCTTGTAGGTACTTGTGGGTGCTTGTAGGTACTTGTGGGTTCTTGTGGGTACTTGTGGGTTGTTGTGGGTACTTGTGGGTACTTGTAGGTACTTGTGGGTACTTGTAGGTACCTGTAGGTACTTGTAGGTACTTGTGGGTTCTTGTGGGTACTTGTGGGTTCTTGTGTGTACTTGTGGGTACTTGTGGGTGCTTGTAGGTGCTTGTAGGTGCTTGTGGGTACTTGTGGGTGCTTGTAGGTACTTGTGGGTGCTTGTAGGTACTTGTGGGTGCTTGTAGGTACTTGTGGGTGCTTGTAGGTACTTGTGGGTTCTTGTGGGTACTTGTGGGTACTTGTGGGTTGTTGTGGGTTCTTGTGGGTACTTGTGGGTTCTTGTGGGTTGTTGTGGGTTCTTGTGGGTTCTTGTGGGTTCTTGTGGGTACTTGTGGGTTCTTGTGGGTACTTGTGGGTACTTGTAGGTACTTGTGGGTTCTTGTGGGTGCTTGTAGGTACTTGTGGGTGCTTGTAGGTACTTGTGGGTGCTTGTAGGTACTTGTGGGTTCTTGTGGGTACTTGTAGGTGCTTGTGGGTACTTGTAGGTGCTTGTGGGTACTTATGGGTGCTTGTAGGTACTTATGGGTGCTTGTAGGTACTTGTGGGTACTTGTAGGTACTTGTGGGTACTTGAAGGTACTTGAAGGTACTTGAAGGTACTTGTGGGTACTTGTAGGTACTTGTGGGTACTTGTAGGTACTTGTGGGTGCTTGTGGGTACTTTTGGGTGCTTGTAGGTACTTATGGGTACTTTTAGGTACTTATGGGTACTTGTGGGTAATTGTGGGTGCTTGTGGGTACTTGTAGGTACTTGTGGGTACTTGTGGGTGCTTGTAGGTACTTATGGGTGCTTGTAGGTACTTATGGGTACTTGTAGGTTCTTATGGGTACTTGTAGGTACTTGTGGGTGCTTGTGGGTACTTGTGGGTGCTTATGGGTACTTTTAGGTACTTATGGGTACTTGTGGGTAATTGTGGGTACTTGTGGGTGCTTGTGGGTGCTTGTGGGTGCTTGTGGGTGCTTGTAGGTACTTGTGGGTGCTTGTAGGTACTTGTGGGTGCTTGTAGGTACTTGTGGGTGCTTGTAGGTACTTGTGGGTGCTTGTAGGTACTTGTGGGTGCTTGTAGGTACTTGTGGGTGCTTGTAGGTACTTGTGGGTTCTTGTGGGTACTTATGGGTGCTTGTAGGTACTTGTGGGTGCTTGTAGGTACTTGTGGGTACTTGTAGGTACTTGTGGGTACTTGTAGGTACTTGTGGGTACTTGTAGGTACTTGTGGGTACTTGTAGGTACTTGTGGGTACTTGTGGGTACTTTTAGGTACTTATGGGTACTTGTGGGTACTTGTGGGTACTTGAAGGTACTTGAAGGTACTTGTGGGTACTTGTAGGTACTTGTGGGTACTTGTAGGTACTTGTGGGTGCTTGTGGGTACTTTTGGGTGCTTGTAGGTACTTATGGGTACTTTTAGGTACTTATGGGTACTTGTGGGTAATTGTGGGTGCTTGTGGGTACTTGTAGGTACTTGTGGGTACTTGTGGGTGCTTGTAGGTACTTATGGGTGCTTGTAGGTACTTATGGGTACTTGTAGGTTCTTATGGGTACTTGTAGGTACTTGTGGGTGCTTGTGGGTACTTGTGGGTGCTTATGGGTACTTTTAGGTACTTATGGGTACTTGTGGGTAATTGTGGGTACTTGTGGGTGCTTGTGGGTGCTTGTGGGTGCTTGTAGGTACTTGTGGGTGCTTGTAGGTACTTGTGGGTGCTTGTAGGTACTTGTGGGTGCTTGTAGGTACTTGTGGGTGCTTGTAGGTACTTGTGGGTGCTTGTAGGTACTTGTGGGTGCTTGTAGGTACTTGTGGGTTCTTGTGGGTACTTATGGGTGCTTGTAGGTACTTGTGGGTGCTTGTAGGTACTTGTGGGTACTTGTAGGTACTTGTGGGTACTTGTAGGTACTTGTGGGTACTTGTAGGTACTTGTGGGTACTTGTAGGTACTTGTGGGTACTTGTGGGTACTTTTAGGTACTTATGGGTACTTGTGGGTACTTGTGGGTACTTGAAGGTACTTGAAGGTACTTGTGGGTACTTGTAGGTACTTGTGGGTACTTGTAGGTACTTGTGGGTGCTTGTGGGTACTTTTGGGTGCTTGTAGGTACTTATGGGTACTTTTAGGTACTTATGGGTACTTGTGGGTAATTGTGGGTGCTTGTGGGTACTTGTAGGTACTTGTGGGTACTTGTGGGTGCTTGTAGGTACTTATGGGTGCTTGTAGGTACTTATGGGTACTTGTAGGTTCTTATGGGTACTTGTAGGTACTTGTGGGTGCTTGTGGGTACTTGTGGGTGCTTATGGGTACTTTTAGGTACTTATGGGTACTTGTGGGTAATTGTGGGTGCTTGTGGGTGCTTGTGGGTGCTTGTAGGTACTTGTGGGTGCTTGTAGGTACTTGTGGGTGCTTGTAGGTACTTGTGGGTGCTTGTAGGTACTTGTGGGTGCTTGTAGGTACTTGTGGGTGCTTGTAGGTACTTGTGGGTTCTTGTGGGTACTTATGGGTGCTTGTAGGTACTTGTGGGTGCTTGTAGGTACTTGTGGGTACTTGTAGGTACTTGTGGGTACTTGTAGGTACTTGTGGGTACTTGTAGGTACTTGTGGGTACTTGTAGGTACTTGTGGGTACTTGTGGGTACTTGTGGGTACTTGTGGGTACTTTTAGGTACTTATGGGTACTTGTGGGTAATTGTGGGTGCTTGTGGGTACTTGTGGGTACTTGTGGGTGCTTGTAGGTACTTATGGGTGCTTGTAGGTACTTATGGGTACTTGTAGGTACTTATGGGTACTTGTGGGTGCTTGTGGGTACTTGTGGGTGCTTGTAGGTACTTGTGGGTACTTGTGGGTGCTTGTGGGTACTTGTGGGTGCTTGTGGGTACTTGTGGGTACTTGTAGGTACTTGTGGGTACTTGTGGGTGCTTGTAGGTACTTGTGGGTACTTGTAGGTACTTGTGGGTACTTGTAGGTACTTGTGGGTACTTGTAGGTACTTGTGGGTACTTGTAGGTACTTGTGGGTACTTGTGGGTACTTTTAGGTACTTATGGGTACTTGTGGGTACTTGTGGGTACTTGAAGGTACTTGAAGGTACTTGTGGGTACTTGTAGGTACTTGTGGGTACTTGTAGGTACTTGTGGGTGCTTGTGGGTACTTTTGGGTGCTTGTAGGTACTTATGGGTACTTTTAGGTACTTATGGGTACTTGTGGGTAATTGTGGGTGCTTGTGGGTACTTGTAGGTACTTGTGGGTACTTGTGGGTGCTTGTAGGTACTTATGGGTGCTTGTAGGTACTTATGGGTACTTGTAGGTTCTTATGGGTACTTGTAGGTACTTGTGGGTGCTTGTGGGTACTTGTGGGTGCTTATGGGTACTTTTAGGTACTTATGGGTACTTGTGGGTAATTGTGGGTACTTGTGGGTGCTTGTGGGTGCTTGTGGGTGCTTGTAGGTACTTGTGGGTGCTTGTAGGTACTTGTGGGTGCTTGTAGGTACTTGTGGGTGCTTGTAGGTACTTGTGGGTGCTTGTAGGTACTTGTGGGTGCTTGTAGGTACTTGTGGGTGCTTGTAGGTACTTGTGGGTTCTTGTGGGTACTTATGGGTGCTTGTAGGTACTTGTGGGTGCTTGTAGGTACTTGTGGGTACTTGTAGGTACTTGTGGGTACTTGTAGGTACTTGTGGGTACTTGTAGGTACTTGTGGGTACTTGTAGGTACTTGTGGGTACTTGTGGGTACTTTTAGGTACTTATGGGTACTTGTGGGTACTTGTGGGTACTTGAAGGTACTTGAAGGTACTTGTGGGTACTTGTAGGTACTTGTGGGTACTTGTAGGTACTTGTGGGTGCTTGTGGGTACTTTTGGGTGCTTGTAGGTACTTATGGGTACTTTTAGGTACTTATGGGTACTTGTGGGTAATTGTGGGTGCTTGTGGGTACTTGTAGGTACTTGTGGGTACTTGTGGGTGCTTGTAGGTACTTATGGGTGCTTGTAGGTACTTATGGGTACTTGTAGGTTCTTATGGGTACTTGTAGGTACTTGTGGGTGCTTGTGGGTACTTGTGGGTGCTTATGGGTACTTTTAGGTACTTATGGGTACTTGTGGGTAATTGTGGGTGCTTGTGGGTGCTTGTGGGTGCTTGTAGGTACTTGTGGGTGCTTGTAGGTACTTGTGGGTGCTTGTAGGTACTTGTGGGTGCTTGTAGGTACTTGTGGGTGCTTGTAGGTACTTGTGGGTGCTTGTAGGTACTTGTGGGTTCTTGTGGGTACTTATGGGTGCTTGTAGGTACTTGTGGGTGCTTGTAGGTACTTGTGGGTACTTGTAGGTACTTGTGGGTACTTGTAGGTACTTGTGGGTACTTGTAGGTACTTGTGGGTACTTGTAGGTACTTGTGGGTACTTGTGGGTACTTGTGGGTACTTGTGGGTACTTTTAGGTACTTATGGGTACTTGTGGGTAATTGTGGGTGCTTGTGGGTACTTGTGGGTACTTGTGGGTGCTTGTAGGTACTTATGGGTGCTTGTAGGTACTTATGGGTACTTGTAGGTACTTATGGGTACTTGTGGGTGCTTGTGGGTACTTGTGGGTGCTTGTAGGTACTTGTGGGTACTTGTGGGTGCTTGTGGGTACTTGTGGGTGCTTGTGGGTACTTGTGGGTACTTGTAGGTACTTGTGGGTACTTGTGGGTGCTTGTAGGTACTTGTGGGTGCTTGTAGGTACTTGTGGGTGCTTGTAGGTACTTGTGGGTTGTTGGGGGTGCTTGTGGGTTGTTGTGGGTGCTTGTGGGTACTTGTGGGTGCTTGTTGGTACTTGTGGGTGCTTGTAGGTACTTGTGGGGGCTTGTAGGTACTTGTAGGGGCTTGTAGGTACTTGTGGGTGCTTGTAGGTACTTGTGGGTTCTTGAGGGTACTTGTGGGTTCTTGTGGGTACTTGTAGGTACTTGTGGGTTCTTGTGGGTGCTTGTAGGTACTTGTGGGTGCTTGTAGGTACTTGTGGGTGCTTGTAGGTACTTGTGGGTGCTTGTAGGTACTTATGGGTACTTTTAGGTACTTATGGGTACTTGTGGGTACTTGTGCGTACTTGTGGGTACTTGTGCGTACTTGTGGGTACTTGTGCGTACTTGTGGGTACTTGTAGGTACTTTTGGGTACTTGTAGGTACTTTTGCGTACTTGTAGGTACTTGTAGGTACTTGTGGGTTCTTGTGGGTACTTGTGCGTGCTTGTGGATACTTGTGCGTGCTTGTGGATACTTGAAGGTACTTGTGGGTGCTTGTGGGTGCTTATGGGTGCTTGTAGGTACTTGTGGGTACTTGTGGGTGCTTGTAGATACTTGTGGGTACTTGTGGGTGCTTGTAGATACTTGTGGGTACTTGTGGGTGCTTGTAGATACTTGTGGGTACTTGCCCCGGGTGCTTGTTCCGGGTACTTGTGGGTGCTTGTGGGTACTTTTCGGTGCTTGTAGGTACTTGTGGGTGCTTGAAGGTACTTGTGGGTTCTTGTGGGTGCTTGTGGGTTCTTGTGGGTACTTGTGGGTTCTTGTGGGTTCTTGTGGATGCTTGAAGGTACTTGTGGGTGCTTGAAGGTACTTGTGGGTACTTGCCCCGGGTACTTGTGGGTGTTTGTAGGTACTTGTGGGTGTTTGTAGGTACTTGTGGGTGCTTGTAGGTACTTGTGGGTGCTTGTAGGTACTTGTGGGTACTTGTAGGTGCTTGTGGTTACTTGAGGGTGCTTGAAGGTACTTGTAGGTACTTGAGGGTGCTTGAAGGTACTTGTAGGTACTTGAGGGTGCTTGAAGGTACTTGTAGGTACTTGTGGGTGCTTGTGGTTACTTGTGGGTGCTTGCCCCGGGTACTTGAAGGTACTTGTGGGTACTTGCCCCGGGTACTTGTGGGTGTTTGTAGGTACTTGTGGGTGTTTGTAGGTACTTGTGGGTGTTTGTAGGCACTTGTGGGTGCTTGTAGGTGCTTGTGGATAATTGTAGGTGCTTCTGGGTACTTGTAGGTACTTGTGGGTGCTTGTGGTTACTTGTGGGTGATTGAAGGTACTTGTAGGTACTTGTGGGTGCTTGTGGTTACTTGTGGGTGATTGAAGGTACTTTTAGGTACTTGTTGGTGCTTGTGGTTACTTGTGGGTGCTTGTGGTTACTTGTGGGTGCTTGTGGTTACTTGCCACGGGTGCCTCTGGGTGCTTGCAGGTACTTGCCCCGGGTGCTTGTGGTTACTTGCCACGGGTGCCTCTGGGTGCTTGCAGGTACTTGCCCCGGGTGCTTGTGGTTACTTGCCACGGGTGCCTCTGGGTGCTTGCAGGTACTTGCCCCGGGTGCTTGCAGGTACTTGCCCCGGGTGCTTGCAGGTACTTGCCCCGGGTGCTTGTAGGTACTTGCCCCGGGTGCTTGTAGGTACTTGCTCCAGGTGATTGTAGCTACTTGCTCCGGGTGATTGTAGGTACTTGATCCGCGTGCTTGTAGCTACTTGCTCCGGGTGATTGTAGGTACTTGATCCGCGTGCTTGTAGGTACTTGATCCGGGTGCTTGTTGGTACTTGCCCCGGGTGCTTGTAGGTACTTGCCCCAGATACTTGTAGGTACTTTGCCTCCTCCATAGGATTAACATTACACTAAATTTTGGAAGCTCGTAACTCTGGTTTTATTAGAGATACGGGGATATCCTTTGATTATGTAATAGTCCTATTTTCCCCTTCCCTCCTTTGTTAACATTTGCTCCATGTACGGGAAAAACATGGAAAACTCAGGGAAGTATATGGGGAAAAGCCTGGAAATCTCAGGGAAATTTGTTTTCGAAAAGTTGTATGAAGCTTGTTTTGGAACATATGTTATAAACTCATGGTTTTAGTTATATAAAGTTTTACCAAGAAGCGATATCTAGTTTACTAGAGAGAAGGTATTAGATGAATAAGTATTCGCGCCCCATAGTCCCAGTCCCACTTTCAAAATACAAGGGTGGACGTAAAAGGAGGCCGGGCTATTTCGCCTCTCGGCAGTCGGAAAATACGAAGTTTTCGTCATTCGCGTCGCGTTTACGTGAGTTTTCTGATCCGTGACCAAATAAGCATTTTTTAAACTGGACATTAGGCCAGTGACTTTCCTGACTTGGAATAAATAAACTGGTCCGTTACCATTGACCAGAGCACGTCGTCTGCTAAACTAAAGAAGTGGATAATTAAAATATGAGAATTTTAATGTGTGGAGTCTGATTACCCTTGAACTTTCTTTGTAGTCTCGTGGACCACTGACCCCCCTCCAATTTAATTTTTGAACTGGACCAGGGAATTTTTAAACTGGTCATTTGCCCTGTGTCACCGCCTTATTTCCCACGCTGGCGCGAGTTGTTTTGCGTTGTCGAGTGCGTGATGGAGTTGGCTATGCCTGGAGTCCCAACCTTGAAGGAGAGAGGAATGGAGTAGAAACCCCCACACCTATAGCGTTGCCTGTGTACCCCCACCTACGGCAACATAGTCCTCTCAGCATCCTCAGCGGTTAGGTAGGGTCGTACTGGACTAAATTGTAAAGGGCGCTCCCTCTATCTTCAAAATAGAAGCTAGTTCTCATACAAATAAAATGGCGCTCCGCGGCAGCACTTAGCAATCGCCTACCGAAGGGTAGGGGCGTGCGCGAGGTACATAGGGAGAGATACGGTGCCGCAGGTCGCCCATCATTATTTCCAATCCATCTCAACTTCCTTATCACTGTCCCAACCCCCGCGACTTCCAACCACTAGCATAGCCCACTCGATCACGCTCTCTTTTCCCCGGCTACATATTTTGAAGATGGCACTTTTTAGGCGTATTAACAATCTTGGATCATCTTGGTGAACTTTTAGGGTAGCCCTGACTATATTTTGTTTAAGGTTTTAAGCTTCATATCAAACAGACGTTAGTTTATGCTACAAAAAAGTGTGAAATTGAAAATCTCGGATCGTCTTTATGAAGTTTTAAGGATATCCGAATTTCATATTGGGCTTATGACAATTTTGAGCTAAATGATAAACGGACATAATCAGCATTTTTAATAATTTTGTAAAGTTGTCAATTTGGTCCTATTTCTTGAATTTTTAGGGGGCGCCTCGCGTTTCAATGAATGATTGTAAAAAATTGTATTATGTTAATTCGGAGCCTCCGAGATATCTAGGCCCATGCATCTAGCGAAGCGAGAATATTTTTTTGACTAATTTAGTTCGCCGTGTTTTCCCGCTTGGTGGCGCTTTCAGCACCGTAAAATAAACAAGTTCAGCCTCATGACCCCGTCGACTGCTACAATATTAGGGCAAGGTATAGACGTAGAGCGGTGAAGCCGAGGTCGTGGATAGTTAAAAAATGTTTTTGAAAATTTCCGAAGACCTTTATTAAACAATCATTCCAAAGAAGTAAAGGATAAAAATGTTAAGGTTAAAAAAATGAAAGGTTTTGAAGGGGTAAAAAATCCTCTAATGGTATATGAAAACTGTGAATTAGGAACTTCAAGAAGTTTTGTTTTACTAAAAAACAACGATGTTAAAATCTCATAATTACTTTTTTGTCCATACAATCTAACCAATATATTCAATAAAAAGTGAATAGCCCCTAAAAAATTACGTTAATTTAAAGGTGAAACCTTTCTCTTTCATAAAAGTTTTATAAATGGCCCCTAAAATGTCATCGATAATTTATGGAAGACCCCGGTCGCAACAGTCATTAAAGCGCCACCTCGTACACAATATGAAACTGGATATTTCCCCACGTAAAAATCGACATGCATGGGCCTAGATATCTCGGAGGCTCCGGTTAATTACAATAAGAATACAAACTTTTATTGATTTACGTTTTTTTTTGAAGTATCATAATAAATAAATGTCTGATTGAGCGAAAGTTATGGTCCCCTATATATATTTGTTTCTGCTTAGTGCAGATTTTGAAAATGTAAAACAGTTTCTTAACATTCTTAATTAAAATGAAGACTGAAGGAACAGATATTAATCAAAAATGTCTTGATTAGAATCAAGACCTAAAAAGTATCGATAAGACTGAGGTTATCACTTGTCTGAAGGATCAGATATTAATTTTTCTTTTTAATTGAAACTTAAATGCATGCTTAAGAAAAAACAACGTTCCATTACCGTTTTCCGTTGAAATAAATTATTTTACTGGTAATCAATTTCAAAAATTTACTTATCTCGGCTTTTCGACCACAATTCCATTCCCCGAAAACATTTTATCATTACATTAATTACTTTTGGGAGATAACGTGTCAAAATAAACTATAAAACAATAAAAAACTGTAATAGCGGTCTGTTAAGCCATGACAACCACCTTTTAAAAGTTACAAGCAGTAGCATCGCTAGGGTTTGAAATTTGGGGGGGGGGGCTAAATCTGGGCAAACTATTTTAAAGTTATTATAAGAACTTAATAAAAACAAGATGGCCCAAGGGCTGGGACTTAATAGTAGCCACATCGTTATCTATTTAATTAGCACATGAATAAAAAGAAAAAAATTCAAAGACCCTAAACAAAAAATCAGAAATGTCCGACCCCACAGTGGTAGCGTGTCTTTCTGCTGCGCCAGGATTTTCACTCGTCTTAGGTTTATTTTTAGTTTTGGTTAGCTTTTAGTCCACACTATTGGGACTCCCTTCGAAAGAACATGAAACATTTTACTTGTTTCCATCTGTTTTTTTCTTCCAAATTTTACTGTTTGATATTGAAAATTTTTTATATATTGCTACAGAATTTTAGGTTGCTAACAGCAATTTTTTGGTAGGGTTTACTGATTATTTTTGGGGGGGGGGGCTAAGTTTGGAATTTGGGGGGGCTATAGCCCCCCCCCAAAAAAAGGCCTAGCGACGCCACTGGTTACGAGGACTATATAACCCTTTCGAGACTAACAGGACCTGAGCAAACTATAGCTTAACCTGCTACTAGTACGAACAGATGTAAACTGGAGTTGAAATTTCATCATGTGCGACCTGTGGCCCAGAAACTCTCCCATAGTCCCAGTGTGTGTAGAACATAATTTTTTTCGCTGTTATCTGCCAAAATCAATCTTTCTAGGTAGTGCCGCCTCCTCACTTGAATATTTCATGATATATTAAGGTTTGAACGAACAAAATTCTAGATTACTATTTTCACTACCATGTCCCTCTGCTACCTTGAAGCAAAATTTCCTCTCTTTTTGCTGCTCATTACCGGTGCCATTCCCTTGACTTTCTGTTCGTTATAACTACTATCATGAGTTTATTAATTTCAAACCAAAATATAAAAAAATGGATTCATTTTCCTTTTGTGCTACTTAGAATATAACGTTGTGCCGCGCCTTATCAAATAGTCTCTAACCATTGTTAGAAACTAGAGAGAGAAATTGGGCAGTAACACTGATCATGCCCTGAACTATGAGAAAGAACAATACGACGGTTCACTAAAGTACGCTTGATATTACATCATTTTGCAAAACCGCGAGTAAAAATGTTACTGTCCCTATTGAATTTGGCGCCATTGGTTTTAGAATAATTAAAATGTTCCACTGCCAAGCGTGCTGGTCACGAATGGAGATGTAACGTCTTTAGGAACCTTTTAAAACGCAAAAACCATACACGTACTCTCCCAAAAGTAATAAATGTAATGATAAAATGTTTTCGGGGAATGGAATTGTGGTCGAAAAGCCGAGATAAGTAAATTTTTGAAATTGATTACCAGTAAAATAATTTATTTCAACGGAAAACGGTAATGGAACGTTGTTTTTTCTTAAGCATGCATTTAAGTTTCAATTAAAAAGAAAAATTAATATCTGATCCTTCAGACAAGTGATAACCTCAGTCTTATCGATACTTTTTAGGTCTTGATTCTAATCAAGACATTTTTGATTAATTTGTTATGGTTTAATACATTTTGTCAACTTTTAAGTGCCCTATTAATATTTCGACAAATTCAGTGTCTTTTTATATAAAAAATACATTTTTAAATCTATTTAATTGAAAACTAAAAAATACCTTAAATCTATTTAATCGAAAAAAGACCTCTTTAAGTCTATTTAATCGAAAAATAAAAAAGACCTTTTTAAATCTATTTAATCGAAAAATAAAAAAAAACCTTTTTAAATCTGTTTAATCGAAAAATAAAAAAAAGACCATTTTAAATCTATTTAATCGAAAAATAAAAAAGACCTTTCTAAATCTGTTTAATCGAAAAATAAAAAAAGACCTTTTTAAATCTATTAAATCGAAAAATAAAAAAAGACCTTTTTAAATCTGCTTAATTGAAAAATAAAAAGAGACCTTCGTAAATCTGTTTAATTGAAAAATAAAAAAGACTTTTTTAAATCTATTTAATCGAAAAATTAAAAAAAGACCTATTTAAATCTATTTAATTGAAAAATAAAATGGCGAACGATCCATTAGCAGGCGAAAATTTTCCATTTTATCATTAATTTTACAGAGATTTTTACTTGAAATCGGTCATTTACTTTTCAATCTTCTCCGAGCCAAAATCAACACACACAATACATTGTTTACTGACACACAAAACATAATTTACTGTCAAACTTTCCACCGTTATGTTACCTTTAATAATGAAATCAGATAGATCTTTTTACGTTTGACACAAGAGGACAAGTTTCATATGCCTATAGCAATAAATTCATATTTCGTGTACTGTTGAGCTAGGATTTAGCCTTCAAAAGGTAAGTGAAGGTTGAAAACACGAGTACTTTCACGTGCTAAAAACCTTGGAAAGAGCAGTCGTTAGAGAAGAGAGATGAACTTTTCCCGAATACTTTACATCGTACAGCTAGCAGTTAGCGTTCAAAAAAAGAGCGAAATAAGAGGTTTTGCGATGAGAAAAAGTAATTTCCACGAGCTTCGGCACTTGATGAGAGCCATCTTTAAGGAGAAGAAACGTGAAAAACAAGTGCAGTCACCAAACTATGTGAAAATAATAGTCTGAAGAATATCTCATGTTAAATGGACAAAGGGATTCCGAAATTAGCACAATTTTGAATCCTTTTCTCAATTTTCACTTAAAATGTTATAAAAATGCGTTTAGAGTTATGTTACATGCTTCATGGTCGTTATGCAGTTTAAGATGCTCAGCTGGACATGACTAGCTTACAAACAAACACTTTACACAATGACGAACTGGTATGACATACATTTCTCTAATAATATCTTAGATCACGAGACTAGTATTTTTTATATAGTTTTGCGCAGTTAACTGGTCACCGAAATGTCATTAGGCTGGCTAATTAAGGCTCTTACTGATGTAACTGAATTCGGGCTCATGGTTATCACTAAATATATTTTTGACCGATACAGTTTCGAGCTGTCACAAGTTTTTCGCGGGACCAGGCTGGAAAGAAGCTAAATTTACTTTGAACCTAAGTTGCTATTTTTCGAAAACCTCTAAAACTTGGTCTGAAAGTCTCATTTCTAAAATAGCATAACTTTTCCAGAACATTACTGGAAAATAGTTTTGGACTTGGAGTGAGAAGATTTAAGCCGGTTGACACCATTCAGACGGCTTGACTTTCCTAGTTTCTATCGTTAAGAAATTACAAAGTTTATTTCAAAGCTGCGTTGCTGGTAATTAAATGGTTAATATATTTGGTTGGTTGGTACAATGTATTTTCGTGTTCCCTGAGCTTAAGGCGTAAGTAACTCTTTCCCTAATCCCCAGGGGATCTGTGTGAAGGAATTCTGAAGTCGATAGAAACTCTTCGTTAAAGATAATCATATTCAAAATATTTAAAATTTACATCGATAATGAAATATAATAATTAATATTTCTTGGATTTTTCGTTGATATATTTGCAAAAAGGAGACTTTTATCTATCTACGCTAAGAAATATCTTTTACACTGCCCGAGTTTTAGAAACACGGCAAGTATCAGGTGCTTGGTAAACGAAACTAATGATACATTGGTATTATTACCTGGACAAGCGATTGGAAATAGATTTTTTCCCACATACCGCGTCCTACGAAACTTCAAGTTCATGGTAACTTTCTTTAGAAAATAATTTCATCTCTTACAGTTTCAAGTTGTATTGGGCAGTGTTTGTATTATGATCTTTATCCTAAGCTAACCTCTTGAAGAGAGATAAGCTTAAACACTAAGTTTTACTATTCCAACAAAAATACAATATCTGCCGTCAACACACAAACGAAAACGTTTCCGAAACTAACCGTAGATGTATCATTCCCATGAGGCGACTTCGAATTATCGGGAAATATAATACTCTTCAAGCCTTGTCGAGCCCTTCACCATTCAGAAGGCTGTGGTTGCAAATGGCAATCCACGTAATATTTGTTCTAGTCCTCCCCTAGTTAATTAAATTAACAATCTAGCCTCATCGCAACCCCCTCGACAGTCAAGTTTTGAAAACTCGTGCACATCGGAGTATATACTGTGTATAATTTGGAGAAGTTTCTCTCTTACTATTTCGAGAGAGATTTGGGAAACCAGGTGCGTGATTATATTAGTGTCCTACTTTCCTACGAATAGTCTTTGTTCCTCAATTATTGTCCAGATTCCATCGAATCAGGCCGAGCGACCTCGGCTAATATCTTCGAAAGAAGAACGCTTCCTATTAACCCCTTTAATTCATTCTTCGCTCCCTTACATCCGAGGCTTTCGAAAGAGTAATAGCATCCCGTGATATCTTTTCATAGACCCTATATAACTCAAAGCCTAGGAATTGCAACGTCTCTAAACACGAGACGCAATTTATTAATTTTGCTACCATAGGCTCTGGATCAAGGCTTTCAGAGGACATATTATACTTTATGGAGGAAAAGCACGGTGAATTAGCGATGAAGTCAACCGAAAGCATCAATAATGCTGCCTTTGTAATAATTCCAGATTTCCCTGGTTTATACCATTTGGCTGCATCTCGCCAGGTGTCGCTTTTACGAAAGTGGTTTACAAAAAACAAGTTGTTTGGTGTAAATTATGAAACTTCATGTAACCACCGCGCTTGCGAGATTTCTAAACTCGCCCCATGTGGCCATAAAAGCCTTGGCTAATACTAAGAATAAACTACTCCGGTTCCTTAGGTTCACTCATACTTTTATTAAACTAATTAAATAATAATCAAATACCAATTTGAATTTATTAGAACTAAAGAACTTAAGAGTTAAACCATAATTACTAATTGGGATGAAGTCCAATACCAGGGTCAAAGCCCTACGCTCGAGCGAACTACTACATCTTAGTAGTGGAGAGTGACTTATTATCTTAAGCAGTCGACCCTTATATAGTTAGGGAAAGGTCAAAGGTAACACACGGCGTTAATCCTCTATTTAATCTTACACCCCTAGAGTAGAAACTGGGGAGATCCCTAAACTATTCCGTTAAATACTTCACTGAGTGCATATCATACTTATTTCTGTTCTGTTACTTATGGTAGTATCAAAAACTTGATAAATGCCATCTATATTTTGGTGCATTAGTACATAATGCATACATGTACTCTTAACCCGTTTTTTACAGTACAAAAAATAAGATCCTTCGTAATTGTAAATCGGATATTCGAAGGAAAAGGGATTCGTGATGGGATAGAGCTTTTTTTTTTGCCCTCCTAATTTATTTTTTTCCCCGTTTTTCCTTTTGGGCAAACACGAGGCTAACTAGCGGTCCTTGGGGGTCGCCATCTTCTTTGTGTCTTTTATCCCCGGAGATGGCGAATCATCGCGACGGGAATCTCCAAACGACGACATACCCCGCCGGAAAAATCAACAAACTCGCTTCGTAACAGAATTTTCTTTTTGCGTGCCACGTGAAAACCGAGGGGTCCATTCTTCCAATCTAAAGAACTGTATGACATTATTGAAAGATTTATTATTTGAATCGTTTAATATATTAAAGATAGAAAGGATGTTTCACTTCAATTTAAAGAGAAAGAATTATACAAATAAGCTGTGGAAAAGTAGGTTGTAGATGGCTCCAATTATTTACTAGCAAATCCCGTGACATGACGTCATTATTTTCGTATGCCAAAGCTGTGCATTTTGCCAATCTGCTTTGGCTGTCAGTATGGCAGCATTAAAAACTTGATTTTGAGGCCTATTAAGGCTTGAAATGTTTTTTATCGGTTTTAATATTTTAGTGCACCTAAAATATTTTAATAAACCCGAAGTTGCTTGTCCTAATAACAGAGAAACGACTAATCTCAATTTATGTGAGGGTTAAGCTTCGCATTGCTGAAAATTAGATAAATTCAGAGTTCCCATTCAACGGAAACCCAGCCCCTTGGGCGGTTTTCGAAAAGTGCAGGTGGCGCCAGCAATTGGCCATAATTGGCCCTTAATTAGACTTACCGACTAATATAAAAATTTCGGTATAGGAAGCAATGATAGAATCAAACAGTAATGAACTAAAGTATTATGTAACTTTACAGATAATGCTAGATAACCCGGATTTCGAAACGGTTTATTAGATATTAGGCCATGAAAATGAAGAAGAAGAAAATATTTTTAATAGATTTAATGAGGAACACCCTTGATCTTACCTTTAAAATTTGTTCAAAATCTTAAGTGTAATACCAACTATGGGAAGCATTATCAAACAAAGACACGGCCGAATATTTACTACTTTAATTGAGATTCTCTATATTTAATTGGCATATTATTTTTACTTTAACTTGGAAAATTAAAACTATCTTGACCTAACCAACCCTAACCTTACTTAGATTAGAACAATCTAATCTAACCAAACGTAATCTAACCTAGATTATAATAGTAAAGAATATCCAAAACCAAACCTAGATTAACCAAGGCATCAATTTATTGGGAAAGTAAGTAAATGTAAGAAAGAGTATGGAGAAGCAAATAACCCTATTTTTTCTTAAATTAAAATTTGGTCAGGTAGAGCGCAATCTAACATTGGGCCTAATCAAACATAACCTAGCGCAGGGCTTATGACTAGTTTTTAAGGGATGTACTATCCGTAGGGGCGCTAATTAGGCCTGTATCAAGCTTATCTTCCATCAAATAGAGCTCTACTGGGCATGCGTGAGTTTCGTAGCGTTACTGGAAACGTGCATTAGTATTTCAGTCAAATCTACCTGCCTAGTCGTTCACCGCTTACAATCACATGATATTGACCAATTACAACTCCGAGAAATAGTAGCACAACCACTTGAAATATAGTTCTTGAAAATAAGTGTTTTTAAGGTCATCACGTACGCACTTAACGGATTTTGTCCTAATTTATTATCCACTCATTTTCCGTTCAGAGGTCAAAGAATTTGGCTGTAAAACGAGAAGCATTCGACCATCATCTCAACCCCTACATGATTTAACCAATCCAACAAGAGCTTTTTAGAAGTTGATAGTTTATAGAAAATAGTTCTCTATGGTGGCAATCCAAACTTTAATTCTTGATACAAGACCTAGTTTGTGGTACGAGCCCATTCATGCAAGTTCCCTGTGCGAGTGGACACTATTTTGTTGGTTGGGAGGCGTTATCACCTTTTATAGCGCGAGAAAGCATCAATGAAGTATACTTTGCGTTTGTTATATGCACTTTTGGTTTTGACAATTGGAACTACACCTATGGCAAGACGCTCGACCATATACTTTCATGGTCCCTCTTAAACTTAATCTGACGTTAAGTGCTAGTGCGATTAAGAAACAGTTTTCTCTGACATGTTAGTAGAGCTATGGCAACTATGATAAAGATGAAAACTGCTTTTAGTTTTCGTCGATATACTATGGTCACATGAAAAATATTTGGGTGTAAAACGTGAACTCTAAGTTTTGAAGCGATATTTGAAACTGTTTAATTCATGTTTTGGAATATATATATATAGCGCCTCAGTTAAGTTATAAAATTAAATGGTGGTCATTTAATTTTCACAACGGCGGTTTAACCTACCAAGTAGTACTTGAAGCTGTCGCCGGGATAGCATAACTGGAATCTCCCACTTCAGTTTTAGCGAACCCAGTGTCGGCTCCCTCTCCGCGAACTCTTTTCGATTTTCCGATTTTTTTTATTCCAGTTTTTTCTTTCGTTTTTCGAGTTATCCCTTTATCCCCCACGTTGATATAATTAAAGCTCCCCCTATCTTTGTATCTTCCGTTGCAAAGTTTCCACTATCGAAGCGTGGCCCTCTTCAATTCCACGTCTTGTTTACGCGCAAGAGTAGCGCCTAAAGGGTTAGCTAGCTTGTCCAATAATAAGGCCAATCGATTCGGTACACACGTTGGCGAGGAATAAGGCTTAATTAGATATTTATTAAAACAACGGAGTTAATGCAATGAGCTCCGCTTATTTGAGTGTATTTTTTATACGAAATGGTGCTTTTACATTGATGTAAATATTCAGATTTAAATAATGGACTTTAAAAATAAGAAAATATAAAGATACCTGTATGTGGAAACAGGGTCTGTATAACTTTTATCTTATTGCGTCTGGTTTGGTCTTAATAGATCGTTTAAGAATTGATCAATAATGTGGGTGGAAATGAATGCACTCTAGACTAGGATCTTTCAACTTGGTTTTAAAATTATATTCATTTATTCCTCAATTCAAAGTCTTTGAAACCTACCGCTAAATTTTTGAATCACTCTGCCACTTCTTACAGTTTCGGATACGTACCTTTGAAAACATTAAATAAGCTTTAAAAACAGAAATTCTCAATAATCATTATTGATTATTGTTACTTGTTCGGACGAATATTATGGGCATATACTTCCAGATTTATGTATCAATGTAATATTTGCTACGATCACTTTTTCTGAAAGGGTAGAGAGACGTCGCGTGATATACTATTTCCCGTGGAGTTCTGACTCGTGGTAATACATTAAAGTAGAGATAAGTCTCGTGGTGAAGTATTTCTCGTACAGGTTAGGCCAGTGGTGGAGTATTTCTCGTGTGTATGGATTTCTTTTAGAGAGTCGACACGTTGTGGTGTAGTTCTCATTTAGGAACGCCTTGTGGTGGTGTTATTCTTGCAAAAGTGCGTGTCTCGCCGCTTAAATTTGCAGGAAACAGAAATTATTCACTATTTTGATTTCTGCCTCTTACCGAAACCAGCCAGCCATGACTCTATTCGGTTTCAGTTGATTGAGAAAATTTCTGATGGTATTAATTTCTTAATTTTTTCTCATATAGACAAAAACAATATTGCAAAAAAATACTGCAGGCTCATATTTTTAAATCAAATGGTCACCTTTTAAACGTAAGACAAATAGCAACGTTTAATGAACCGATTTCTAGCATTCTGACCCAGAATTCATAGGAAAATTTACAATTCGTAAAGGTCATTCTGAGAAGTTATTTTATTCGGAGAGATTTTAGCTCGATATCGGAGCAAGGTGAATTCGTTCGATTTTCTTTAAAAAATTGGTTTTTGTCTATACCGTAGTGGAGTGGTTAAGTCCATGAGTTAACTCCTTGACTCGCGGCGATACGTGATCACTCTTTTAGGAGAGGACGAAAAAGAGGATAAAATTGTGGCTTTTTTGTGGACGTTAGGAAAAAAGAGAATGAATTGGTGAAAGTACCGTTCCCAATGAGCGATCAATGAGAGAACAGAAAATGTACTACTCACTATTTTTAGATAGTGCCTTCATAGAATTCTTGTCTTTTATTTCGGTTTTAACAAAGAGGGTTCAAACATCCCACTGAAATCAATAAAAGGTATCTTTGCTTATAAGATGTAATTTTGTGACAAAAAATTTTATTTTAAGAATGAAGAAAAGTTTTTGTTTTCAAACTCATAGATCTTTATTAAATGCTATCAAAGTAATTATAATTAGAGCTCAATATTTATTAACTACAAAAAATATTGTATATTGTTTTCAAAATTAGTCAGAAAGCAATCGAATTAAAACAAAAACAATTGGAATAATTAGCATATATCTGTAAAAATGTGTCGTGGTTTAGATTAAGTGTAACATTATTTATGTTATTTAACTGTTTCAATGGACGTCCCCAAACTGTAAATACTATGTTTGCTACAAATAAACTGAAGATTTCATACTAGATTCTTACACACTAGATTTTTATAATTCTAAAGAAGACAAAAATATGGTTCTATGCCATGATTATCATCCTTGTCTGGTTTCACATTCTCTTTCACTTTAGCTCGGATCCTCTACCATGACGTATTCCAAAATAGCACTGTACACTCACGTGTAAAGCCATTTCATAAAGACTACCTGATTCCTTGTGAGATTGAACATTACTTATTCATCCGCTTCAGCTATTCCTACTATATCAAGTTCCCTTGCGCACAACTATAGTCTTCCGTCTTCATTTTGTTCTGTTGAAAAAAAAAGTTTTATTTCAAAGTAGTCTTAGATCCTCTTCCATCTAGCCTAATCCCTGGCAAATTCAAAGGTCAATAGCTCTTTGTTCTCTTTGTTTTACCGCTGGTTCGATCTATATTTTAGGTCGTTTCTTATGGGGAACCGTTGTTTTCGGGTAGTAAATTTTACGGGCAGATGAGACGAAGGCCTGCTATCGATGATCGTAATGTTCTTATCGGTTGTACAACCGCACCCTACTCGCGGGAATACGATCCGGGATATAGGGCTGCGTTTGAAAAATGCGTTTCATTGCCAGTTATATATATAGTGAACAATAAACCTTAGGTAGTCTATTGGGATGTGTGTGTGCCCTTTCTTTTTTAGACCAGCTTTCCTCAAGAACGATGGGATATCTACTGCATTAGGTTTTAATAATTTTGAATTTTTTTCTTAATGCGGGTTTGGTGTCAAAACAATTGTGCTTATACATATAAAATGTTTGAAGATAATGATTATGTCTAATGTAAAGTAAGTATTTTATGTGTGAGGAATCATGGTCGTAGTATCATCATTTAATTTTTTAACATAATGTTTTTGATCATTGCTTACCCGGAAAATTTATTTCTAACTTTAGTGTCTCATACAGTTAGAAAACCAATTAAATTAAGCAATTAATATTACAATATTATTCCCATAAGTTTATAAGATATGTTCCATAAGTTTGCTACTGGTTACTGAGCGCTTGCTATGAAGTGACGTAGGTGAATCGTTATAGATTCTCGTAAAGCGACGCCCGGTGAGGCGCTGTCAAAGGCTTAGTATAGACTAAATAGGAAAATGAACTGCAAAAGCCAATCGATTCTAGCGTCTTTCTCAAATCAGCTCTCAGTAGGTCTCAGCATTAAGAAGTATAGTTAATGCCATACTTATAAATTATGTCGGCGTAAACGAATAATTTTCAATAATACTATGGAATTTAAGCCACGTAATATAAGAATATACCATAATTTGTTTCGTTAGATCATAAAGAATCTCTATAAAATATTTTTTAATTAACACGACCGTATATATAACGACGTGAACGTTGACAATTCACAAATTTGAATTCAAAATGATTAAAAACTAGTGAGTTTTTCCAATAGTAGATGTTCTTGATTACGACGCTACCTACTACCGTAATTCGTATGTAGGCGAAACAAATAATTTACAGTGCGTCAATGTTTTTATTTTTTGATATTACCCTGAAGTACGTTTGGAACTTTGGTCTAGGTGTACCTGTCCGAGTCGGAAAAGTCTAAAAGTGGGAATCGATACCTTGGTAAGATTTTTCGGTGGAATTTCTTTTTCTTTTTTCCGTCTATATCTTTTCTATTTCTCAATGTCCGTAAGCATTGAGTCGAAGGGAATCGGCTCTTCCCATCGTCGTGTCTCAATAGCCGAAGATTACTTCGGGGAAGGAATAGAAAAGGGGTATTTTCGTTGGTCCCCGAAAATGGGTCTCGAGTGCGAAGCGATTATGGATCTTTGGCTGCTCCGTGGAACGAAAGAAGAACGAACTCTATTGCTATTGGAATCCCGTCTATTCGAGCGCGGTGACCTGTGGGGACTACGGATGGTTTAGTCAAAAGGCCCGAACGGACCCTCTATGCTTCAACCAAAAAATAAAAAAGACCCAAATATTGAAAAGAAGGAAAACCTCGAGAGGCGTGATTCTGACACACAAGTCAATCGTATAAACGGACCAACTTTTTTTCCCCGACATTTGCCACGCTGCCAAGAGGACAGTAACTTTCCATATGCGCAGTTGGATTTTTTCCTGATGCACATTATTTTTCTCGTGATTTATTTTTGCGATTTCCGTTTTTAATGAAGAATTCCAGTATATTTCCTTTTTTCTTATGAAATTCTGGTTTTTAAAAATATTTCCAGTATTTTTCACAAGGAAAAGTGTTTCCTCGTGATTTTTAAAGGTTTTTGCTTTATTTTCTCCTCAAACTCCAGTTTTTTATAATATTACCAGTTTTTCTCACGATTACTCGAATTTATTCTTAATCTACGAAAATTATTTCCTTTCTAAAAATCACGCAGCCGACGATTGGACGATTGAACTATGAACTTACGCGGGCCTCTGGCGGTAGACCCTTCACATACGACCAAATTTTGAGTTTGGCCGTTGATATTTTTGGGTCACATGACAGATGGTAGTGGTTTATCGAAGGTGCGAAAGAACTCATCTATTTTTTTTTATTGAAGACATTGTTTTCAAAAAAATAACACTTGTCAACTACTCGTAACAGCTAATTTCAAACACTTAAAACAAATGGCGGCCAACGATCGATCCAGTTTACGCATGCGCTCTTGAAAGGTCGCTAGTCCAATTAATTTCACTGGCTGAAACCCCGGCGTAACGGCGAACATAACATAAAACATAGAACACATAATGGCGGTCGATCGGAACTTCCGTCGGACTTGGCGTCAAAAAATTCGTTCGAACTCCTTTCCGTCGTGTTTTCGGCCATAAGGGAAGCTAATTTCATGTGTCAAAGCGTTATTTGAAAGGCGGTTTTATCACAAGTTTAGTTAAAACACAATTTAAAGGATAAATAATCTCTGTATTAGAAACTTTCTCGTTACCAGTCACAGATGAGAAAAGTGCCCATCTGTCAGGAATTGTTCTGTTTACACGCTTGAGCTCACGTGTTTCGCCCCTCGGTCCTTTCGTATCGTATCGAAGAACCATTGTTTATCCCACAGAGTCTTATTCTAGGAATATCCTAAGCCTTTTCTATCTGAGACTGAGAAGCACCATATGGATTCGCTTCATCCGTTCCCTGAAAAGAGTCATGTATTATTGATAGTCTTATATACAATGGAGGCCAGAATGCAATTTCAAAATATGGCTCATGAATACGATAGTCGTTTTAACACAAACAAGACTTATTTTAATTAGATTCAAATATTGCCGTGCGAAATGCAACCTTCTCTGGATAACAAGGAGTAAATTCTTATTTGCATATTGATGATGTAATATAATTCTCGTTAAATTTTGGTCGGAAACGTAAACTAAATACTAATTTTTTACTTAGCGGTGGCGACATCTTTGGGCGGCCAGCACTCTAATTGTCGTAATTATTATTAATGTTTTATGAAAATAAGTAATTTTTTGTAATTATTTGCTCAGTAATGTACTAAAAAAAGTAAGATATACTTAAAAAGATGTGAAATAATTGTAAACTTCATAGTCGTCAATTTAACAACTAAATATTTAGGAAATCAATGTGCAGTTGCCAGTTTTCTCAGAAATTTAGATATGTTAATAGTTGCATAATTGTAATACCAACGACAAAAATTACTATCTTTTAACACGTGAATTTTAATTGTGAAGCTGAGTTAACCAAAAAATCGGTATTTTTACTAGCAAAATTTTGAAAAATTATGATTTGTCGACTACTATTCTACAGGGCCAGCAGGCCCTTGTAAATGTAACTTGACACCGTTTTGTAACGTTTCTTTAGAGGGACTAAATACTGTCATAAGGGGAAATTCTTTCATTCAACCAGAGTGACCTCACAGATACACTGGCAATTTTTTTTAACTTTCTAGTTACGCTAAAAACTTGTTTTAAAATTCAAAAGCTTCGTTTTCCAAATTTTAAAACGTCGATTTTGCAATTTATTAAAGGAGTGTACCTTATATTCGAAAGACTGATCTGGAAGTCATTTAAAAAAAATGTCTTGTGGGCTGACTTTATCGGATGACTAAATTAAGATTAGTTGAATGTAGTTTAATGACAGACTCAGATTTTAATATGGCGGTTAAGATTTAAAGATTTTAAAATTATTTTAATATGCGATGCTTTATATAAAAATAATAATAATAGTTGCGTTTTGATGATAATGGTAAGAAAAAATATTTTCGCCGATAGTAACCACTAAATTTTCATCAATATAGACAAAAATTTGTAGCCACGACAATAAAAGTAAATATTTTTTTTGTTATATACTGTATATTTTTTTGCATCCTAGACTATAATAAAGTATATTCCCATATGAATTTAGTTTTATCATAACCCATTTCGCTCAGACTATTCTACCGTAAATATAATCTAGATTTATTCCCGGGCAAACATTCTCCGCAATTCGTACGTATCCTTTCTCGTAAGAAACAATTTTACGATGGTAAAAATACTAAGTCTTTATTGGTTTTATGTACCTAGCTAACTTTTTTAGCCATCCTTTAGTTTATCTTGAACCGAAATATATTGCATAGTTAAAATTATATCCGAACGGCTAAGCAACGTCGATTAAAGGAACGTTTTTCTCTTCGATTTTTACGAGCCTCGCGGAGAAATAAATTGCCGCTGTGATGCCTTTGCGATATTACCAAGGTTTTTATAAACAGAGGTTGGCGAATGCAATATCTCAATTGCACGGAAAACGAAAAATGTGATAAGAATATGTATAGTGAGGAAAGCGAGAAATGAATACCTTTTACTTCGAAATAATATTTCCAAATGTTTTTGAAATGGAATTTCGCTATTAAACAGCTCACAACTTTGAGATATTATTACAACGTAAAGATTATGTTAAGAGAATTTATGTTATAGTGGATTAGCGTTCCAGTATTTTCTTTTTTATGCATTGTACTTGAAAAGATTAGGTGGAATTAGAACAATAGTGTAATTTTCTCATTTGTCCCATCCCTGGGTATCTAACCTTTGTGTATATTAATATATACTTGTTCTCTCATTCTAAACAGTATGTATTGATTCTTGGTATGGATAACCATGTTGTAAGAAACCGTATATCAAAAATCCTAATAAATACTAGTTATGTTTGATTAAAATTGGGGTTACCTATCAATATTATACATCACAAATACCACGAGATTTCAAACATCATATACGTTTCTCGAACACTGTACCGACAGCTTAACACACATCATCTTCTGTGATAGCTCCTTCCACATTTTAACTGATATCAGTTTGTAATTCGTATTAGTCCGTCAAGGTGCCTATAGGTTGTGCGACACGAAATCCCTCCATGATTATTAATTTCATGATAAAATATTTTCTGAAAATGTAATTGTTCTTGAAGAAGCCTAGACATATAACTTTTATAATAAAATTAGAGGGAATGAATCAATTAAAAGTAAAATCAGTTGATTGAATTAAATAGTAACTAAGGATTAAATTAATAAAAATAATTGATGAAAATTTTCAATATCTGAAGCTTCAGTAAATTGATAAACCTCACTCATATCTTGTGTTTTTTTGGCCTTGGTCCAAAACCAGACCGGTTTTTATAGTGTAGAGGATGCCTGTATATTTTCCACTGCACAAATGTATAGTACAGGAACGAGGAATCGATGAACCTCTTTAGAGAACTGTGGCATTCAAGGTGAACTCAGCTTAATTATTGATCATTAATAAATATTTAAAAACGTAACTACTCTTATGGGTATTTATTTCTTTGACTCAGTATTTTAAACTTCTGTTCTTCTACATGAGCAATGTAGTTGTCTTATTTTCTTGCTCTTATTATGAAAGTCTAGCAACCAATTCCTCTAAAAACCATTTATGGTTTGTTGGAAATAAAAGCATGGCTTTCGAATATTCTTTGCAGCACGATTTTTCTCAGCGTTTCGAATTTAGGCCTAGACGAAAACTCTTTCTCTTTTTCTTGCTGACTTATTTGCATACTTAATCACCATCCCCTCGGCGATGCCTTTTTCCGTACTCCTCTCTTCCAGCCAATTCCTCATTCCTACTTTTTACTTACTTCAATCAAAGAGAATAATCCTAGAGGAGTAGATTATTGAGCATGAGATTTTGGGTTCTAGTTATGTTGAGTCAAGCGTTCAAGTGATTAGTGTCAACTGTTCGGTAGTCTGCCATAGCAGACCTATCATTTCATTAAGCTAATATTATGATCAATTACTGAGTTTTCTATATAAGATTCAGAGGAAATTTAAATTTAAACCAATCCTAGTTATATTGATATTTTCATTATTTTTTGACTTTTCTGAGTGTTTTTTTTTGGTTTTACACTTGGTTTTAAATTTTTTTTTGTCTTTGAGCACAGGGTCGGATTGAAGGGGGGGCCGAGGGGGCACTGGCCCCCTGGCGCAAGGCTTGTTGGGAGCGCATTAATTTCCCCATCCAACCATACTAAAAACTTAGGGATCGAGTAAACAGTGGTCAAGTAATTGATGAAAGTGTTCACTAACATATACCCCCTCCATAAGAATAGCATTACACCCAACTTCGGAGGCTCATAACTCTGATTCTACTAGAGATCTGGGGATTTCCTTTGAATATGTTATAGTCCTATTTTCCCCCCATCCAAGCATATCAAAAACTTAGGGCTACGACTAACAGGGGCCGAGTAATTAAGCAAAATGCTCATAAACATATCTTCCATAGGAATAGCATTACACCCAAATTTGGAGGCTCATAACTCTGGTTCTACTAGAGATAGGGAGATGCTTTTTGAGTATGTTATAGTCAGGGCCGGATTAAAGGGGGCCGAGGGGTTACTGGTCCACGGGAACAAGGCTTGTTGGGGGCGCAATGAGTTAAACTATTCCCCCCTTAGCAACATTTGCTGTTCCTTTTTTTCTACTTAAAGAGGCGCACATTATCTCGGCTCCGGGTGCAAACTTGCTTAATCCGGCCATGTTTGAGCAGACGACATATTCCAACCGATGAAAGGTGTAGAGAATAAGCCTATTACCAGAAACCAATGTAGTTCTAAAAAACTTACGACGTTGTCAAAGGCTTAATTTTCAGCTCCTCTTTTATATATTCTCATTGTTTCGATCGAAGGGTTCATGAGAGAACGTACAAATTATTACGTGACTTTCTTCTCGTTTTGGCGAAATATTATTTTTAGGTTTAGGATTGGTAGCTTGTATTTGAATAGAAAATAAAAAGCCCGCCTAACTGAGTTTGCGTAAAAATAGACTGCGTTATTATGTTAATTATTAGATTATATTCGTAAATTCTTTAAAAGATACAAGCACGAATACACTAAAATTGGATTACATTATCTTTGGTAATTTTATTCGCTGAAATATAACCAAATTTGAAAGAAAAGAAAATGAAGAAGAAATACGATCTAACCGAACCGGAATGCCTGAAAAATTTCATTAAATGATAAAACAGCCTCTTTGTTAAGAAGTCGTTAATTCTAAATTAAGGTGTATAACATTAATTAGAATGAGAATAACATAAGAAACCTTGAAACACGATATTTCACTGATGACAATCAGATGATTATTTCACTGGTTACATACCCTCAATCATAAGTTTGTGAGATATGTTCTATAAGTTTTTCACTCGCTACTGAGAGCTTGTCACGAAGTTACGTAGTTGAAACGACATAGATTCTCGTAGAGCGACGTCTGGTGAGGCGCTGTCAAAGGCTTAGCATAGACTACATATGAAGATGGACTGCAAAACGGAGTTCGTTCTCGAACTATCTCTTAGTAAGCCTCTAGCATTACGAAGTGTAGGTAGTGCCATACGTATTGAACATATCTTATATAGATACGTCATTCAGGAAGAAACCAACCATTACCACTAAAGAACGACAGAAGTCAAGGAGGGTCAGAGTAAAGGAACATTTCAGTCAAACTACACAGCGCCGCTGCGGAGAGAAAATGAAACTAGGGATGTGCCCACGTCATATGACAAACTCGGTCGAAAACTCGAAATATCCTAACAGTGAACGTGTTCACGATTGCTCGCAGTATTAGAGTTGTTTTCCGATGCGTTTTATTTACTCTTGTTTTCTGTTAGAAATAAATATCTGGATGAAATGAAATGAAAATGATTTCAGTTTCACCAATCCTTCAACGCGTATATAGAAAAAAAGATAAAATGTTCAATATTGGGTTATTAGATTTTAGGTCGTGGCCCGTCTATTTTCCGACCTTAAATTTGGCTGTCAAAGATTCGAAAAGAGGTAGAAAAAAATTATAAGAAAAACCTTTCCGAAATTTCTCACAGTCGCCCTCGAGGGGCTATTCACTCGAATTCTCTGATACCTTTTACGGTTAGTTGATTTAGCACTGGCAAAGCTAGTGCTTTTAAAGATTAAACAAAAGCTATTGGTGGGGTTACGGCTTCCACCATTTTGCCAGGAATAATTCAGCTGTAATATAATTTATGTCAGCTAGCATTCTATTAAACTATGAATATTGTTTAGATACCACGAGAGGGCAGTGTTTACACCACTACCTAGTTTAAAACGCTTGAATTATTTATTCTTGTAATTTTTATTTTAATTGAATAGCCATGGAAAATTGCATATTCAGACAAAAAGTGTGGAAATAGTCTTCAATATTAGTAAAAGAAATTCTTTTAACATCGTCAAAGGTACGGCATAGGTTTATAAGGTATTTTCCATAAGTATGACAATACCTATACTTCGTAATGCTAGGGACTTACTAAGAGCTAGTTGGAGCACGACGCGAGAATTGACTACACTCGGTTAGTTTTGCAGTCCATCTTCCTATTTATTCTATACTAAGCCTTTGACAGCGCCTCACCAGGCATCGCTTTACGAGAATCTATGACCTAATCACTTTATGAGAAGCTCTCACTAATCTGTAAGACAAACTTATGGAATATATCTTATGAACTTATGGTACGGAGCAATTTCCCTAATGCTGCGTAGTGCACGAAGAGTGATTGTCCCCTCTGTCAACTTGAACCTCTTTTATTTATTTTTTATGGCAATTTGATGGTAAGAAGAGGTCGAGACATTTTCACAGTTCGCGATGACGTTTAAAGCCCGGGATATAATGTTTGCATACTGGTTCGCAAGACGTTTTATGGATTTGTTAACACGCCCGAAGAGATAGTATCAAACCATAGCCTAGATATAAATGTTTCGAAGGATTCGCGGAAGCGAGAGAAATACGTCGCGTCAAATAAAGTTCGCGCGATAAAATGACAGGCAACCAAATTACGGAGCAATTTCCAGAAAAGAAAGAACCAGCCTAGCAATATATATATGTATACATTGTCCGCTCGATCTGAAGCCCGGGGATTTATGTTTACAGACGATACAGGGTGTTAGGACAAATTCACCGTCACACTGTCGCGACCGTCCTTTTCTTTCAGAGCTCCTAGTTTTATTTCTTACTTGTAATCGAAATCAAGATAGAGAAGGTTTATATTACAATAAAAATATTTTAGGCTTTATCCAAGGAATGCTTCATTCGTCTTCTAAATTCAGGTTAGTTTTATGGAAGATTTGACTAAATAGTGACTACCATTAAGAGGGCTGATCTTATAAGAGAAATATCATATAATTCTGGTGCAATTTTGAAACAAAAATCGGAACTAACCGTAAAATATCTCAATAAATTTTTAGAGGATGAGAATTTCAAATGTGCATTGACGAAATGAATGAACAGTTATATTTGAGTACAAGCACACTTTCGTTTTCATGACGTCAGTACTTCATGGAAAACCGCCCAAGGTTTTTATATATTATAAATTCGTTTTCATAAAATATGCACATTTTTATGAACTAAAAATATTGAGTTTTAATGAAAGGTAGGCCTATAAGGAAATCATTCGAAATTTCAAACAAGCTGAGGCTTAGCATGAAGAATATTAAATTATCGATTTATAACACATCATTACTGTACTTCAGTAATTTAAACCGTGTATAACCGGTTAATTACCAATCATTGTTTTAAATGAATTTACGGGACCAAGGATAGATTTAATTTTTGAATCAGGAATTATCAACGGTTAGTATTTACTTCAGTCCGACTCATAGTACCCAGTATAGAGCCCCTCCCTCCAACACGTAACGAAAAGTTTAAATTATCTTATTGGCTCACTTAAACTACGTTTTGATGACGTTGCTGACGGGGACGGCGAAAAATACGTAATTCCTATTTACCTCTGTCGCTATGACCCGCCTGTTCCTTCATTCCCCTCTGTCCCGGAGAGGGGGGTCCGGGACTTTGACACGCGCCCGGATTACTATGTTCTCCATTCCTACTTCAAAATTTAAATCTATCCCTATCAGAACTAATTTTAAAATCGTAAACCACAATAAAATCAAGTAAATTTGGTCAATTAAATTTTGACATGATTCGAATCGATATTATTCTGGTAATTTAAGTAAGGAAGATAATCTTAGCTACACGGAACACTTCTAATCCAAACACCCTGTACACGAGCGTCCTCTATGGAGAAAGGACAAGAATTGGAAAGTTTTACGCGAATGACAAGAGTGAAGGCGATTTAGAATTTCGAACCGAAATTAAATATTTGTGCGGAGGAAAAGAAAAAGATTTTTGGTAAAGGAATGGGAATAGGAATAAGATTAAATTTTCAGATAAATCGCGAAAGTATTCCAACAATATATCAAATACGAACGTGTTTGTCGACTCCTGCTCTGCTCCAAATTTCATTTTGACTACCACCAAAACTAAATTAACTTACGGAATTTCTCAGACGACAAATGGCTTTAATAAGATTACGTAAACCCTAAGCTACAAGGACCTTCGATGACCTCTGCCATTCTTTCAACCTTAAAGCCCTTAAATTTAAAATTCTAATTTAAATTAAATTAATTCCTATATCCATTAATAAACTAATGGAAAGTAAAATTTGTTTAAACTCAAATACTAAGATATCTAATGAGTTTTCATAGTTTTTATTGCATAGTCATTTTAACCTTTAGCCAATTCAGAAAATGTCAGTCATGCTTCTTGTGATAGAGTACTGCTAATGATTTTCATTACTAGATCTTTAATATTAAATTTAGGACTGTCAAAAGTGGGGTACTTTCATGTAAGCCAAACTTCAGTGTGACAAATATGTTTTTCAATAATTTAACCTGTCAGCGAGGCGGCCCTTTAGGTTCCGAACATCTCGCGTCTGCAGGTGATGACTTACTCCAACGCCACCACTAACACTAATCTCCCAGACGTTTATGAATATCTCGTAACTAATATGAAATATTTCTGTTTAACTCAGGGGTCGACAACGTTTTCGGTTCTAGGGCCAAATTAAAAAACTTTAAATATGCTTGGCGGTGCTAGTTTAGAATTTAAAATTCACATCATAGGCATTGCGAACATAACTACCAGTGTCTGAGGAACACAAAAGGTTGTGTAACTATACACTTGGTTTCAGTCCAAATTCATAGAACTAGAAAAGCTGACGCGTATGAATACAATGATAAATCTCATTAGTGTCGCTCAATTCTGAGTGAAACTGAGTAACATATTAGGTAAATGTGATAAAGTTGCCCATTTTCTATGAACATATTTAAAAAAAACGAAGAACAATTAATAGTATATTTGGTTCGAGGGCAGGTTTCATCTCAGAGTAATAGTTGCCTGAATCAATACCGGACTGTTTTTCGATGCGCCCTTAGGCTTTTCAATGATGAAAAATTAAAAGTACACCTATGCTTGATAGATGTCAAAACATCGTGTTGATTGATTGGAAACTCAATTTTAATCGCGTAATTGCGTTAAAATTCAAATAAAATTAAAAATACGGAGGAATATTTGGCATTCTCGGAATGATGGACAAGAAGGAAAGCTTTCGCCCTGGTCCTCGATTTTCGGCGCTCGCTAAAGACATCGATCAAAGGGCCCCTCTCGCCCTTCCCTTTCGTCACCCGAATTTCCTTCCTTTCCACTCAACTTTCTCCTTCAAAACATTATATAACCCTTTTCAGTCTCCTTCGAGTTTTAGCTCTTCCCCCCCTACCACCTCAACATATACTATGTAGCTGTAAATGGCACGCGAGGAGAAATAACACTATTGTAACGCTTATTAGAGAGAGAGTTTTAACAATGTTTCCGAATTAAGAGTTGGGTTGATGTACTACGTAAGTACCTTGGAATTCCAATGAATTCAGAAATACAAACATGGGTATTTGCGGAGCCTCCGAAATGAACTAGGTCCATGCGTGTCGCGAAGCGAGAATAATTTTTTTTAACCAATTTAGTTCGCCGTGGTTTTACGCTTGGGGGCGCTTATATTACCGTAAAATGAATAAAGTTCAACCCCGTGACCCTGTCGATTGCTTATGTATTTGGGCTAAGGTCTCGGATTGTAAGTATACGTTACTGAATTATTTTAATTGAAAAAAATGTATTCTGTAGTCATCAATACAATCTAACCGAAAGATTCAATAAAAAGTGAATAGCTCCAAAAACATTTACGTTAATTTTAGGATGAAACTTTTCTTTATCATAAAAATTTTATGACTGACCCCTAAAATATCAACGACAATTTAAGGAAGACCCCTGTCACAACGGTAATATAAGCGCCATCTCGTACACATATATGGTGAAAATATTTTCGTTAACAAACTGGATATTTCCCCACAAAAAATTTGACATGCGTGGGCCTAGTTCATTTCGGAGGCTCCGGTATTTGGAACCACTTATCCGGATATTTACATATAGCCTAGATTAGTGTTTCAAAATTGCTTAAAAAATGAAACACTTTGGAACCGTTTTCAACCGTTTTGATAAGGCCTAATCCTTTTTTTCTAAAAAAATAATTGTATTTTCTCGTGAAAGACCTCTGCTATTAAGAACATAATATTCCTGTTCAACCCTAGCAAAACAGTTGAAAGCGGATTCATGGACATATTTTCCATATTTATTTTAGCGCCTGGTAACCTTGTTTAACACATATAAAATCATAGTTTTAACACCACATTTTGAATGTTAGGACAAAGCCAAATTGTTCAAATTTAAGTTCTCAGGGGCTCACCCGGCGCTGTTGGGAGGAGACCGCCCTTAGTTCAGGGTGGAAACACCCAGCTCTTTGGAATGGCGCCACCGTCGCGGTGGGTGGGTAAGCTATTTGCTAATTAACAGTTTGACCCCCCCCCCCTTCATCCCAACAGCTCATGCCAGCCCCTTTAAATTCAAACTTGCCGCAACTTCATAAACGTTGCAGGAGATGATTTTTTACAAGAAATGCACCGTCCCTTTGTCATTTTGTAATAGATGCATGTTTGTATGAAATATCCTTTCGACCAATACTTATGAAGAGAATTATTGTGTTATGACTACATGTATTTTGGAAGCGGGTAATTTTATCCGAGTAATATAAGCGTTACCTTGAATTTCCGAAACTGTTTTCCCTAAAGTTGGCTCCGTGAAAATCAAGAAGGGTCTTGTGTTCAAACACACTTGTTGAAAACTACTTTCTTGCCTATGAAATTTAGCATTGCGTAGTCGTCCTCCTTAGCTTTTATAATTATATCCATTCCCCTTGAACAATTTGATACAGAGTATCTCAAATCACGGCACAATATCGTGCTTTGTTTCGCGGTAAAATGTTACGGTTAAAGCACGGTTTTCAAAGATGAAAGTTATGTCTCCCGCCGATAAACCATGGACGAACCAATACTGACGGACCGATGGCAGCCCATAGAGCTCCATACTAAGCGAGTAAACAACCAATGTTAAGCTTTCAGCCCCAAAATAAAGGAGGGTTATGAAAAATACCGAGTCAAATCCCGGAAAAAGGTAGCGCCATCTAGACAAAGTAAGACGTTAGCTGCTTCCCTCTTTAGAGCGTTGATTCCCCCAAATACCCCCACTATCCGGTTTGCTACTATCTGACGCTAGAAGGTGAATTAACAAGTATTTTTCAACTTTCTCCCTCTGCCAGCCGTCCTTCAGTATTGGTTCGTCCATGGATAAACTGTGCAAGGCATTTTAACGCAACTGAAATTGACGTGACGTAGTAGGAATAAGTAATAACCTAGTTAATATTAACGTGGCAGTATATGACGTCTGCTATGTTAACTCTACAAGTATTCAACCTGCAAATCAATGACGTTTGCTCTAGACTATACGAAGAATAATTCTACTCATGTCTAGACGTTGCACCATTCACCAATCATACAATCCAGGCCTATGATTGTCCTCAAATAATTTTTAGATAAAAATAAGAGCTCGTTCTAATAGCGTAAAAAGATCATTTTCGGTTCGGTCGGATGAAATGCTGTCACTCCGTTTAGCTTCGATTTCCGCCAAGTGAAAACCAGACTTAAGATGTAAAATTGTTAAAGCGAAGCCTGAAAGACAAGGCTTTGGGGGCTCTCCGATTTTATCGTAGTACAAACTTTATACCCGTATAGATTGAAATTAGATCGTCTTAAAATTTGACAAAATTTGCTTCGTGGCTCAAATGTAGTAGCTTTGATTATGCAGGGTATTTAATTAGATTTATAAAATCTGAAACGGCATGATTGCGTTGTTTACTCTCTAGCTAATTACTAAATGATCCAATTGTTGCATCTTTAAGTTAAAAGTTTAGTAATATTAGTATTTTCCTTTGTACGCTAAAGGGATATTAGTCAGTGTGAGTGTATCGATTATTAAATACTAAAAATGATTTTTTTAACTAGAGCATTAAAAAAAATTATTCCCATAAATATGTCAAAGTTGTATGTAAGGATATCTTCCGAATATTCTACTTGTTTTATATAATTCGGAAAACGTGTACAATGATCAATATTTATTTGATTATTAAAAATTATAATACCTCATATTTTTCCCTGATGGTTTGGAGAATAGGCGAACCTACAGTTTATTTTCCTTTAGGCCTTAGTAAAGATAACGAAAATGCATGGAAATGCCTTGAATTATCCTAAATATTGATATCATGCGGTAAAAATAGCTTGTTACGCAACATATTCACTACCCACTTTCCATTTTCTTGTAACATTTAGTAAGAATTACACGAACCATCTCCACCGTCTGCACGTAATGCAATTTGTGAACTGCCCCTTAACCGTTAATAGTTTGAAATTTATTGACTTGTAAGAGAATTTGTTGTAAAGGAAATGTTATAGACAATTTTATTCTGAGCTTAAAATTAAAGTTACTGAAGTTTGACTTCTTCCGGACTCGAGCTGTTTGTTCAAAGCATGACGTAAAGAAAATAAACTGAAAAATTATGGATATTTTAAACGTATTCCGTCTCACTTGGTCGCTTCAATTTTAATGACAAACCCGAGGATTTAATAAAGTTTACCTTAATAACACGGTCGTTTTATGTAAACCTTTACTAAAAATCACTACTACTTAGTCTGTTCGGGTTAAAACGGTTAATAAAGAAGTATGGAAAAATAAGACAAAAAAGCCATCAATGGAAAAATTTTGAAGCAAACTTAAAAAAGAAAGTCTTTACACATATTTCATTATTTTTAAGGCGATCTGTACTTATTGGCTTCTAACACCACCATCTTTTGGTCTTTATCCATACCACTAAAGCAATGTTCAAACTTGTACGGACGTCGGTTGATAAGTCGCTTGCCCAATTAGTTTTCTGTAGACTTTTCTTTTACAAATATGGTTTCTGTCTAGAAGGTTTATATATCTTCCTGTACAACATACTGTATATTTTTTGTAAATACTTTATTATAGTGGTGGTCAATTGGTCATATGGACCTTCAGACAGGCACCAACAAATTAATAAATAAATAAACAAGTTTCCTTAAAGACCTATACACGTTCGGCTACTCCGTGAAGCACACGCTAGACATCATTTGCATATCCAAAAAGAGAAGACTTACTTATATTTGGGAAATTTCGACCGAGATGCGCATCAGTTGAAAAAGAGCCGCAAGCTATAAAGCTACTATAACCTATGAAATTGTATATTTTTTAAATGAAGTAATTCCATATGTCATACTTTATAATATCACGTCGGTGAAGGTGCAGCTTCTATGTCATTGCAAGGACCAACGTCTTTGAAGTTAAGGCTTGCCTTTGTAACTAATCCCTGTATTAAGGAGCCAAGCTGCAAGAGAGATAACAGGGTCTGAACTTGGGCTTTTATCCCTCTACTTAGTGGCAGAGATGTTAGAGTACGAGCACGAATACATCATAGGTCATCCTTCTACTCTTGCTAAGACAATTCGCGCTTGAAACTTTTACCATCAACCAGTCTTTATATCCTGATATACATCTGAGATAATTATTAATTCAAAAGGCATGTCTGCACGATCCAGGCCCGATATTAGTAACTATATGGTCCTGACGAAACATCGACAGTTTAAAATTTCACTAAATCTTTCCATCCTAATTCAAAGTCGTAAAAAGGACATAGTAACTGCGATTTTTATCTTTTGTTACTATAAATAAAACTATGAAAGGGTTATGAATATTTTTACGCAATTAATTGAATTTATTGTGTTTATCAAAAATGTTTCAACATGAGTAGAGATCAATCATACTAATAACGTAAAAATGAAGAAGCAATTCCGAAAATGTTTGATTAACTTTACGGAAAGACACCATTTAGGAGAGAAATTGTCCATGTTATTATTATGAGCCCCTGTAGAAATGTTTACTTTGCCACGCACCAATGCTCATTCTACAAGCAAATCACAAGGCGTATGCATTTGAAAAAGTACAGTTTAAAATTATGAACACCCCCCGATTTTAAATAGAATAATGAAGAAGTAAGATTATAACCGTAATAATGATACTTTTCTAAGTAAAGTTTCTTCGCATTTTTTAAATAGGAATTTTGTGTGAAAAAATTTTTGGTGGTAATACCTACTGTTTCTGTCTCACCAGCGGTCGCGTCTACGAAAGGAATGATCGTAATCAACATGGAAACCCAGCCCTATTAAAATATTTCATAATGTGTCATTCTAATTATCTTTTTATGCTTTTGTTTAATAATTTAATTTGTGATATACATTCGTCATATTGAAAATGCATATAATTGAATAGGTTTGAGTTTAGTAACTGTGTCTTAGTAATTTTCTCTGAATTTTAAAGTTACGCATCTCAGTTAGAAATGAATCGTAATTTGAAATAAAATGAGTTAATTCTCAAGGGCGGAAAAATAGTCCATACATCTAAATAGACTAAAGATAGTTAATTTCTTCAGATGAAAAACCGCAACTTGTCCATTTAAAGCACAAAAATGTTTATAGGTTCGTCGCAAAATAACTGCCCAACTTGGGAAACTACGTGTTTTACACCCGATAAGCACTGTTGATTTTAATTTATTTTGCGGTAAGACACATATAAAGTGGAATATTTTACGTATGAAAAAGTTTGAACATTGCCTAAAAATGGAAGCAGCAGCTCCCTTCCATTGACTACAGCACTGTCTTTGGGTAAGTAACACGAAGTGCCAACTTTCAAAAAGGAAGCCCAACCCCGAAAATTTAAAACATTATTTTTGAGCCTTCATGTGACGTGACAGTTTTTAGCAATAATATATATTTAGGTCAAGCTCACTCTCAAAATCTTTATTTGTTGCCTAATCAGGTTCAGGTCTAGTCCCTAACGAGATTGGCATACTAACGACGCCTTAACAGCTGTGATATAATTGCCATTTACGCTTATTACCTCTGGTTTAGACAAAAAAGAGCGTCAGTCGTTGGCTAGGTTGTTACTGCAGTGGAAGGCTATTCAAGGCACTCTTCTCATAGTTAACGTTCGGGTTAAAGAACCAGCGATGACAAAAAATACCAAAATTGAATTAAATATCCCTAACGGAGTTTTCGAAGGAAGCAAGTAGATTTTGAATTCAAATTAAGGTATCTTAAATAAATTTTTTAACGGTGTTAGTAGAGAATGAAATGCAATTACTACAAACTGAAGTTAGATGAGACTAGAAGTAAAGAGCCCTAGCATTGGCAGTAGATCCTGGCACTAGTGAAGAAATTTGACGATTTTATGCCGCTTCCATCGCGCCTACACTAGAGAAAAAAAATTGTCGAGTTTCAAAAAATTTCCTTCCCCTTCCCTTCAACCTAAACCCACGGAACACGGACGCGGGTGCTTGAATCTAGTTCGGACGTCTACCACCACCCGAGAGCGTCTCACGTTTTGGAGGGAAAATTGAGAAACCGCTACCAGAGGGCCAACCGTTGGTGTGTTATCAAGAATATTCACTTTCGCCAAGTGAAGAATTGGGTTAGCTCAGTACTTCTAGTCTCATCTTCTACAATCGATAAATGCTGTATAGCCCAGGAACTTCAATAAAACAAATTTTGCACCATAAAAAATATAATAAAAGTCCTCTGCTCTAGAACGCGAGTATATGCCGCCATCTTGGAAGATGGCTGACGAGAATGTCAGCTTCAAACAGTGTTCTTCATAATATATGAATATTGGAAAATTATATTATAGAATTGGGTCAACATGAAAATCCTACTAAAATATTAATGTTAGATAATAGGGGCGAAAATACCGTTTAAATTTCATCTGTCGCTGGTCCTTTCATACCAAGGCAGTATATATAACTAACTATCCTATATGGAATTCGTTGATCGAAGCGTTTTCTGCTTGGTTTGTCACGAACAATTTCCCATCTCCCCGAACGCTGGCGTCTGTATTTTTATTCACCTTATCCACTTTTTCTATATTTAAATTTTTTTTCTACATGCGTCGAGTTTACACGGCGAAAAAGTAATTAGCCTTGTCATTTGGGCGACTGCTCACTGCTCTCTCTTTCAGTTGGGCCTTGGCCACCCGCCTGTTCCCTTTTTTTAATTGAAATGGATCAAAGTCATTAGAAAGAAAACGAGCCTAATTACTGATCGTTAGCATAATTAATTTCTTAACCCGAACAGTGGCGTAACCTAGGACTGAAACGCAACGCCAAAAAGCTAAGCCACCCCAACACTTCCACATACCCAGTTCTATCACGCTTGGCTGCTTAAAAGCTAGGGATCAAGAGGAGAAGACTTCTTTGTTGTTTTTTCTACGGTATTAGTTCGGATCACTGATGATTGACTAGGGTATTAAAGACGACGATACAATTCGAGGCTTACCTGATTTTATTTTTTTTCTTCTCTTTTCTAGATTTCCATTTTCAGAGATGTTACCTATACCTGTACTAAAAGAAAAGAATTATTGTGTTATATTTTATTCCAAAATATGCTAGTTTAACGACGGGTCTACTATTTTTAACGTAGTCACGAAGATGCGTTCAGTCGCACATACCAAAAAGACTGTTTATTTAGTATTTCATGCGATTGGTTTCTTTCCAGGCCCAACGTCGTGAACGGTTCGTTTAAAGCTTTGAATCACCAACTCCCAGACAGGGCTGGAAATGAGAAACATTTCTTATACGACATGTGTCCAGTGACTATTTTTAACGTAGTCACGAAGATGCACATACCAAAAAGACTGTTTATTTAGTATTTCATGCGATTGGTTTCTTTCCAGGCACAACGTCGTGAACGGTTCGTTTAAAACTTTGAATCACCAACTCCCAGACAGAAATGAGAAACATTTCTTATACGACATGTGTCCAGTACTACTATTAACGTAGTCACGAAGATGCGTTCAGTCGCACATACCAAAAAGACTGTTCACCAACTCCCAGACAGGGCTGGAAATGAGAAACATTTCTTATACGACATGTGTCCAGTGACCCCCTATCTGACTGGAAATTTATTGGACATCTTCCACTGGCTAGTGCATAAAAAGTGTCGAATCTTCATAGTCAAACTATCGAAACTTGGAAAATTTATTGGTCAAAATGTCCAGTGACCCCTGTAGTTTTTAAAAAATTGTGGGACATTTTAAAATTTTCTTGGACAATGTCCAGTGTCCTGTGCTTTTTTCCGGCCCTGCTCCCAGATTCTAAGTTTAATGTCTGCTTTTTTGTTTAAGTTAAATACAAATTTCAGTTTTATAAACTTTTTAGACGACCAAAAATATGACTGACTTATAATTTAGTTCCTTGTAAAAATATCGAAATATAATTTTCCCATTATCCGTAAGAGATAAACAGTAACAAGTGGCCTTGTAGAATTTTTCAAAATAGTAGTTATCAATGAGTTTACTGAAGTTACTTGGCTGCTAAAATCAACGACTTGTCTAAAAATATGCACAAAATATGCAACACCCTAATTTTCCCTTCAAACACACTCGTGTCCATGTTGTAATGAATGGATTCTAGAACACCTTTCTTTTTTGGTATTTCAGTGCCATCTTTTGGCGAGTGTTTCTCGTAGACCCAGATCATTGCATTCATTTACTTTCAAAAAATCATTTTCAATCTTCAGTAAAGTTAAAACAACGAATATTTCAATTAATAAAAAATTGTTGGAATGGTTTATTAAGGCGGCAATTATTTAAAATTTTAGAGTTTCAGCAACTTTTTCTAAATTAAAAAAGAAAAAAAAAATTGAAAATAAAAGCGACCTCCTCCGCGACTCTCCTTCGCTTTCAGGAGTTTTCATTGACGTCTTTTCTTATTAAAATAACATTCATTCTTTAAGAAAAAAGCAAAGAAGGTAGCCTAGTTTAATTACATTTTTTATTGGACCATTTCAAGCGGGATAATTGCGAGTTTAGAAAGAATGAAATTGCTTTGTCCTATTTTTCCTTTCTCTTTTCCCGATCATTTGGGAATTTACTACGCAACATTAAAGAATGTATCGTAATCTCAAATTGGGTAGTACAACTTTTGCCTTAGCAATAGAAAATAAAGGTCCCATTCTTAAAATAATCCAAAATCCATATTCAATTCTTAAAATAATCCAAAATCCATATCCAATTCTTAAAATAATCCAAAATCCATATCCAATTCTTAAAATAATCCAAAATCCATATCCAATTCTTAAAATAATCCAAAATCCATATCCAATTCTTAAAATAATACAAAATCCATATCCAATTCCTAAAGTAATCCATAATCCATATCCAATTCTTAAAATAGTCCAAAATCCATATCCAATTCTTAAAATAATCCAAAATCCATATCCAATTCTTAAAATAATACAAAATCCATATCCAATTCCTAAAGTAATCCATAATCCATATCCAATTCTTAAAATAGTCCAAAATCCATATCCAATTCTTAAAATAATCCGAAATCCATATCCAATTCTTAAAAAAAATCTGAAATCCATATCCAATTCTTAAAAAATCCGAAATCCATATCCAATAGGCTTGATATATTCTGATATGTATTTTCTTTCCTGATTTCATATGACATCAGATATGGAAGTAATTTTTCACTGGTCTTGCCCTTTTGTTCTTATATCGAAATGTTATTAGGAAAGGGTAGATGTAATACTATTATTTTTTTTATTATATTATAGGTTTTCACGTATATATTTTTGCTGGGCAAAAGACGATAGAGCAGAAAAGCAGCAATTTTGTAAATTATTATTTGCAAAAATTGAGATTTATAATTTAAAACAGGTTTTTCATAAAATAAAAAAATAGCTCCATTACTAAGGGATAGTTTAAATATTAATTGGTGAAATATTTCAGTAGTTCTAGAGATTGCCGTATACGCATGGATAAAAACTGTCATCGTGGACAAAGACGAAGAAGTATAAAAGATAAGTGTAAAAAATTAATTGCCTGAAGTAACAGATATTCAAATTATCACTTTTGAAGACATGATTATAAAACATCAATTATTTGAAAAATTTCTTCATTTTAGGTTATTAATTTTCTACACTAATCTTTTACACTTTCCCGTCTTTTGTCTGCAATGACAGAGTTTTTTAATATCTGTTACTTCAACCTAAATATTAATTAAAATTATTTAAAAATCATTGGGGAGAAAAAGTCTTAGTGCGTTGTGCGTTCATCGGTAATCTAGCTTCATAACTAGTAATCGGTAATCTAGCTTAATCACTAGTAATCGGTATCCTTTACTTGTATTCCTGAAAATTAATGTGTATATTCTCGTGAACTATATGTATAGTTTTTTATATGCACAATAAACATCCTATTCATTCATTCTAGCCTCATTACCAGTAATCGGTAATCTAGCTTCATTATCAGTCATCGGTAATCTAGCTTCACTACCAGTCGTGGGTAATCTAGCTTAATTAATAGTCGTCGATAGTCTAGCTTAATTACCAGTGGTTGGTAATATAGCCTAATTGCAGTCGTTGGTAATCTAGCTTAATGACCAGTCGTGGGTAATCTAGTCTAATTACCTAGTGGTCGGCATTTGGATAGGATAATATCTGTTTGTTTTATCTTTATTCATAATTTGAAATTATCCACGGTAAGTCTATGATTAATGCAATGTAATCACGAATAATTATCTGATTATTATCCATGAATAACTGATTAACCAAAATTCTGTGGATTATCTTGTCCAAACGCCGACCACTATAATTACCAGTCGTGGGTAATCTAGCTTAACTACCAGTAATCGGTAGTCTAGCTTAAATACCTGTAATCGGTAGTCTAGCTTAATTACCAGTCGTCGATAGTCTAGTTTAATTAACAGTCGTCGGTAATATAGCCTAATTGCAGTCGTCGGTAATCTAGCTAAATTAGCAGTCGTCGGTAATCTAGCTTAATTAAACAACTCCTTCTAGGGGTATCACTTTAAACTTTTATAAATTGTGAATCATGAAAGCTTTATCTTACAAATGGAATTTTAAGCTGCCACTCAGTTAGGGTTTACGATATAATTTTTGACATAATTCATAATGACGTTAACAAGTTTTAATAATATATCAGATTTACGAAGGATAAAAATGTGCTTTTTTCTTAGTTTGGCAATTCTTCATTCGATGCCAACCCTGAATGAATTCAAATTTCCTCGGTTAGTGGAATATTTTGCATTTTTATAGGCAAAAAAAGACAGAAAAGAACGAAGATCTTTTCCAGAACCGATAGAAACTTCTCTATTTTTTAATATCCTAAAAAGAAAGGGGCTAGACACTTTATATATATATTCAGACAAGGTGAAATTATTCAGATAAGGTGAAATTATTCCTCATTTTCAAAGACTATAGTTGAACATATCAGATATTGTATACATAAATGAATCGTACAAAAATTACGAATCTAATGTTGATGACAAGAAATCGTGACAACTACTGGAATATAAGAAAATTATTTTGAATAATGAGAAATATGGTAAAGAATGAAAAATGTGATAAATATTGAGAAATATGATAAATAATGAGAAATATGATAAATAATGAGAAATATGATAAATAATGAGAAATATGGTAAGTAATGAGAAATATTAAAACAATGGTAAATAATGAGAAACATTAAAAATGTGGTAAATAATGAGAAATATGGTAAGTAATGAGAAATATTAAAACTATGGTAAATAATGAGAAACATTAAAAATGTGGTAAATAATGAGAAATATTTAATATGTGGTAAATAATGAGAAATATTTAATATATGGTAAATAACGAGAAATATTAAAAGTATGGTAAATAATGAGAATTATGAGGAAAGAAGAGAAATAGTGGAAAATTCGGAGATATATTTGTAAATAATAAAGTATTGAATATTTCTGGAAATATTGGTAATGAAGTATACGATTGGTAGTTTTTGGTAATATTGGTAAACAAGTAAACTATTTCAATTTAATGCAAATAATGGTAATCAAGAAAACGATTGCTAATAACTGGAAGCATTGGTAATCAGTTAAACGATTGCAAATTTTTGGTAACATTGTTATTCAAGTAAACCATTGCAATTTAATGGAGATATTGGTATTTTAGTAAGCGATTCAAATTTTTGGTAATATTGGTAATCAAGTAAACGATTGGAATTTAAGGGAGGTATTGGTAATCAAGAAAATTATTGCCAATTTAATGGAAATAGATTGAAAATTATTGCAAACTTTGGTAGTCAAGTAAACGATTGCAATTGCAATTTAGTGGAAATATTGCTAATATAGAAACAACTGCAAATTATTGGAAACATTGGTAATTAATTATACGATTGCAATTTAATGGAAATATTGGTAATCAAGTAAACAATTGCAAATTACTGGAAATAATGGTAATCAAGAAAACACTTCTTAATCATGAAAATTGTTAGAAATCAAGAAAACCAATTATAATTATGAGAAATATTAGAAATCAATAAAACTCTTTCTTGTCAAGAATACTCTAATATCAAAAGAACTCTTAATAGTTATAACGAAGAAGAACGCTATTGGAAAATATTGGACGCATTGGTTTTTGTAACTATAAAAACTAACTAAAATAACAAGAGCAATGAAAAAAGCAAATAGTTATTCCTAGCAAAAAGGTACTAAATTTCAATGATATCAAATGAAAATTTTTCCGCAAAGTGTGTAGCCCCTCGGCCGAGAGCAATCATCGATAGGTTTCATGGGGGAATAGCCTCGTGCAGTAGCAGACCGCGAGGATTAAAAATTGGAAGCAGCTAGTCTCGCCCATTATTTCCTTTTTAAATTAAGCCTTTTCAATTCTAATCTAAGGCAAGAAAAAGTTCTTTCAAATTTCTTTTCATCATTTCGATTTTTTTTAAAGAAGAAAGAAGTCTGCGAAACAGGAAAAAAATTTGAACAATCTTCCTTGAAGATAATTATTACGAAGTCTGTAAGCAGTTTTTGGCCGAAAAAATCAAGGGAGAAAAAAATAAGTTCTTAGAAATTACATCCAAGTCTTTGCATTCACTTTACATGCAGTAATGTTCCAGTTTAGTTTTTCATTGCCCAATTGTATTAACATATTAATACGTATTTTTTATAAGTTGGTCGGAAAGACTCGGATTCTCTGAGTAATTGAAAAAGAATGTACGTCCAAGCTACGAATTCTCCTCATTTTTTCCGCTCTATCGTTTCCTCAGTTTGTCTTAAAGTGTCGTTGAAATGCTTGTAATATCCGTCTATTTCAAAGGTTTCCATTAAAATTTGGTCTATTGGTTCTCTAAATCCAATAGATGAGCTTTATGGCTGTTGGTGTTGAATTTTGTCGCGCTCTAGAGCTTGCGCGGGTTGCCATTCGAGGTTTCAACTAGATAGACAGAAACGAAGCCAAAAACCTATAAGTCCCCCTCTATCAATATTTGCGCCGCTATAAAAGGCGACCGGGTTTATAGCAAAGGGACTATTTCCTCTCTAGAGGCCAGCTAGAAGAGACGTACGTAAAAATCGACCCCGTCCTGAAAGCCTCTTCCTTGCGGAAAATAGTCATGTTCCCGTACTCGGTCGTTTTCCGTCCGTACTCTAGCGTTACATTTCTATATACAGGGTGTTTTTGAAAAGTCCATCACAAATTAAGGAGCGTGTTTATTGGACCAAACTGAGTGAAACGTATCAAAGAACATGGGGTCTACAACATTTAGTTTCGGAGATATGGCCCCCCAAACATTTGCCCCAAAAACGAGAAAATATCCCAAAATGTGGAGTAAGGGTTATTACCATTACCCAACTTGTTTCGAAGTCATAGACAATTTCAATAGCCTTGAATTTGAGAAACACTACTGTAACTTTAGATAGCAGAAGGGTATAAATGGGTAGAAGTACGCGTACGGCGGTAATGTAAAGCTAATACCAAGTGTCATAGTGTTTTAAGATTTCTCAGCACCCAGTAAAATGGTTAGTGTTTGATGTGTCACAGAGAAAACGCCATGATACGATCCCAATGTAAATGTACTTTTTATTGGTTCTTAATTCTTAATCTGTAACAAATAACTACTACAAGAATTGTTCAAAGTGTTCACCACCCGCGTTAAGGCAAACTTGAACACGCCTTACAAACGATTCCCTAACACGTTGCAAAATGCCTGGAGTATCGCCAATAGTTTGACAGGCATTAACGATTCGTCGACGAAGCTCTTCCACATCAGGTACTTCACTCTGATAAACTATGTCCTTCAAGTGGCCCCAAAGGAAGAATTCGCACGGGTTAAGGTCGGGTGATCGAGCAGGTCATTCCACGGGTCCACCTCGACCTATCCACCGAAAAGGGAACGTCGCGTTAAGGTGAGCCCTGACAGCGAGACTGAAATGTGGTGGTGCACCGTCATGCATGAACCACATTCTGCGTACTAAACCTAAGGGCACGTCGTCAAGTAATTCCGGTAAAACGTCTTGTAAGAATTGTAGGTACGCCTCACCGTTTAACCTGGGCCGAATATGCGGATATGAACCTAATGTATGGACGAGCCGAGGGGAATGCTGCTGCAGCTGTACGTTTTTATCAGGAAAGATTTCCGCAAAGACGCTTACCAAACCGACTGACGTTCGAGGCTGTGGACAGACGTTTACGACAGGACGGATGAATCCAACCGGCTGGACCTCAACCTAGAGAGCAAGAAGTCCCAGAGGCCGTAGAAGACGAAGTCCTTACTATTTTCGAGGACGAACCAGCAGCAAGTACCCGCCAGGTGGGTAAGCGATTAGGCTTTGGTCACGTGCTCGTGTGGAAAATCCTCAAAAGTCACCAGTTTCATCCTTACCATTTTCAAAAGGTTCAAGGTTTGAATCCCGCGGTCTACCCACGACGCATGGCGTTTTGCCAGTGGTTTCAGCCTCAGATAAACGCCATTGTTTTCCCGCGTAGTCTGTTAGTCACAGACGAAGCTATCTTTTCGCGAGATGGTATTATTAACCTGCATAATAAGCATCAATGGTCCCCAAGAAACCCTCACGCAACGTTCGTTAAATCTCACCAAGTACAATTTAGTTTAAACGTGTGGTGCGGTATTGTAGGTGAAAATTTAATTGGACCGTATTTTCTACAGCCCAGGTTAAACGGTGAGGCGTACCTACAATTCTTACAAGACGTTTTACCGGAATTACTTGACGACGTGCCCTTAGGTTTGGTGCGCAGAATGTGGTTCATGCATGACGGTGCACCACCACATTTCAGTCTCGCTGTCCGAGCTCACCTTAACGCGACGTTCCCTTTTCGGTGGATAGGTCGAGGTGGACCCGTGGAATGACCTGCTCGATCACCCGACCTTAACCCGAGCCATTTCTTCCTTTGGGGCCACTTGAAGGACATAGTTTATCAGAGTGAAGTACCTGATGTGGACGAGCTTCGTCGACGAATCGTTAATGCCTGTCAAACTATTCGCGATACTCCAGGCATTTTGCAACGTGCTAGGGAATCGTTTGTAAGGCGTGTTCAAGTTTGCCTTAACGCGGGTGGTGAACACTTTGAACAATTCTCGTAGTAGTTATTTGTTACAGATTAAGAATGAAGAACTAATAAAGAATACATTTACATTGGGATCGTATCATGGCGTTTTCTCTGTGACACATCAAACACTAACGTAATGAACAAACACAACCTTCAATCGCAACCATTTTACTGGGTGCTGAGAAATCTTAAAACACTATGACACTTGGTATTAGCTTTACATTACCGCCGTACGCGTAGTTCTACCCATTTATACCCTTCTGCTATCTAAAGTTACAGTAGTGTTTCTCAAATTCAAGGCTATTGAAATTGTCTATGACTTCGAAACAAGTTGGGTAATGGTAATAACCCTTACTCCACATTTTGGGATATTTTCTCGTTTTTGGGGCAAATGTTTGGGGGGCCATATCTCCGAAACTAAATGTTGTAGACCCCATGTTCTTTGATACGTTTCACTCAGTTTGGTCCAATAAACACGCTCCTTAATTTGTGATGGACTTTTCAAAAACACCCTGTATAGTTCCGAACATAATAAAATAATTACCTTCATTGAAACCGTCTCTTTTCTGGTGTAACAAATGCTGCCATCTTTTAAATTAGCGAATTGAAAAGTAAGAAAATTGTCTTGACGGGCCACGCCGGGTCCCTTTGACTTTGCCTGAAGACTTAACTCCAGTATTCCTGGTGTTAAACAAAATCAACCACACATGTGGATTTAGTTGCTGCCAATAAATGTAATTTACACTAATACTTTATGGACTTTTGAACAAAAGTTACCTCGTCTACTTTACTCGAAATTAGACTGGACATTTTAATGTTTTCTCTAGCCAAGCTGAAGACAATAAACTTACATTTTGAATTTCTTATGAAATATTAGTATTCTAAGTGTTAACGGTTTAATTTAAAAGAAGTATATCTGCGTAACGAAACGTTACCTCCGATGATCCCTTTTACCTTTGATTTTCATAAAAAAACCATGATTTTGTGTGCTCAACGCAGTTGATACAGAATATGGTTCTTATCATATGTAACCAAGGGGTTAATCATTTTCAGATCTCAAAATAATTATTACCTGTTCATTTTAACACGCTTAATGGAAAATGAACAGGTTTTTTATATCGGTTCTTCTATTAAGTATAAGACCAATCAATCTGCATTTCTATTTCAAATTAGTTTGCGAATTCTCAGATAAATTGACATTAGCACTTCCGAAAAATCCCATAACTCCCCGACTTCTTGCTAACATTATTCCCGTGGCCCGCTTCATGCCTAATTAAATTTTGCGAGAGTTATATAAAAATTACGCGCAATGTGACAAACATGGTGCGAGATATAGAGCGTGAAACGTAAATCTTTTTAAGTAGGCAGGGCGTTACGCGATTGGTAAGAGGTGCTAATTAAAAATTTTATGTAAAATCTCAAAAAAATTTGAATTTTAAAATAATCATGATGTGGGTCCGGCAGATTGGACTTATATTTAGTAGAAGAATCGATGAAAAATCACTTGACTTTCCTTTTTAGCCTTGCATTAATACTGTCAAGTGTATAGGTTGCGAGTAATTATTTAAGCTCAGCGTGTTCATGGATTACACTAATTAAAATTTCTCTAATCATTCATACATATCAGAATTACCTATTTTGTTAACAACTATACACCAATTAGGTTAGTGTCAACTATGTATGCCTATTGGTATGTATTTTTAAGTATTAATTTAAAAAAAAATGTTATATTGCTATTTCAAAACTCTATTTTTTGTTACAAAATGCTTGACACAGTCACTTTATTAAATGTATTGCCTTTACCGTCCTCGTGCCGTCTCATTCTTTCTATTATTGGAAATTCTGGAGCTAGGCGAAGGTTCTCCGACGAAAAATATTAACGATTTCCGTCGGAGAAATTCGTCAGGGTTGATCCTGTTTCCCCCACAACTCGGAAAACGTCCTCCCGGCCTCAACTCCGGTTACGTCGTCATGTAAGGATTGGTAGGATGACTGTCCCAATTAGCCTCAGCTACCCTCTTATTTCTCTGCGGACTAAATCGCTCCCTAGCAAAACTAAAAAGACTGGAGACAGAGACAGTGAACAAAGTACGCTTGAGATAAAAGTAAAAATATAACCTTAAGTGTGTTGCTTAAACAAGTTGAATGTACTACCAAAATTTACGTTATTTGAGTAATCGACTCCGAGGCTTTGATTTAGAATACGATAAAACTACATTGAAGATGATTGAAATTTAAATTAATTTCAGCTGAATTTAATCGAATGCATTCTGAATATAATTGGATGTAATTTAAACTGATTTTAAATTAATGAGACATTAACTTGCTTCAACCATTTGATTTCCCTTAAAAGGTGGTGCAACTAAATAAAAAATAATGATCAAAATATTTCCATATTTGATGCTCATTGTTTGGAATTGAAAATTCGGACATCTATAACGAATTAGATTCCTACAATTATTTTATTTAATTTTCAACTAAACTTGCAATTCAAATTTTAAGAAAAATTAAATTACCGTTTTATCGAAAGTTTATTGTAGTCAGGGTTGGCAAAAACCCGGCAAAAACTAGTTTTTGCCGGGACACGTGGAAAAAACCGGTAAAAACCGGCAAAAACGGAAAAAACCGGCAAAAACTAAATTCATGGTTACAAAGTGGTAAACTAGCGAGATTTAAGTGCATTTTCGTGATGTTTGTTATTGTTATGTTAGAAAAATAACAATAGTATTTTTAATTTTTAAATTTGAGGTGGTTATTACTCTATTAAATTTTTAGTATTCAAATTTGCCAGGTTTTTCGTGAATATTTAACGAATAATTAGTCAAATACTTCACATAGCAACTGGAAAAAACCTTAAAAAGTGGAAAAAACCGCGGGAAAAATGGTTTTTGCCACCGGTTTTAACCTGGTTTAAACCGCGCGGTAAAAACCGCGGAAAAATTAGTTTTTGCCACCCGGTTTTTACCAGGTAAAAACCGCGGTTTTTTCCACCCCTGGCAAAAACTTGCCAACCCTGATTGTAGTTAATATGTTGCTATTACGGTAAAAACTAAAATGATCAGTCCCTTCAAAAGATTGTTATTGCCGTTGTTAAATTACATCGTTTTGTTAATTAGTAATATGCAGTGTTATTTGGTAAATTATCGATTACTCACTCGCATAGCTAAATATAAGTGTGGGACCATAAAGTTATCGGAAAGTACCCTATTTAAAAACCAGTAATTAAGGTAATTATTTATAATGCAAAAACTTTATATTACCGACTCACATGTGGCGAAAGTGACCGAAGTTAGACAATTTTCGAATATGAGAAGAAGGCGTACTCAAAGAAGAGAGAAAGACGGAGAGAGAAAGAATCAGTATAGGCAGCCGGGATGTATGCGTGATGAAAACGGGGGTCAATATACGGTACACCACGACGCGTGAGCGCAGCTTTCTCGCGCACAGTTGACGTAGGGGACGACAGAGCTAAGGCGAGGAGATCAATACCCCCATGCGCAAAGGATGTGCGTCCTAAAACGAAACGTACCGAAAATTGTTTTTACTACCCCCCCTATTTTCCCATTTTTCGGCGGATTTTATAAATCGTGTTTCTATCTCCCTCTCTCTCTAGTCTTTGGCGTACTCAAGGATGTGACGTTACTTATGACTGGGAAAAGCCCCTGTCCCCATAAATATCGGAGAGGGAACCTAAATAAAAAAGGAGAGAGTTTCTCTTCATTTATATTCCGAGTACTGTTTACTCGTATGAATGCGTAAAGTGAATTACGATTGCGGGAGTAAGGGGGTTCCTCAGTCGTTTCTCTTTCATTCCCAGATTCTCTTCATTATTATCTCTTGACGCGTACGTACTTCGCTAGTTCACTAGTTTTCCAACGTTTTTCTCCTTTTTCCACACTTCTTCGCTCGAGGTATATTTTTTTTTTCAAGAATAAATGGGTGGTTTCACTAATGAATCGAAACCAAATTTAGTTAAAGGCGGGGTTAAAACGAAAATTATGACATTTTATTTGATTCTTTTACTAGACATAGTACACTACAACTACTGAAGTATTTCGACAGGCCTTGCTACAGATTAGAAATATCAAGAGTAGGCCAATTATATTTTTAACAGTATTTGATTAAATGGTAAAATCTCAAGCGTATAGGAACATGAGATGTAAAATTTCATAGTTAACTAAGTATTAACGATCAAGTGTAACTAGTGGTCGGCATTTGGATAGGATAATATCTGTTTGTTTTATCTTTATAAATAATTTGAAATTATCCACGGGAAGTCTATGATTAATGCAATGTAATCACGAATATTTATCTGATTATTATTCATGAGTAACTGATTAACCAAAATTCTGTGGATTATCTTGTCCAAACGCCGACCATTAAGTGTAACTGAGCGGTAATAATATAACCTCATTGACCATTAATTATATCAGAGAGTTTGTGGGAGTGGGGTTCGTCGCTATGTGATGGAGTGTGACAAATACGAGGGGTCGGTCATTCATGAAATCCCGTACGCTACCCGTGAAATACAATTTAAGAAATCCGAAATCAAGGCTGATTTCGAAATCAAATAAAAAATCCGAAATCAGCAACGAAATCATAAAATCAGTAAAGAAATCACAAAATCAGTAAAAAAATCACACAATCAGTAAAAAAAGTCACGAAATCAGAAGCGAAATCACAAAATCAGAAGCGAAATCACAAAATCAGTTAAGAAATCGTGAAATCCATTACAAAATTCACGAAATCCAAAATCAAAAGAAATCACGAAATCATGGGGAAAATCTCAAAATCCGAGGAAATCACGCGAAAACATCTAAACTCAAAGAAATCAAGGGAAATATCGCAAAATCCGTCGAAATCGCGGGAAAAATCTCAAAATTCGATGAAATCCATTGGATTTTATCGAATTCTGAAATCAAACAAAATCCGACGAAATCAAACGAAATCCGAAGAAATCAAACGAAATCCGAAGAAATCAAACGAAATCCGAAGAAATCAAACGAAATGAGATGAAATCAAATTGGATTTCGAAATCCCGTACACTTTTTCCAAAACGTCCGACCCCTCGGACAAATATCAGTAATGATGTCACAAATTTGTAACAAATTATAAGATATGAAAAACATCTTGAAGTTGAGAAATATAATTAAAGTCATAGTGATTTGTCTGAGTATTGTTGAATTTTCGATATGTTAATTAGACATTTTTAGCACTTTCGCGGCTTCAAATATCATTTCTTTTGGTCTTAGTTTTGGTTACACGTTTTATTTGTTTTGCATTGAAAAAGGTTAATACACCATAGAACGTACATAATAAAATAGTTTGTTATTGAGCGTGAAGATGAGGATGATGGCCAAAATTAAATAAATTCAATCGAATTTGTTATATTTGCAACCCCGTAAAAGGGCGACTCCAATAAGATCGCAGCACCTTCTCACTTTCTTAACAAGGAGAAAGCCGTACTTCCAAGATATACCAAATATACCACACCCCCACGGGACATGCTCATTCACAAATATTATACATAAATGTTGCTGGCGGTGTTGCAGTTTTTTTTCTTAATCGAGATTATTGTTGGAATTTGGACGTAATTTACATTGTGAGAATAGGTCTTTCTTTTCAAGGCAATTTTATTCATTAGTGGCAGGCCTTGCTCCAACCCAACTTACAGACTACTAGTCGTACGCCCAAAAGGTTTTCGGGGTCAGGTCATTTTTGTGGCTTCATTTAACGACTGGTCAGGATGAGTAGAATGTCACGTGATAGCTGGCTTCCGTTTTAGCAGTCCATCAAACTAGCGCGGTCGTAATCACGTTCGCTTTAAGGTCGGGAAGGGATTTCTGGCCTAACAAGGCGAGAGAAGGGAAAAGACTCGACTATAACCTGACCTTTCCATCTAGTCGCTACTCATACATCTAGAATCCCCATCCATCCTACTACCTCATACGTGATCTAGTGGGGGAACTACATAAACTCCCGCCAACAAGGACAGAAGTTCCAACCATAAAACTTTTCCTTTCTTTAGTTAGCCACTCTCGAGTGCTTTGAAAATTGCCGAGTGAAATTCAGCCCTGGATAATGTCCAGTCGAGGGACTAACCACTACTGAAATGGAAAATCTACCAAAAATTGTTATGGAATTTTATGAAATAACGATAAGCAAGTTTAGATGTCTCGAGTATTTTAAGCAGTTTTAATTAAGGTTATCTATATACACCAATGCAGGGAGAGATTTGGTAAAAATTGCATTCACTTGAAAAACGGCAAGAAATTTAAGCTTTTAATTTCATTGCGATTTATTAAAACGTTAAAATTCCATAAAACATATTAACTCCTCCAAAAACACACATCTGCTTCACGAATTCCTTTAAAACCACTAGAAGTACAACCAGAAGTAAGATAAGGGACTAGAAGTAAAGTGATCTAGCATTGGTAATAGATCCTGGCCTTAGTGAACAAATTTGAGGATTTTATGCCGCTTCCTCCGCGCCTACACTACACAGAAAAAAATTGGTAGTAGAGATTCAAAAAATTATTTCCTACCCCCTTCCCCTCAACCTAAAGCCGCGGAACACGGACGCCTGTGATTGAATCTAGTTCAGGCGTCTACCACCGCGAGCGTCTCACGTTTTGGAGGGAAAACTCAGAAACCGCTACCAGAGGGCCAACTGTTGGTGTGCTATCAAGAATATTCACTTTCGCCTCGATACTTCTAGGCTCTTATCTGGCACAACCTTTGAAATATTCAAACGATAAAAATTTTTGAATACGTTTCAGAATCAAGTGAGCTACAATGAATGTTAGTATCCGAATCCTTCGTATAAACGAAACGTTTCAACTTTAAAGTCAGAAGAAACATGAACTGTTTATCAGAATCTAAGATATCATTTAGTTCAGTGAAGTGAATAACCCCTCGTGCCGAGCACTGGCGAAAAATAATCAGACCTAATAAGTCGACCTTTTACCCTAGAGGAAAACTAACTCCCCCTTCTTATATTCGAGGTATCGCGTTCAAAATTTAGAGAGGAAACTATATAGTGTCGTCCAGAAAATCTATAATGGGGCTAGTAGGCCCGGGGTATTCGGCAAAAATTGAATATAATAGGCTTATTTCCAATACTCCGTATAGAAAAATCACGCGTCATTTGCCTTTTAGTTTGCCCCGAGAAAACATTAGTGATAGAGAAAAAAAATTAAGTTTCGAAGAAGGATCGTATACGATACAGTTTAACAGAAGAACATAAATTGAAGGAAAATATGTCTCAATTTGTGGGTCTGTACTAGTTATTGACAACATTGAAATGTCATAAATGTTATTTGTTGTCGATTACTTTGAAGTTAAAGAATGAAAACCTTATGCTTCGTAACTCACAGTGTAACCGCAACTAACTATTTCGTTTACACCTAATGCAAACAATTTTCACAAAAACTAATATACCACGTATAGAATAATCTTAGTGGAGTACCTGAAATAAGGTTTGATCTTCTTCGAACCTGCATTTTTTAATAAAACGAGCGCATAAGACAATGAACGGTTAAAAATCGAGGTTATTGCCACTAACGTTTTCATCAATTCATGAGTTTATTAATGTAAATCTTCGCCAACATAACACTACCACCATGTTTACATCTCCGTAGCATTGCCTCGAAACTGAATTATGTCTGAATATAAGCCGTAATAATAATAATTCTCGTCCCAACATGCTACACAGAAATTAAGAATTTACTAAGGGATTAGCACGTAATTAACCATTTTTTATGGTAATTACACATTGAAGCACAGGTCTTCATCAATCAAAAATAAGAAACTCAGTTTTGCGAAATTGATGATACAGGGATATAACGTAATCTTACCGGAAGTTTATTTCGTAAGGCGATAAAATTACCTTAAAAACCAAATTTTGTTATTACTTGAACCAAATATTAATAATTATAATATTGGAACGTGGGAATCATAATTACTCAGAACTGTTTATAATACAACAATACCAACACCGTTGCATAAATTAACTCTTAGACGTGATTAGCTTTTAAGTGGATTATTTTTAAATGGCCAAATAGTACGCTATTTGTTCAAATTATGTTACTGCTCGAAAACAGATTATTATTGAGGTATCATCCACGACCCGACTTGTATAAGTGGTTAGTTAAACCAGTGTAGTACTTTAACTAATGAACCCCTGAGTTGAGGTATCCTAATTTACTCTTTTATCGACTTTCATGTCTTAAAAAAATTTGAAATTTTAACGATCCGTGTCTATTCCTAGACTGTTATTAAACTCTCCAAATCGAGGTTGGACGAAAAGGGGTTTGAGCAACAATGTCGGTGCAGTCTGGCGGGCGAGTGGCGACCTTAATTTAGGGTAGACGCGCGATACGATGTTTGTAAGAGCGAGTAAGGCGTAAAAACCGCGGGGCCCCGAAGGCCTCATTGCCAAAGGTTTCCTTGCAGAGTCGACCGTGTTGAATAATAAAGTCTCTACCCGTCCCCGGAGGATGGCCATTGCGAATCCAGCGGCTTCGGGCTATACTAGTGAAACGTTACTAACCTAACTCGTCCGATGATTCAAAACCCTGGGGCTTGATCATTCAAGCGAGAATGTCATTGTAGTAGCCCAACAAGACTTCCAATTCTGAGCGGCTCGGACTCCGAGAGCTTGCAGCGCTAAAAGAGGATTGAAAGCCGAGAGAGACATATCTAAGAGCAGTACAGACATGAACTCTACTATCTGTGACCTATGAAAAAATCCTCTCTTATGCCAATTTCCATCGAAAGGAAGCACCGTAATTTTCAAATAATTTGAAATGATGAACCAGGGTTAAAAAACCCCACTCACATGGTTTTATTGGGTTTTTGGGTTTTTATCTTTAGCAGTTGCGTGCATGGTGGAAATTGTCACTCAAAAATAACTGCTTAATAAAAACTCTTAAAATGCTTCATAAAAATAATAATAATTATTGAATAGTACTTTTGAAGTTGAAACAACAAATATCTTAAAGTATCTTTAAAATGAAATTATTCTAGCACTCAAATTCATCAAAATTGAAGATCTTAGTGATGGGTTTTATTTAGTGGGTTTTTGAGGCTGGTTTTTTATTCGAACCCTGTGATTAACTCTCAGAACGTTTCATAATTCACGGATATTTTACCCGCGTTAAAACCAGCAATAAAATAGCTTCATAGCCCAGTTTAAGTCTATTTGCCCTAGAAAACATTACTTGCCGATTTTCTAATAGCCAATGCTCAATAATATTCTAAAATTATGCCCAGTATTTAAAATATCCTAGAATTTATTCCTAAAATAAATTTTGAACATATTTTTAAGCCTCCAGAAATTATTTCTGTCAGCGAATAGAATTAAAATTATATAAATTTTAGCCAGACACTTCGTGATTTCAAACGGAGCTCATAACTGAATTTCTAGAAGTGAGTTTAATTGAAAAATATCTCCTTGGGGTTCGTATTTGAGCAAATAGTACTCCTTAAGTTCCCTTTGATACTCATAGAAAAATAGAGAATCCGGTCTTCAGACTCTCCTTAAGGTGGATTCGCAAAGGCGCTGAAAGTCGAAACTGAAAGCTGAATGAAAAAAATCAGTTTCAGCGGACTCTTTCGCAAAGAGGCAAAAACTGGTTTTTTAAAGCTGAAGCGCAAAGCAAACGCTGAAAGCAGGCTGATTTTAAGTTTCGGCCAAGATCAAACCGAGGTTGATCTTTCAGCTTCAGCGCCGTACCACGTGATGCCAAGCGTCAATCAAAAAAAGGGGCGCTGGGGTCAGGGTTTTGAAATTATTTACGCGGGTATTTTAAAACGGTTAATATCGTGTCTCGTTATCTTGAAAATGTTTTCTGTGAAATAATTAATTAAACAAGAAAACGATAACAAAAAGCGAAAAATATTTGAGAGAAGAAAATAGCAAAAAGGATAGAAATGAGATAAAATAACAATATTGTGGAAAGAGGTTACAATAAACAATCAAATTAGAATAATTTGGAAAAGTAGCAATAATTTCAGCTTAAAACATATCCAATTGAGTAATATTTTGGAAAAGGGAGAAATTTACTCAGTTGATAAACCTTGATAATAACCAAAACATGCGCATATTTAGCCACTCATCTATTTTTCCCCATTAACAGCTAAAGGCTTAACATTTGATAATCTCCTTCCGTTTTTCTGTTTTTCCAGATGGGATGAACCCACCAACGGCGCTTTTTCCGCAAAAGGTTTTGGGTTCTTCTTTTTCGTTTCAAAAGTAATAATTTCTTTTTAAATAATAATAACAGCAACAAGTTCCGATTCACCGACGTCATTTTATTTCTATATTTTTTGTGATGAATCCCTAGCGGCTGTTAATAAAAACTGCTGCTTTGCGAAAGGTACAGCGCGAAGCTTAAACTGGTTTTTGAAGATGAAACTTTTTTTTTGAAAAAAAAGCGCTCAGTTTTTTTCAGTTTCAGCTTCAGCTTTACGCTTTTTGAGTGGTTTCAGCGCCTTTGCGAATCCACCTTTACTCCTATAGGTCGTCTATCGCAACAGAGAGATGCGGAGTCTCCCTCTTTCGGTGTACCCCCAAAGCTACAAAAAGGGCTCCTGACAGAAATCAGAAAAATATTGGTTTTGGCTTCTTAAAATAATCTCATAGAAGAAATAAATACGTTAGCGGAAGGTCGACTGTTTCAAATAATTCATACTTCAATATTAATGGTAAATTTTGAAGAAAAATTTGGATTTGTTCTCTCCAAAAAGTAAGAGTAGAGAAACATTATTAGTGAATGAAATTTAAGGGTTTACCGCTATTTTAAGAAAAACTGGAATTAGAATCATTATGGTTAGGAATCTGAACACAAATATCCTGGAAAAAATATCGACGGTTAAACCGTTATTATTATTCTTAGTTAAAAATACTTGTACAGTTTAATACTTAGGTTCTATAGTGAAATGTATGAGCACCTTGGACCAATAATTAAAAAAATTAGCCAAAAATAATAAGAAATATTTTAACATTCCCTTTAGAGCCTCAGTACTTAAAAACTCGTGGAAAAAAGAAACATAAAAGGAAAACTTTTCAACAAAGTAACATTA